>NC_132790.1:52723409-53024431 GCF_048418805.1 Vulpes vulpes | reverse complement strand
GGGGAAAAGCTTCCAGCTTTTCACCATTGAGTATGATGTTAGCTATGATCTTGTCATATATGGCCTTTATTATGTTGAAGAGAAGGATTTCTTTTTTTTTTAGTTACATTTTTTTAAATAATAAACTTATTTTTTATTGGTGTTCAAGTTGCCAACATACAGAATAACACCCAGTGCTCATCCCGTCAAGTGCCCCGCTCAGTGCCCGTCACCCATTCACCCCCACCTCCCACCCTCCTCCACCCCTAGTTCGTTTCCCAGAGTTAGGAATCTTTATGTTCTGTCTCCCTTTCTGATATTTCCTACCCATTTCTTCTCTCTTCCTGAAGGGAAGGATTTCTTAAGACACAAAAAAAAGCACAAACAATAAAAGGAAAAATTTATAAATTTTGGAACATAAAAATTCAAGCTTATGAATGACAATAGAAACCATTTTTTATTTTTTTATTTTTTTATTTTTAATTTTTTTTAGAAACCATTTTTTAAATGTGGATAAATAAGACCCTCACCAGGAGATGTTTGAAACATGTAACAAAGAACTAATTCAGACTACCTAGAGACTTACTAGCATTCAATGAGAAAACCACAAACATTAGAGAGATGGTCAAAGTATAGGGGAGAAGAAGCTGTTTGCAGAAGGGGAAAGTTGATAGTTCATAAATATATGGAAAGATGCTCAGTTAATAATGAGGGAAATGCACATTAAAACCTCAAAAGGCAACCATTCCACAGCCAGCAGATTAGTTCAAGTGTTGAAGTCTGACAAAAATGAGCTAGGTAGGAGAGGAAGCATTGAAAAAGAACTTGTCATACTGCATGGTGGGATTATAAATGCAGACAACATCTAGTAAATTTCAAGATCCAGCCTCTCCCCATCAACTGTACTTTGGTGGTCTACCCTAGTGACCTCCTCCATGTGCTCTAGGAGATGCAGACCTATGACAGAATGGAAAACAAGTTAAACACCCATCTGTGGGAGATGAAAAAGTACTTTTTTGGCACACATAGTGCAGTTCTAAGTGGCAGCAAAAATGACAGGGATCAATGTGGATAAACCTCAAAGGTATATTGGTGACCAGACTCATTAAATTGTATATATAGTGATGCCATTTATGAAAATATTGGCATATATATATATATACATATATATATACACACACTCATGTATATATATCAGATGGACTATACAAAAAATATATACATATGTATATGTAAAATGGATAATAGAGGTAAAATATAGGTAAAAAATGGCTGATATTGACCAATTCATATAGTCCTTTCTAATACACATAAATAGAAAATATTAAAAGGTGAAAGGAAAGACACTTGCCAACTCCAAGATAGTGATTGTTTTTGGGGAGGGTGAAAGAGTTACTGAGTTAGGAAAACCTACAAGAGAGCTTCAGATGTGTCTGTAAAGTTTGTTTTTAACATGCAGAACATGCATAGGGCATAATGTGAACATTTGTGAAACCTGAGTTATGGGTACTTAGATATTTTCTACCTTCTTCTCTGTACCTTTCTCTGTGTTTAAAGTACTTCACAAATTACAAAGAAAACCTTTTCTTGGCAAGAAAGGTCAGTGGCAGATGTGGTTCTAGTAGGCCCTGGTCCTCATCTGTGTTTGTGCTTTATTCCTAGACTGAAAGCAATGATGGCCGCTGTCATCTGTGGCCTGGCCACTGCATTCAACAACAGCCAGAGGAAGAGCGAGACTTTTGCTGTCTCTCCTTAGAGTGAGGAACCATCTTTCTCAGAAGCCCTGGGAACTTCTGCTTCAGTCTCATTGGTCTAGAACAGGTCACATGTCTAGTCTTGAACCAAACCTTGAAGCCAGGAAAAGGCCAGCAGTTAATTGGCTTATTAGGCCTGTATCCCTGAGCCAATCATGGGCAAGGGAGATGAGATCACTCTTAGACTTACTAAGTCTTTGAAAGAAGCTGTGGGTGAAGATCAGGTGAGTTATACCAGGGCAAAGCTGGGTACCTGAGGAAACTTAGCCTTCCGTTACAAAGAGGAAGGGGAAATAATGCAAAGTAGGAAACCAACCCAATAATGTCTACCATAGAAAAGATTGCCAGGAGTAAGATTTAAGTATGAGGGAATGTGCCCTTTAAGTTGGAATCTATGTTGTCAGATTGCTTTCTAAAAAGATTGAATTAATTTACATTTCCACTGGTGATGTTGAGCCTGACCCCTCAGCAGTGGGATTTCTCACCTTTCAGATTGGTAAAAATTAAGAAGTGATAAGTGATAGCTAATTGTTGCTGTGATTGCAGTTCCCTGACAACTCCTCAGGTTGGGCATCTTCCCTTTGTGTATTGGCCATTTGAACAGACTCTTCTATGAACCGTCTATTCATATTGCTTGCCAAAATAAGAGTTCTTGTCATCAAGCTTTTAGACTGCATAAGATTTGAATATGTTTTAAAAACATTTTCTGGGCTCAGAGGAGAAAAGAAGTGATATGCATTTCTAGAAGCAGCTTGATGGGTTGGTAATAGGAATTACACAACAAGCAGGATACCCAAGACTCTTGTCCCCATTACTCTACCCCAGTTGTGTGTTTGTGGTGCCACATTAGGGACAGTGAGGCCCAGAGAAGGAGGCAGTGTAATTTGTATATAAAATGCAAGAGTTGCATGGTTGTTTATGAGGAGCTTCCCAGTTATAGTACTTTGGACAGAGTTGGAGAAAGTTGGTCTGTCTTTGACTCTCCAGAAGTCCCAAGTCTCCACCCCTACCCTGTGCTGCCCCTCATCAGACAAGACCGTCTCTGGGGCTAGATTCTACCTCTCTGGGCAGATCAGGATCTTCAGTTCCCCTTCCTGGATTCCTCAGCTGGGAGACAGAGCCTTTGCTCTTTCACCCTTCCCTCGCTGCTCTGAATTGCTCCATATGGGACACAGGTGTGAAAATCCAGTTCTGGAGATCCATCAGAACTTTATTTCTTTCCAAAGCAGCTCTATAAAGGCAAAGCCTGACCTCAGCGCCAGTGTTTGTTGTATAACAGCTAGGCATCAGTTACACATATAAGCAGGAGAGGTGAAGAACGCCAGAAGATGTCAACCAGGAAGGAGTTAAGAGCTTGTTCTCAGTCATGGGTCTCTCTGCTCATTCAGACCAAAATTGTTTACCCACAGATCACCTTTTACCGGTGAACACAGACATGGCAACATCAATGACAGTGTTTGTGATCCAAGCCATATAGTTACAAGTCTGCCTCAGGACTTCAGTGTGGGGGAGGGTGGTCCCAAGATGCATGCAATGAAGAGGGGCTGGGCTATGTGTCCTTCCTGCCTGCCTCCAGTACTGGAGTGTTCCTCTGGTGAGCAAAGAATGGGGTGCAGTGATCTTATGGCCTTGCCAAGGTGGCTTCTCAGCCACGTATGGAGGCATCACACTGCATTCCACAAATGCCACTACCATCTTTCATTCAGTGATACCAATGTGAGCTTTGCCACCCAGGCAACCAGGGTTAGTTTTGTTTTTTTTTTTAAACTTTTAATCTCCATCGCTCCCCAGATTTTGAATTTGAAAGAGTTGTCCCATGGTATTCAGAACTTGTTTAGAGGAAATAGAAAACCATGCAGATTCTCAGCATTTCTTACCAACTATTTTAGGGACAGATCTGGATGCAGTGTTGTACCAAGGTGTCTTAACTTTTCTTTTTTTTTTATTTTTTATTTATTTATGATAGTCACACAGAGAGAGAGAGAGGCAGAGACATAGGCAGAGGGAGAAGCAGGCTCCATGCACCGGGAGCCCGACGTAGGATTCGATCCCAGGTCTCCAGGATCGCACCCTGGGCCAAAGGCAGGCGCTAAACCGCTGTGCCACCCAGGGATCCCCTGTCTTAACTTTTCTTAATGTCCTAATTGATATCAGATTTTTATAAAAATTTCAAAAGCCTCTGATATTATTATTCTGACAGCTGACTGTATTTATAGATTTCCAAGCAGAAAAAGAATCACTAAAGCTTTTCTAATTTAATCATCATCTAGAAAGCCATCTGAAAAAAAAAATAGGGAAGTGCTTCATTCTCAGAGGTTCCCTGGACCTCAGCCAGCAATGCCCAGGTCCCCAGTCATAGCTGCTATGAACTTCACTGTGGGAAGGGACTTTCAGCTCAGGGAAAAGCAAGTTCCCGCTGTGACCAGCCAGGTGCAGTTGGTTGAGGCCACTCCGCTCATCTAGTTGGGAGTTTCCAGGGTGTGCCTGGCAGGTCCCCAGTGCATGTGCACAGGGTGAATGGTGGGAGGGTCTGGAGCTCCTGTGCTGGGGGCAGGAAATTAACATCAGCCATGACCACTTTCTTCTCTCAGTTGTCCAAACTTGAGATCTCCTAAGTGGTGTACCACCAGAGAACCCACTGTGGTGTGGGAAAAAATGCACATTAGACTAGAAAAGTTTATCCTCTTGCATTTGAAAATGGACCTAATATGTTAGTATAGTGATGTATACACCTAATTTATAAATAAATATGCATATAGCAGCAGGCTGGACCATAATTTGTCTTTCACTAATGGGGTCCTGTGCTCAGAAAAGTTTGGAGGCTACTGTGTTAGATGATTGCCATTAATCTAGAACAGAGAGAGTCAATTTTCAGTTGAATAGATGAAAATGCTAACAGACTTCAAACTAAGCGTCAATTGTGTAGATCAAGTCTGATAATTTTCCTCACAGCATCATATGGTATGTTGGTGTGCACTTAATAGCACTGGGGTTATTTCCTGCAGAAACCTTAAAGTGTGCGGTGTCGTATTTTACATACATTGTTAGCCTCTGTATGTGCATAACAGAATGAAGAGCTTTCTAAAGGGCCTACAGCACAGTCAATGCTGTCATTCTGTATGATAGAAAAACTGCAGAAGTGAATAGTAGAGGGGACCACTACTGATATTTTGCTGTATATTTTAGCATCTTTTCTCTAAATATTTGCATTTTTGGTTAACCAAAGTATGATTATGTTGAACAGTGTTTCATAACCCCAATTTTTTCATGTAATATGTATTTTTTCTTGTCAAAAGGTGAGAATAAAAAAAAAAGGTGAGAATAGATCACAGAGACACGGTCATGATCATGAAGGTCATTTGTGTCAATTTGGCTTCTTGGTTCTAAGATTCAGACCTTGGAAGATCTATCCTTGTTCCTTACACTTTCTTTGTAAATCCAAAAACTCATCAAGGGCTTTCCAGTGAGAAGTACATCTCCATGCACACCATGATTCAGGTAGAGTGGGGAGTACCTTCTCTTCTCAGCACTGAACATACATTTGAGAACCATATTGCAGTGAGAAGCCTTTGGAAGATGCATAGACTTGACCTAAACCTGGAATTCCTCCCAGCAAGATGGGACCTGAGACTCCCGTCTGAGCAGTAACCAGCTGCTCCAAGCAGCTGCCTCCTTTGCCCCATTCTCGGTTCTCCATCATAAGATTTCCCACTTGGGATGCCTGAGTGGCTCAGCGGTTGAGCATCTGCCTTTGGCCCAGGGCATGATCCTGGAGTCCCAGGATCGAGTCCCACATCGGGCTTCCTGTGTGGAGCCTGCTTCTCCCTCTGCCTGTGTCTCTGCCTTTCTCTCTCTCTCTCTCTCTCTCTGTGTCTCTCATGAATAAATAAAATCTTAAAAAAAAAAAAAAAAAACAAAGATTTCCCACTGCTTCTGAGAAAATCTTGTCCCTCTCCCCACCCTAAACATGGGCATTAGGTAATAGTGACACATGAAATATACTTCAAGGGGTGCCCTTAGATTCCAACAAAACTAACAGCCACCCAATCTCAGGCGGGGGAGCAAAGCACAAAGGTACTTAGTAATTGCCATCACCCTAGACAGGATGAGATTAATGGGTCCTCACTGAGGCCAGTGGCCCAGACAAAGCAGGCTGACACCTATAAGCAGTTCCCTGGTAGTTGCCGAAAGTCACTACCTTCTCCCATTCCAGCAGCTCATCTGAATGCAAGGGATGTGATTATATGGATAGACCTGACAGTGCTATTTTTAAAAGCAGATCTTATTCTTAAATTTTTAACGTTTGATTAACCCTTAGTTTTGAGTTACTGCACAGGACAGTACCAGGCCTCAGACATTTGCCTATGGCCGTCCCTTCCAGATCACCAGGCCCTGCTTCTGATTATCTTGAAGCAGCAAGACCTCCCCCTCCACAGGGAGGGCACAGAAATTCAGGAACCTCCTTGAATTTATGTAACCCAGTCAGGGTCCCAAAATGTCTTTGGCATCCTTTCTTTTCTTTTTCTTCTTTTCTTTTCTTTTCTTTTCTTTTCTTTTCTTTTCTTTTCTTTTTTTTCTTTTTTCTTTTCTTTTCTTTTCTTCTTTCCTCTCTCCCCTCCCCTCCCCTCCTCTCCCCTCTCCTCCCCTCTCCTCCCTTCCTTTCTTTCTTTCCTTCCTTTCTTTCATGAGAGACATAGAGAGGCAGAGACACAGCAGAGGGAGAAGCAGGCTCTATGCAGGGAACCCGATGTAGGACACAATCCCACATTTCCCCGGCATCCACATTTCTTGTACACCATTAAGTTAAAGGCACAAGCGTGTTTGTAGAAGGCCCTTGATTCCTATCCCTCTGTTAAACATCATGTTCCCAGGATGAAGGGGCAGGAGGGTTTTCTGCAATCCTCAGAGTGGTCTCTGGGTTCTACCTTTATGAACCAGCAGAGTCTGGTGATGGAGGTCAAGCAGGTGATCCAGCCAATACAGAAGCAGTTTGACAGCCTGTGTGACTTCCTTTGTTATCTTGGGAATGAAGTTTGACAGGAAGGTTCTGGCTTCCAGATAATTCATGTCCTCTCTAGAGGCCTGCCCTCCATTGCTAGTCAGTTCAGAGCAACCCTGAGGTCTTTGGTGAATGGTCATTTCAGCTCTTTGTAAATACTTTTGAATTGGGACATTTCTCTGTGAACAGCCCAGATAAACAAAGGGCCCAGTGTATTGGGTTTTGTTGGTATTTTGACCAAGTTAGTTGAGCCAGCCTTCTTCATACCAGTCCATTCTTGGAATGCTAAACATGACTGTGGTAGACATCTGAATGCTATCTTTAAGCACAAAGCTTTTATAATCCATTTCCTTAGTAATGTCCCTAGGCTTGTGGTCCGAAAACTATAGATGAGGAAATGCTATCTGTGTTTGGAAGAGGGGATTTCCTTGTTATAGCTGGGGGGGAGGGTACCGGGGACTGCGGTCAGTGTTAGGAGGTATGAAGTTGCATGTGACTAATTAATAATGTCTCCCACGGACAGCGGCAAAGAGTGATAACCAGCTGGCAAACTGTCACCCCAGAGCTACCCAGCAGCCTGAGATCCCTCCCTGCCAACACTTAAAGCCAGCCGCTGGGGTTTTTACTACACCTGTGTAAGGGGTCCTATTTGTGAAGGACTTACCTGGGATCACCAGGAGTCAGCCTCCGAACTCTGAGCTTTGTCTGACCAGAGCATTTCTTCTCACCTACATGGAAAGTGACTGTTCCACTGTGGAGTCTGTTCATCTGTTTATAAGGTCTTTCCAGCAGTGCAAGGACTCTGGTTCTGCAGAGTATCTTCCAGATACAGATGTGAATTGATTGTTTTTCTGTAGGCAGGACTGTCTAGTTTGATCAGGGCTTCCTCCACAAACCTCTCTATCAGATATAACAACAACTAATACAGCTTAAACCCCATAGCACCAAACTCCAGGAGACTGTCTGGGTTTGGTGCTTATACTAGAACATGATGGCATATAAATACTGACTGGGGCTTAGCAGTGTTAAACAGAGATCTTCTGGTAATCAAGTTTATTAATAAGATTTCATTTGGGGATAAAATTTCATTTATGATTTTGGCCCACTCATGCCTTTGCATTAAAATTTTGAAAAAAAACTAGAGTAAATAAGTAGAGATTTTTATTTTCTTTGCTGTGGATATTCTTATATATCATTGTATAGAAGCCCTTTTGGCTCATGGCAGAAAGATTTTTCCTACTTTTATTTTTTATTTTTTTTAATTAATTTATTTTTTATGATAGTCACAGAGAGAGAGAGAGAGAGAGAGGCAGAGACACAGGCAGAGGGAAAAGCAGGCTCCATGCACCGGGAGCCCGACGTGGGACTCGATCCCGGGTCTCCAGGATCGCGCCCCGGGCCAAAGGCAGGCGCTAAACCGCTGCGCCACCCAGGGATCCCCAGATTTTTCCTACTTTTAAAGGAATTTTATCTACAGACTCATTAGATACCATTTTGCAGTCTTCACATTTCAAAAGCGATTTAACACTCAAGTGTCAGAATGCTTAATCCAATTTCAAAAATCAACTTTAGTTCCGTTGACATCAACATGTTAAACTGCTGAGATGCATGTGTGACAGCGTGAGGGCAGATGAAAGGGTGCCACACGGCGTATACTGTAACCCTTACTAGGTGGAGACCCAGGAGTGTGGAGGAGAAAGCCATTTGGTGGAGACATCGGCACCCTCTGGGTGTCTTTGTATCTCTGTGATGTCCACGCTGCCACCTGCAGATTGGCAGTTAGTCACCTTATGATGCTGCAGAATAGTCCATCTGAAGGAGAAAGCCAGAGTGTGTCCCCTTGTTTCTGGGTCACGCTCAGTGTGTGTACAGCTCCCCCAACTCAGGGTGAATTATGCAAGGACAATGGGAGCAAAGATCCCCACTGTTCATTGGTGCAGCATGATGCCAGGGGCTCGGCTGACAGACACTGGTGAGCTGCAGGCCTGACACCACTATCTGTCTGCTGTCCCTCTCTGCTGGCCTCTCCGGGGCTGAGCCCAGTGCCTTGCACCTGGTGGGACCTCAATACATCCTTGTTGACTTGAAATGGGTCCTTCATGGCTGATCCTTATGTCCTTCCCCCTGGGGCTGGGCCCATCACAAAGGGCTTTCCATGGAGCTGTTGCCACTGCTCTGAATCAGTCCTTAGCATGTCCTCAGTCTCAGAGCATCGATGAGGCTGCTCACCCCGCCCCTTGCTGGTCAGCACATCTGCACTGTCACTGGCACAAAGGACAGAGCCAGGCAGGGGGTAGGGGCCTGGCTGAGTCTCATATAACTGACCCCAACAAACCCCCACTGTCCGTGTGGCACTGCTGGCGCCCCAAGCTTAAGGTCGCTTTCGTATATATCCTTCCACAAGCCTCTGTACCGTATGCTGTATGAAATCAGATTTAGAATCACAGGGCATCTTAGAGACTTGCCTGGATCTTACTTTATAGGGAAGCAAACAGAAGCATGATTCTAAATGAGATTGGATTCTTTTAAAGGGTAAAGAGGTGATTTCTGAATTTCAGGGGAACCACACAGACATAGCCTGGTGTCCTCAGTAAGACGCTCCCTCGGGAACTGTTTATTGGGCTCTTTCTTGCACTGGGGCTTCAGGAGGAAGAGGGGCAGCCTTTGGGTTCTGGGGAGATGCCAGGCTGCATGCAGGAAACTGCATGTGTCGGGTCAGAAGAGTCCTCGTGGGTGAAGACAGCAGGAGAGGCAGAAGCAGTAGAGAAGCCCACACAGGAAAATGGTACAGCCTCCCCTCACCCTGGACTCAGCTCTGAGCTCCCCTGATAGGAATCCTGGGGGCTCATTTGTCACCAGATTCCTTTTTTTAAAAAAGGATTTTATTTATTTATTATTCATGATAGAGAGAGAGAAAGAGAGAGGCAGAGACGCAAGCGAGTGAGAAGCAGGCTCCATGCCGGGAGTCTGACGCGGGACTCGATCCCGGGACTCCAGGATTGCACCCTGGGCCAAAGGCAGGCGCTAAACCGCTGAGCCACCCAGGGATCCCTGTCACTGGATTGCTAATCCCCCCAGGGACAGCAGAGGAAACGGTGACCACAGAACACCCACAGACAGAGAAATTGGAGATCTCTGTTTATCCAAATGAGTTTTGTCTGTGATGAAGTACTCACGGGCCAAGACGTTTGTATTTGTGGCTCGGGAGGCCTGGGGCCCAGGGAGTGCTCCCTATATTGTGTGGCATCCACACAGTTGCCCTTCCTCCTGCTCACCCCTCGAGCCACCATTCACGTGTCCAGAGCAGTGTCTGTTGGGCCAGAAAGCATATTGTCCCTGCCCAGAGGTCCTGAGACCACAGGAGAAGTGGCTCTGCCCAGCGTCAGCCTAGGGGAAACCCACACCACATTTCCTCTCACACTGGCCGTCTGGCCTGCCTGAGCAGCTTCCCCAGGGGTGAGGTGTATTTAGACATTTTGCAGACCCATCCTGGGCCTGGTACTGATTTTCTGCCCTGACTTCCACCTGCCAAGGCTCCCTGCCTATCCCCAGCTCATCTCCTTGTAGGGCCAGGACTACCAGCCTCCCTAGCACTGGGGTTGCTGCCACCACGTGGCCCAGGGGTATAGGGATCTGCCTCTCCTTCCACTCAGGCACCATTCCCCGAGCCCAGTAGAAGTTCACCTGCCACATTTAAACCTAGCCCAGCAGTCAGCAACTTGTAATAGAGAAAAGGAGAAGTGCCCACCAGAAAGGCCTGTCTTTCCGCAAGCATCCCCACTGAGCACTTCTCCCAGCCCCTGTGCTCCCGAGAGGTGGAGGATGTGTCTGCCTTCCCCCCACCTGTATCTGCAGAGATGACTGGCCTCTGGAGACACAAGCCTCCCTGCCCCAAGGGCCCACTCTCCCTGCACTTCATTTTTGGCATCCCATTCTGGCAGTAAGAAGTTACAGTCCCCTCCAAGGAACACCCCGTTAACTCTACCAGGCTGGCCTCGTCCTCTTGCCCTGCCCAAGACAGTGCTGCCAACACTCTGCCTATTGCTATGCTAAGGACCTTGTAGCGCAATGATGCTCCCACCGACCTCATCGACTGTCACATCCTCTGCTGCTCAGGATGACTTGGCTCTCAGGCAGCCAGCAAATTCCCCCAGTCCAGTTCGTTTGGTCTAGGAGAGTAATAGATGTGCTGCCAGGAGTCCAGGCCTCCTGGGAGGAGCCTCAGCCAGTGCAGGCCTTGGTTCACTTTCCTTCCAGGGGCCCTTCCCAGGGTTCACAGCTCAGAACAACTGTCTGAACAAGAAGACACACCTTTAGGACACAAAACAGAAACACAACTCCACTTACAATACGCATCTTAAGTCAACTACAGCCGGCTGTGGTGATAGGCTATTATCTTAATTACATAGATGCAAATACTCCTGATTCCCGTAGCTTTTCTTTAGACTTTTTCATTATGACCTTGTTCTAGAGCTGGGCTTGGGACTCTTCCTCATCACATCCTTCTTAGAGGACTTGTCAGAATATTTTCATTCAACTTAATCAGTATTTTTATGTGAGCAAAAGCATACAAAGCTGGTAAGTCATGGTTAAGGGAAGCACCCTGCAGCCCTGGGGAGGGTAGCCCCCAGAACTCTGTCTCCAGCTCCCAGGTCCCTCCCTCAGTGTGGAAACAGAGCCCACAGCCCTTCCAATTGCAGAGCCCTTCCCCCTCAGGGGGGGGAACAGGCTCCACTGGGCCTGTTCAAGTCTTGGAGGGACTCACTGCTCTCTCCATCTAGCTTTTCCCCATTTGATTTCAAAAAACTAGTAATCAAAACCTCTTTCTCCAGATGCCAAAGAAGCCTCAGACCTTCTGCTTTCCAGCTTTCTCCTGTGAGAGGGAAATAGGAAACCCACCCCTCTCATGCTTTTGTGATCTTTCAGCTGGCAAGACAAAGTGGCCGTGTTTGTGTTTTAGCCTGGTCTGCTACATGGGTCTCATCTGCTCCATGAGATCATGAGCCTCCCAAGGGCAAGGACAAGATCTTATTTTCTTTCCTTCATATTAACTGAACACACCTCCTAACAGGTCTCACTTCATCATTGACAGCTTCTGTGTCTGCATCCCTCTCATGCGCAGGAACCTTCAGGTGTGTCCCTGTAAGAACCATTCCCAATTGCTTGTTGAGTCCTCCCACCCCTCCGGAGAAAGGTAGACAGTTGGAGCAGGCAGGGGGTGACCTCAGAAATAGTGATGGCCCAAGGGTCCAGTGGGAGCCATGTCGCTCCCCCAAGCCCTAGTACGTAAAGCAGATCCTCTGTGCTGAGGATCAAACTTGAGGTGGTGTTCTCTAAGGAGAATTTTAAAAACAAATTGGAATATTTGTAGGTGGAAGAAAATGACCCAGTGTTCCTCACTGTAACCTCTAGTTCCCTACTGTTAGGGGTGCAGGCAGGTGTGTGATGATGTAGTGAAATCCACTTGGAGGAGGGTCCTAGGCACCAGGCAGGAGCAAAGAGCAACCATAAAGAAAGTCAACTGGATCATCAGACAAAGTTCTGTTTAAATAGTTTGAGGCAGAATGCACACACACAAATCAGCACAGGAAAGAAGGGGTTTAAAAATAAAAATGAAAAACTTTTTAAGAAACTAGAGAAATAACCCTGTAATCTGTTTTTTTGTTTGTTTGTTTGTTTGTTTTAATTTTTAGTAAAGTGTTGCTTTTAAAAATCTGGACCTAACACAAAGAAGGCAAATAGAGCTTTCTCTACACTTGGCTACTGCCAATTGATTGGGCTTGGTATCTAAGATGAAATCTGAGACCTAATCACCACTCAACAAGAGTCCCATAAGTGATTATTAATGTCTGCCAAGGGCACACGAAGGAGGTCTGGTTTGGGTGTTGTGGATTTGCCACCTTCCCTGACCAGTCCTTTCCAAATCCTCTTATCAACTGCCTTCAACCCCCCAACTGGAGAAGATTTTCGTTAATGTAAAAAAAGGACAGCATAGCTGATCCTACCAAAGCTACAGTAAAGTGATGGTCATTCATTCAATTGTTCCTTGTTCATTGAAAAAGGTATTGCATATACAAAGGCATCAGACAGATATTTTGGAGAATACTAGAAAGGATCACTCATTTGCTGCTTCAGATACCTAACTTTCTAATCCCAGAGATAGACTACGAGACATAATTGGTGAGAATGCAAGTCGTCCCTAATTATAATACCAGACAAAATAAAACAAGCAGGGCCTGAGATTCTCTGTGTTGGAGATAACTTGTTCAGTGCCTCATGAGCACTCTGAGTGTTGTTTCCTTTTGCATTTTGTTTTGTAAGCAGTGAGACTTCTTCTAAAACCACAAAAGTAACTGTTTTGGTGAAGGAGGAATGTAGACAAAAGTCCCTGATGGGTCACCAAGTTAAGTCTGTAGACCTTTGGCGAAGGCTTCCAGTAGACCCAGAGAATATGGGGCTGTTTTTTCCTGAAACTGCAGGATTGTTCTGAGATACCAGAGCTCTGTAAACTATAACTTTGGGGGAAGAATCTCAGCACCCTGTGCTGTTCGTTTCCTGCCTGAACACAGATCGTATTTAGCTAATTGCAGTAACCTAAGACAGAACACCGTGTGGTTGTGTGGTTGATGAGATGGGTTCAGGTTTCCATGAAAAATATGTGTTTATGTGAGAGGGCAGCCCTGGTGGCTCAGCGGTTTAGCACCGCCTTCAGCCCAGGGTGTGGTCCTGGAGACCCTGGATGGAGTCCCATGTCGGGCTCCCTGCATGGAGCCTGCTTCTCCCTCTGCCTGTGTCTCTGCCTCTCTCTCTCTCTATGTCCCTCATGAATAAATAAATTAAAAATCTTAAAAAAAATACGTGTTTATGTGAGAAAACCAAGTCCCTTTATGAAGTGAAATTGTGATCTTTCCTCACTTTTCCTCCCTTGCCCTCTGTGGAAAAGATGATAAGCAGAATGAGTCAGGCCAAAGCTCAGCCATGCCAGGAAGCGCATGTTTAGAATATTTCTTGTATTTTTCCCCTTTTGAAGTGCAGTTTGTAATGTAAGGTAAATAGGCTGGTCATTTTATTTTGTCTCATCACCTAATGCATGGCCATGAGGTTCCTTTAAGAAGGTGTGTGCCTTAGGGCACACCTGGGTGTCCTGGCAGGTAGGGGGCCAGCCTAGGGCAGCCAGCCAGAATCCCTGCAGGATACCTCCCGGAGCTGAGGCTTTAAGATGGAGGAGTGAGTTGGCCATCTGGATGTCTTCTTTGGAAAAATGTCTATTCAGATCGTCTGCCCATTTTTTAAGGATTATTTTTTGTGTGTTGAGTTGTATAAGCAAGCTCTTTATTTATTTTGGATACTAACCCTTTATTGGATATGTCATTTGCAAATCTTTTCCCATTCGGTGAGTTGCCTTTTTCTTTTATGATGGCTCCCTTTGCTGTGCAGAATCATTTTATTTTGGTGTAGTACCAATAGTTTAATCTTGCTTTTGTTTTCTTTGCCTCAGGAGATCTAGAAAAATGATTCTGTGGCCTAAAACTAGTGTAACACTGTATGTTCATTATACTTGAATTAAAAAAATAAATTTTGAAAATAAATATTTCAAAAATTTTAATAAAATAAAATGGAGGAGTGAGGACCATCTGTGAGGGGTAGCAAGGGTGAAAGTTTTGTGGCTGAAGTGATGGAACAGACGGCGAACACGCCTGCTTCCCTAGCCCCTTCCTGCTGGGAATCCAGTGCTAGTAATAGCATCAGCACATTAATCTAAAAATAAGGCCGGGAAAGTGCTTGATACTTCCTGCCGACAGACCCTGTTCCCCTCATCCTCCCTGCTTTCTCCAAGACAGAACAGCACAGCAGCTCTTCTTGCTGAAGCTGACCAGAGCATAGCCCTGCTGGACTTCCCAGCTGTCCTTCCACCTGCGGTGGCGAAATGTCAGCCTTTGGAGTCAGGGTGATGCTGCGTCGCTTGTCCGGGCTGGATGGCAGCTTCTCCCTTAGCCCTTACCTGACCTGCACATCGGTGCTGAGGTGTGCAGGGCCCTGGGAAGAGGCCAGTGCCTGCTCCTGGGGGCCCAGAAACCGGAAGACACAGCCCTGCATCAAGATGCAGCTCCTGCCCTGTTTCCACCCCTGCCCACCACCCTAATCTGTGGTACCCTGGATTCCAGCTACCTACCCTTGACCTCTTGCTTGGCAGACACATCTTTGTGCCTTCTTCATGTGAGCCCGTCTCGTGAATTCTGTCTTCAGTGTTCTCTGCTCTGGCCATTCCCTTCTACCTGCTCTCACTCTAGTCGTCCCCTGACCACCCCCAGCCAGCCCCCCACACTAGAGCCAGTCACCTCCCCACAGGAAGCACCCATGACAGTCTTCTCCGAAGGGGGTCCCGGGGGACGGGGAGGCTTCCGGCCCCTCCACACTGTGCCAACAGCTCCCTTCCCAGCCTCAGGCCTGCGTGGGCCTCCGATGGTCACCCCAGGTGCCCAGCTACCCTTCACCACAGCCCACCCCCTGCCTGTGCCCCCGCTGCCCTGCAGACTGCCCCCCTGCCAGCTTCTCCTCTGCGTTCCACAGCATTTGCTGGGCCCCGCTCACCTGCTTCTGCAGCATCATACACTTTATCTATCTGCCTGTTTCCCGGAGCCATCAGCTACTTGGGGGGCAGTGCCATTCCTTCTTCTCTGGCTGTTTGTGGCATGGAGTTGAATCCCTTTTTAGGTGTTGGAGCCCCACCTTTGTGGGAAGATGGATGACTTCACGGAGTATTTGAACTGGGACATGAAGATTTAGGAAACAACCTTACGTCAGCAACCGTTAACGGAAAGGTAGAGAAGAGTGCTGTTGACTGTTACACTTCGTTTCCCTTACCATTCTGTCCCTTTAACTTTGCCATCTCAGAAGAGTGCCTGTTGCCATCCCTCCCACCTCCTGCCCATGGTCCTGTTCATCCCTGAGCCTGGGCTGGGGTGGCCCGCAGTGGCAACTCCAGCTTGCCTACTGCCCCGGCCTGATTTCTCCGCACACCACCCCAGCAGGACACAGGTCCGGGTCCGAGGGGCTGCTCTCCCTTCCAGCAGAAGCCCCTCATCCACTTAGAGCTATAGTGAACTGGGAGCTCAGAAGTCAGAGGCAGGCCATTCATTCCCAGAGAAGTACTTTAAGGCAGGCAGGTATGTTGTTGTGTTTGTTTTTAAGCGAGACAAATGTGCTTTTCAAAAGACTGTGTGTGTGTGCTCACACCCCTGAGTCTAGTTGAACATCTAACACCTACCAGCTCCCTGACAGGAACATTTGTGGCAGATAAAAGGCATTAAGAAGTCCTGAGAGTGAAACTGGATGAGTCATGGAGAGAGCGAGCTTGCCAGCCTTTGAGAGCAGCGGGTTGCAAAGCTCCCCTCCCGGTTCCTCATTTGCTCACACCTCGTGCAAAGCAGGGACTCGTGGGTGGGTGTTATCATCCCCTTCCCTCAGCCCCACGGCTTCCCATGCGCCTCTGAGCACAGGCAGGATGCCCAGCCCACTGCATGCCCCGCTGGGCTCCTCTTAGTCCTGAAGGGTCTGTTTGCCAGGGGGGCTGCAGGATCCAGCCTGGGGCTACTTTTGCCCTAGACCCGAGTCAAGTGACTGCCGCCACTTTGTGCATCATGGCAGCACAGGGAAGCAGCGGGAGGATATGGCCCTGCCTGGCAAGGCTGGAGAGATTAAAAAAGTGCCTGGAAAATGGCCGAGAACATTTGCAACTGAGGATGACAGGGAAAGGGGGCTTACAGTGCCAGCCTGCAGGCAGCACTGATGATCATTATTGGACACATGCAGTCCTGTCTGGTCCCTGGGGCCAGGCAGCACCCCATCCTGCCACACCTCCCTCATTGTCAGTGTTGGATGTCTCCCTGCACCTGGGAGAGTGATGAGGTGACTCCTGTGCAGTCCTTCGTGGAACCAGGGGTCACAGGGGGCATTACGGTGTCAAGAGCAAAGGTATTTTGCAGGGCTTGCCGCTTTTTGAGGTCTCTCAGTAATGCTTAGAGCTGATTTAGGAAATATGGGATTTGGCAGTGAGATTGGAATGAAAAGGGGGAATGTCAGCTGTGGGAGGGGAGAATGCTTAGACATCGGGTGGTGGTATGTTGGAGGATAATGAAAACGAGTGACTTGACGGGGACCCTGGGGGTGGAGCAGCTGGAAAGAGTTCTTGGAACCCCCAAGAGGTACCTGGGGGAGCTGTTGGCCAGGCCTATTGTCTGTGCCTCCGTGTCTTTTTAGAACCCATGGCCAGTTCTTCAAGGGCCTAACCTGAAAAGGGATTCTGAGCCACAGGCTTGCCTTTCCCCAGAGGCTGATGAGAACCCGTGATCACAGACACACCTGTGGCCATCAGTAGCTCTGGGAAGATGGCACTGGCTTGAGTAGGACAGAAACTTCCAGACCTTCCACTCAGCATACCCCACTTCTGTTACTGAAGCCATAGTCTTTGAGCTAAGATGCTAGGACCTGCTGGTGCCTTAATAAGAAGCTATTTTTGAGGTGCCAGGTGCAGCCATGCTCCACATGCTATTTTGTATCCTGAGGTCAAGCTCCTCTAGAGAAGCAACTGATGCCTTTGGCCGGGGTTGAGGAAATTTCGTCATGGGGAAATGGTTGACCTCCTGTGGTTATGGGAACTCCAGGGCTCTAAGCCATCCTGGCAGGAATCAGTCTGTGGCTTAGAAATTCATTCAAATATGGTTAAGCAGGTCCCTTCACCCTCTGAGTCACAACATGACCATCTAAAGAACTGTGCAAATAAAAATGTGTTTTCATTTTCACTTATGCAGAGGTGGGAGACGGCAAATTTTCAAGCACAATTTTAATCAAACTTGGAAGAAAACTGTTGAGACTTGAACAACTAGTTGGAGCCTTGCCTCTGTCTTTTTGTTTCTGCATAGGTCTATTCCTCTATAATTACTGGACTCACTAGCAGAATGCAGTGCGTTCAGTCAGGGCCTGCCGGGCCCATTGTGTGCTAGGCCGTAATAGCCCCACTGGAAACTCAGAAATGGAGCTTGTTTTATTAGAAAACTTGAAGGACAGTATCAAAAAGAAAAAGGAAAAAAAGCAAAGAAACTAGCCACAAATCGGCCTCATCAAACAGCCAATCAGTGTATCCAGCAGCATAGAAACAGTGCATTCTCGTAGCCAGCTGGCAACAGAGGGAAGGCAAGCGCTCTCCTCCACCTTGCTCATTTGACAGGAGCCTCAGGAGCTGCATTCATCATTTTGGCTTTAAACAAGGGATGTCGTTTGTGGAATAGGTTTTCTTTTTTAACCACTTTTTTCAGCGTGGTTGAATTTACCCAGGAAGTTAATTGCCTCCTCCTTTTACATTGACCATGAGAGGGTTTCATGTCTGAGAAAAGTGACATTTGGGTTTAGGTTTTCTAATTTAGAAACACAAAGGAAGGTGACAGTGTGTGAGAACGTAGTTCACACTTTGGGGGGAAGTGCTCAGGTTAAATTCTACCCTCCTGGAAGTGGCATACATGTGCCAATTGAAGGAGGTGAGTGCACACCAACTGGAGGTGGAGGTCTGCGCTCACCCAGAATCTCGACTTCCCCAGCAGTAACAAGCAACACCAGCAAGACTTTGCTGTAGTTTCATAGGATGCTGCTTTAGCAAAGCGGGACACCTTCCCCAAGAAACACTTGTAAAAATGCCAGCCTTTTGGAGGAAGGTCATTGTGAAATGAATTACTAGAAAGCAAAGAAAGAATACCAAAAACTGGTGGCCTGGGGGCTGGGGAGCTGACACTTACCTGAACCAATTATTCCCTATTTGACATTTTGGGAAGGATGGCTGGTTTTGTGAGGTGAAGGGGCTGGTTCCTACTAGATCCTGCTCACCCAGGCCAGGGCAAGGGCTGCTAACCGCTTCTGGAATACATTTTGGTGACGTTTTGGGGAGCCTTATCTCTCAGTGGGAAGAATCTGAGTTCTTAGCAGACAGAGAAAGCCACACTTAAGATGCAGCATTTTGGAATGATAATGATGGAGGGGCTAAGGGCAAAATGCACTGTCCTCTTCTCCTCCTCTGGGGAATATGTGATGTCTTAGTCTCCTCCAAGAAGGATAAAAGCAAAGGCGAGGGCAAGACTTTCCCAGCTGTGTGGGGGCATGTGGAACCCACATATGATGTAGGGGCTAATGTAACAACCAGAACCAAACCAGACTTGGAAATGATGGTCATCTTCTTCACATCAGGATCCAGGTTTTGTACACTTGAAATAAAAATTAGAATAGTAAGAAATTAATCCTATTTTGGAGAATTTTAATTATTTTTTTTAAAAAGTGCTTTCTTTACCCTCGTCTTTGGAAGGCACCTCAAACAGCTATTTAGTTTGACACTGACCTAGATTCTAGTTTATCTTCTAACTGTTAAAACAGGAATATAGATATAGTCATCTGATTTTTGAAAGTTAAATTCACTGATGTAACCTTTTTTCTTTTGTATTATCATCATCATCATTGCCAGCATCCATTGCCCACTGATGGTGGCGTAGGAAGCAACTTGAAAATGAGTATTGCTCTCTATACCCAGACCTACTATCTCTGCCCGCTGGTTCCGTCCACTTCAGCACTCTGGGTGGCCCTTGTTTGTTTCTCTTTCAGATTGCTGGTTCCTGCCCAGTAACTCCCACGCTGGCTCTCAGATTGCTTGTTTGCCCAAACAGGCTGAGTGCATCTCTGAAATCTGATGGTGTGTTAAGAACTGCCAAGGGGCTCTGCTGTGCCTGGGGCCATATCCTCACAGTCCCCGTCTCAGCAGGCTGCCACCTGGATGGTGGCACCTGAGTGCTGCTCATGGAGTCCTGTCTGTCTGGACAAA
This sequence comes from Vulpes vulpes, assembly GCF_048418805.1. NCBI lineage: Eukaryota > Metazoa > Chordata > Mammalia > Carnivora > Canidae > Vulpes > Vulpes vulpes. The sequence goes on along the minus strand of NC_132790.1, from coordinate 53,004,840 downwards.
ACAAGCCCAGAGGTCTGAGGCGGGGCAGGTGTGTGGAGGAGGCAGTAAGAGGATGGGAAGGAACAGAGGAAGGACACCAGGAAATGTGAGCCGTGAGGACACACAGGACATGAATTTTGGAATTGTAGAAAACAAGAATCAATCAGCCAAGAAAATGGTTGATAGGATGCTGACAAGCAGGAATGCTTTTAGAAGCCTGTTTTCCCAAACCCGAGCCGAGAGGAAGGAGAGGTAGGGCTACCAGACAAGGGCTACCAGAGGTCAGGAGAGGTTGGTGGACACACACAAGGCAGTCCCTGTCATCTGTTCTAGGAGGCAGCAGAGCTGATGGCTCCGAGGGGGCTCAGCCAGGCCCCCATATGGCACTGGCAGCCCATCTTGTGAGGGCTTACCCTGCCCCTCACCTTGGGCCCCCGACATGAGGGCGCCACGGCCTGCCCTCCGTGGGGCTGCCAGGGGCCCACTGGAAGGGACAGCTGCCTCAGGGCCGCAGGGGGGCAGAGTGGGGGCCGCCAGCAGCCTCCAGGCCCAGGGGAGCAGGGAGCTGCCACGGAAGCCCTGTGCTGACCCCACAGACCCCACCGTCAGTGCTTGTCGAGAACTGGAAGACTCGCTGCAGAAGCTCAGGATTTAGAAAATCCGAAGTGAGGAAGAGCCCATCGCTCCTGAATGACATAGTCTGCTTTAAAGAAACAAATGTCAGCATTTTAGCGTGTCCTAGGCATATCAGACCTTCCCTCACCAAGAGACAGCCGATGGAAGTGAGAGGAATCATGGAACTGGTTTTGTTCTAGCACATCTTGGGCCCTGACTGTTCAGCCCCCGCTGCCTCCGGCTGCAGTTGCCCCTGGCGTCTGAGCATCTGACTTGGCTCAAGGGGGCCCAGGCGTGGCCCCTCAGGCAAGCCACTAGTTTCTCTGGCAGTCCCTTCCTCTCACTCTGAAATAGAAGGGCTGCCCAGGGCCATTGGGTGGCTCAGTGGTTGAGCGTCTGCCTTCAGCTCAGGTCATGGTCCCGGGATCCTGGGATCAAGTCCCACATCGGGCTCCCCTCTGCCTGTGTCTCTGCCCGTCTCTCTGAGTCTCTCATGAATAAAATAAAATAGGGGTTGTCAAATCCCAGGTCGCAGTAGGATAAAGTGAATGCACCATGAAACACGTGAGGCCCTTGCCAATGCATGGGGACTCCAGGAATCAGTGCAGCCTGGGGGTGCGGCTCAAAGGAGCCCAGCCAGTGTGAGCCACTGTTGTCAGTCCTGCCACACCCCCACGGTGACAAGAGGGGCCACGTATCCAGCACTGGCTCATGCTTCTCATTAGTTATCCTACCCCAGCTTTACAGTGCTGTCAGAAATCTGAAGGCATGTTTTCATGGCTGCCACCAAAGAGAAAGAATGAAGGGTGGGGTAGAAAGAGGAATAAAAAAGAAAGATGGGTGGATAGGTGGATGGATGGTAGGGAGGAAAATGTGTCCACAGTCCAACTTCTAGCTTGGCCTTTGCTCCTCCCATGGCAGTATAAAGAATCAGTAAGACATTGTTACTTTTTTTTCTTAATTCAACAAAAACTTGTTGAGCACCTGCTACTACATCCCGGTCCATGCTCTTACCCTTCAGGGGCTTGCTGCTGAAAAGGGACAGTGAGAATAGTCCATTAGTCACTTGAATGCTCAGCACGAGTGGTAAGGGCCCCACACAGGGGGCATGTGAAGGACACTGGCCCTCCTGAGGAAGGTTCCAGGGCCTGCCCTTCAAGGATGAGGAGAGCTGATGGTACGGAGAGCTCTTCATTGAAATGCTGCCCTTCCCTTGTGAGAAACAGCAAATGGTTCCTCTGGTTTGGTTGGTTTCCTTTGAAGTAGAGAGGGGGACCTGTGGAAAATAGAGAATATTGGGGTCATACTGTGAGCAGCCCTATATATCAGAGAAGGTTGGGATCTTACTGTGAACAGCCCTAAATATCAACCTAAGAAACTTGGACCTTTTTTCAAAATGTTGAATGTGAAGTAATTGTATCCATATTTTAGAATATTATGCCATGGTTAGTATATGTACCAATGTGAATTAAATTCCAAAACCTGTCATTGAATGGAAAATGTGAGGTGTGGAAAAATATGTCCTGTGTGATGACACCAGTAGAAGGATACTACACAGAACGATTCTGTGTGTTTGTGCTCTCTGAGGGTCAGAGAGAGCCCACACCAGACTTGAGGCAAAAGAAAGAAAAGAAGGAAGGAAGAAGGAAAGAAAGAAATTAGGGTTTGGGGCTATGCAGAGTGTCGAAGGCAGCTTTTTTGATAATCTTTTAGTTTTAACAAGGAACATGTTATCTTGCCATTAAAATATAATTTTAAAATTCAAAAGGTAACAGAGCCATTGGCTTATTTCCTACTTCCTAAATTTTCAATTAGAGTTTGCACACTCTGAGAATTGGGAAGATATTCTCTAAAACCAAACAAAATCTAGGGGTTAAAAAAAATAAAGTTCCCATCTCCACCCCCACCCCCACCCCCCAGCTTCAAGGGACTGTTCAGGACACCTTCATCACAGATTTGTGCAGTGTCACTTGTTTGGGTCCTCAGTGATCAGTTTCAGGTGGTAAAGGATGCGCTTGCCCCACACTGACCTAGCAGAAGCATTCCCTTTCCTGCCCGTGACTAGATCCCACCCCATGGCTGTGGCTGGCTCCAGGCAGCAGTGGTGAGTATGTTTTTCTCTTTCCTGGCACCAGGATCATTTTCTTGGAGAGTCTCTGTGGACGTTGGCAAATAGTTTTGGCCTTCTTCCAAGAGATTGGGTTTATACCAGTCTAAATGAGGCAGGCATTTAATCAGTCACCCAGGGAACATGCTCGAGGCCCTCTGGTGTCTTCTTTATAATTAATTTTTAACATTTGTTTTCAGTATAAAATTTGGGCCTTTATCCTCTTTGAAATAAAAACATAGCATGTATATTAGACCGTATTGGCACTAAACTTCACACACCATTCTTTTATTCCCTTCCAACTATTAACTCCTATTAAGCAAGACAGAGAGATAATAAGATCCCCCTGCACTCCCCTGACTCGCTGGCGTGCGCAGTGTCTCATCCTCTGTAATTGCCTTCAGTGGCCAAGCTCTTTCCTATCATTAGTGTACATCAGAGGCTACTTGTCACAGACCCGGCCACCTTCCAACTGCCCCTCTGCCACGTGCCCCCTCTGCGCCTGGCCTCTCTCTGCCCCAAGTGCTCTGGGAGGCCCTGCTGACTGAAGCTCTTGTTAACAAGACACAGCGGGTATTTCTGGATTTTTAACCCTGGGATTTAAACTTGAACTGGTGTAGATTATTTCCTGTTTGTTTGTTCGACCCGCTGTTATCTCTCAGGAGCCCAGGCCTGAGCCAAGGAGACCAGAAACATCACAGTGGTTCATGAGGCTCGGTGTGGACAGACATCCCAGACATTGACTTTGAGTACAGATTCCAAGGTGTCTCCCCAGATGTGCTCAATCAAAAAGAAAGCGGAATGACTGTTTGCAGGCTACTCAAGTGATGGGTTTTCACTTTCTTTCAGAGACATTTCAACACAAAAGTGTTTTTGACTCTCAGGGTGCTGGGCCATCAGGTCTGCCTTATACCCTGTGTGCAAGTTAGGAACAGGGACCCTTTTTTCTGGACAGCTACAAGCCACAGAGGAGACAAGGATTGGACTTCAGCCCTGTTTGCCTCCTTGGCTAGGCGTCTTTTGCAGTTAACAATGTATACATTCACACATGACAACCCTCCTTCCTGTGTGCTCTGATAAAGAAAACAGCTAGCCTTAAGAACCTACACATGTAAGCATAGGACCAGAAGTTTTTTTCTTATGTAGTTATTATCTAGAACCCTGACAGCAACTCTTAAGGTTTTATGTTGAGGGAGCAGAGGGTCAGAAAAGTTCATTTCCCTAAGGTCACAACAGTCAGGAAGAAGCTGAACCAGATTAAAATCCAAGTCAGGCACTGAGATGGTGAGCAGGTGCATGGATAGGAAATTATTTAGAGTCAGTGTTCTCCAACAAGACCATAGGTAATTCCTTGTCCTCCGTTCCTCGGAGAATCCTATTAACTCAGGACCCCAGGAAAGGTCCCCCAGGCCAGGAGTTAGCTGCCTCTCTTCGCCATGGGAGTGAGCAGAAACCTCAGGCCTCCAAATGATGAATGAGGACGTGTTTATGAAGTACCAGGAGACCTGAGCCAAAGGCATGTGATGTGGTAAAGCGTTAACGATCGCATGTTTATTATTAGCAAAAGTGTCACTTTTTGCAGCCAACCACCGTGATTAAAAGTCTGGTTTTTCTTTTCATTATGTGTAGGAATGAGAGCAAAGGTCTGAAATGCAGAAGGGATCACGAAATTGGAGTCAGTGATGACCGGTTACTAAAGTTGTCCTGTCCTCTCAATTAGCGGCTCAGCTGTTAGTCTTCTGGAACAGCTGGTGGCCCCGAGCAGAGTGCTGACTGGGCCCTGGGAGTGCACTCCTGCCCACTGCCGGTCTCCTTCCTGTGCCAAAGGTACAGCTATATCATGGAGTGCCCCGGCCTCAGGACTTCAACAGTTCTGTGTTGCCCACCTCTGCAGGGCCACTGGGCTTCTGCTGACCCAAGGTCGGCTTGGTGACGCCTCTGTGCTTCAGGTGGTGGCCACTGGTGGCTGCACTCTTCACACCACCGACCAGTAACACAGTGGTCAGTCTGTTCAGGGTGATGGCAGAGGGGCGATGGAGCAAGTAAAAATGCATCAGGTCCCTGGTGATCTGGCCAAACTGAGTTATGCAGCCAACCCAAAGTCAAGGGGCAGAGACGCAGGCTCCCCTCCCCTCCTTAGTGGGAAGAATTGCAAATCCATGTGGCAAACAAAGGGGAAGGAGGGTCAGAATCTGGCTCAGTAGTGCCCGCACCACAGCCCCACACTCCCTGGAGGCTCATTTAGTGGAACCTTCTTTCTGTGTCCTTCCTTCCTTATAAGCAGGAGGAAACCCTAGACCCCAAACCCCACCCCACCCCCAAATCCACCATCCTCATAACAATGCTCTTGCACAGCACAGAAGCCACCCAGCAGGCCACTCACAGTTTCAGAGAAAAACTGTCCCACATCAGATATTTTTCATTTGATTCCCAAAAGCTCTTCAAAGGGATATTTTTTTCTAGATGTGTCTCCCTTCACACTGAGACCACAGCCTCAGTTTTCCTTACTTTCTCTGATAGATACTGAGACATCCAGATCATCCTCCTCACAATGACAGTAGCTCAGTAGCTCATTGGTGTCCTTCCTCATCATGGGTGGCTTTGATTCTCTTCAAAGAGAGATGGAGGGTGGGGATCCCCTGCTACTCTCATAACCCCTTTGTTAACTCTGGGAAGCAGCTCTGGTTTCACCCTCCTGCAACGTACCCGTAATCCCCCTTGCTACCAGGTGTACAACGAGCAACCTGGTCTCCAGCCTTGTCTCAAGTGGTGACACCATCCCAGGCTGCAAGGTAGTTTGAGGGGTCAGCTCATCTGTTGGCCTCTAAAACTGGTTGAGCAAAAAAAATAAAAATTTAAAATTTAAAAAAAATAACAATAAAAAAAATAAAACTGGTTGAGCATTAGAATCAGCTGGGGAAGTGGAGCTCCAATCTCAGATTCCTGGTGGGCTTGGATGACTAAGGGCAGAGCTGGTGGGAAGGCTCCTTTGGGAACTATTGGCCAGGAATCACAGACATAGATTTTAGACTCATTTCTCACTCTGAGTTCCTTCCCCGAGTTACTCATTCACTCTGGACCTGTGTCTTCATCTGAAAATGAGATGGTTGAATTAGGTTATCTGGAATCTTGCCATGCAAACTGTGTTCCATGGGGGCTTGTTATAAACAGAATTTGAGACTCCACCCCCCAGACCTGCAGGTAATTCACATACACATTAAATTTTGAGAAGGAACTAGGGCAAAGCTGAAGTAGGACCTTCACTTACCCCAAAAAACTGGAGAAGCTAGTTGTTCAATCTGCTCTTCCTTTCCTAGAGAGGGGAGCTCTTTGTAGCTTGGAAGTTCTCTCTTGGTATTGATCAATGCTGTCTTGAGGGATGGGCTGATGCATGCAAAGTGAAACTTCCTTCTCTCTTATGCACGTTTTCTCAGGTTTTTTCCACTGTGTTGCTAAAATTTCTCAAGTAGACTCTAGAGCTCTCCCAGAGTGGTCTTGTTTGTGGATAGCAGCCTGATTGGTGATCTTTGTTGGGGGACAGAGAGGCTGGTGTCCATCACATCACCATTTTCTGTAGATTTTATTAAGGTAGCTTCTAGAAGCCTCTAATTTAGTCCCTTTAAAACGATTCTTATTCTACTGTACCTTCTCTGTTATTCTCCCCCAGTTCCTTTTGTGAAGCCTGTCTTGAAGATGGTTCTGGTCCCTGGTCCTGCCATAGTCACTATGGCAGCTCATTCATAGTGCTGTGTTCTAAGTTCTCTCTTGCCAAGGACCAAGGGCCAGGAAAATTGAAGAAACATATAAACCATGAAAAGTCCAGAAGAGAACTGTAGTTAAAATTCTGTGCAAGGCTCATACAAGTCTGGGTCACTAGACTTGTCGGGATCACAAAATAAATTTAATGTTACCAGAGCAGAGAGGAGCAGAAATCAAGTTCAAGAACCAAGAGCAAGGAGAATAGAAGCATGCAGGAAATCTGCTTTCTGTTACTGCCTGTCAAAAATATAGGCTGATGCATGCCTAGGAAAAGAGATTATAAATTTCCCTGGCCCCTTTCCTTTGCTATCTTGAAGGGGAATTTGTGGTGGACTTAGGGCTGTATTGATTGGCAATTTATTTGTGAGTTGTTTTCTGAAAGGGGGGCTTTGCTTCTAGGTTCTCTGCAATTTACCACAGTTAACTGTCAGTTTGGGGGAAATTCCCTTTACCCTCAAGCCAAGCCTCCATACCCCACTCCACCCCACCATACCTTCTGCAAAGGGTATGACCGTTTAAATGGCAGGCCCCTAAAGGTACTAAACAGAAGATATATTTTCCTGTTCCCTCCTGGAGCCTGTTGACAATCTCCTGCCTCTTCAGGGTAGCATATTGGCAATTCTGTATTTTCCAACATTATTCTGTGAGGAAGCATGGGCAGTTCATAAATAAAAACCAAAAGACCCTCTTTTATTCATGTTTCAAGGTCTAATCCAGGAGCCAAGGACCCTGCAGAACTCTGAGACATTGGATTGGGGGCACTTCCCCATCTTGAGACCAAAGTGACATGGTCATAGTAGAAAACAAGCCAAGTATTCACTCTATCCATGAACCATTTTAATAAGCAGTTGGTTGAACAGGTGCTGAGTAGGCTAAGCTCTTGGTATTAAGGTTTACATGAGATAGTGCAGTCCCCATTCAACAGGCAAGGAGACACGTGAAGCAATAAATGGCTCAAGGTCTCAGGCCCAGCAAGAAGGCAAGGGTCTAAATGTAGGCTTTCTGCCTCTCCAGCTCATACCCCAAGCCTGTCTCCACAGTTCTGACCAGGAAGTGTCTCTTCCTCATCACACCATTGCCTTGCTTAGTTTTTTGTAGAACTATAAGTGATTCTTACTTTGTATTTGAGATTCAGCTCTACGTCGCCTCTCCTGAGAAGCCTTCCCTGGCTCCCAGGTGCCCCACACCACTCCTGGCAGAGTCTGTGTAACCAGTGCTGTTATCATAGTGTCTTGAAGCAAGCTCTTCAGGTCTGTTTTTCTCATTAGACTCCGAGAGCCTTGAATTGTTCCCAGCACAGTGCTAGGCACGAATGTCCCTGTCTTTACCACCATAGGGATGTGCAGACTCTGTGTTAAAACAACCCAGATGGAAAGCATGTGTGTCTGCATGTCTGCATGCAAAAATGTCTCTGCGTACATGCCGTATTCTGTTGAGATCGTCGCACCTTGGAGTATCTGTACCACAGCAGAGCAGACGGGGCTAAGGTGGTTTCAGTGACTCCTGGGAGCAGGATGGCAAAGCCTCATGAGAGGCTGCCCTCTGCAGTAGGGGAAACCTCTGTCACAACTCAGAGCCCTCACCACCCTGATTAACATTTCATAAGACATCGTGGTTTGTTTCTCTCCATCAAAACCCTGACTTTAGCTATTATTCATGCAAAACTGCTCTGCACAAGGGTCAGCAGAGCTTGGCATGTTCAGAAAGGTGAATTGATACTTGTTTTTCCTTGTGGATTCCCTATGACAGTGAGACAACTGCTCTGAGGCTCAGAAAGGGTGACAGCTGATGTAGTGATTATGGGAAATGTAAAGATCACTCTCGTTTGTGCTTCTGGGGAGTTGATGTGGCACAGTGGTTAAGAGTGTGGGTGCTGGGGCCGCCTGCCTGGCTTGGCCGGTTAAGCATCTGCCTTCAGCTCAGGTCATGATCCTGGGGTCCTGGGATGGAGCCCCACATCAAGCTCCCTGCTGCTCCCTCTCCCTTTCCCCTGCTCATGTTTGCTCTCTCTCTCTCTCTCTTTCTCTCACTCTCTCAAATAAATAAAACATTTTAAAAAATAAATGTGGGTGCTGGGGCCTACTATCCTGGCTTGCTGCTTGATAGCCTGGTGACTTTAGGTGAATTGAGGCAGGGAAGTTCTATTGTTTCCTCATTCCATGACATGCAGATGATAATACCTTCCTCAAAGGGCTGCCGCAAGATTGAAAAGTTAACGGACACAAGGCATTTGAAATAGTTGCACAGTGCTCTGCATACAAGTTGGGGCTTGTATGGGGTTTGGCTAGCCTGGACGCACCCAGAAGGCAGCCCCTCCCTGGCTCAGGGCTCTCTGTGTTGCCACAGACCCCAGTGCCACAGATCAGGGAGAGGGGAACAATCAGTCTCTACTTGTTGAACATACAGGTATTACTCCCAGCCTTGGTGGGCAGATCAGAACACGCTCTGAGCAGAGGAAGAAGTAGAAGTTGGCCTAGTGGAATTGGAGAGCTCCATTTTATAATCAGCAGCTCTTTCTAAACACTTCAGAGCCCTGCATCCACAGCAGGTCCAATCCAGCTGAGGACTTCCAACTGCATTGCTGAAAAGCAGTCATCCTCTGGTCACCTGGCACTGAATCAGGGTGGAGGGTAACATGACCTGTGACCTCATTAACCACATGAAGTCCACTTAGATGACACAGTGACAGCAGATGGTGTGGAGGATGCCTGCTCCAGTAACGTCTCACACTCTAGCTCTCACCTTTCTGATGTTACCAGAGCCATGTGGCTAAGTTATGAAATCTTCTACAATTTGCAGGAAAGGGTCATTTTGGCAGAACAAGTGTCACAACAGAAAAGAGATGGGAAGGCAGCCGGGAGGCTCTGGTGACTCCAAGAAACACTTAGTGCTCTGCTCCCATGGTGGGGGAGGTGGGTGCCCATGTGGCCTGGGTGTTTAGTCTGAATGGATAACTCTTCAAGGTGTGCCTCTACCCTGGCTGCCTAAGCATGGTGAGACATGATACACCCTTGCATTTGCACTGAGGGGCTGACTGAGCCGCCAAAAGTAGGCAGGTGTTATGTCTGTAGGAGTGAGATTTGCATGGGACCTGACTGTCCCTGAGGTCTCTGCCTGGGACATTAGCCTTGGAATAGTTGTGGCATCACCATGTATGGGGAGATACTACTTGGTACAGTGGGCAGGGGAGGCCAGCCGCAATCCAGATGGGTGACTTGGCCTGTTTTAGCAGGAGGATATAGCTGCCATCCTAAGCCTGGAGCAGTCAGAAAAGATCCTCCTCATTCATTTCCCAAGAGTCTTTCCAGGACAATTTAGGGCAGGATCCCCCAACTGATCTACCCATCTTCCCTGGGTACCCCTGGACTACAGGTGGGGACCATTGCCCCTGTGAGTGAATAATGGGCTTCTCAGTCAGCAGAGTACACATTATGTGCCTGTCTGCTCCTCCTCCATCATTGCCTCTGTGCAGGGGTGAGCTTGGTGTGGGCATTAATTTGGATTCCTCCAGAAGCCCACACTGAGAGGATTCAGGTGCAAATAATGTATCTGGGAGGTGAGCCCAGGCAACAATAGTTAGGCCAGAGGAAAAGGCAGGATAGCAGGCATTCATTCAAGAGTTCCTGACTACAGCCACCGAGGGGTGAAGGAGCTCAGTGAAACATTCACCCACCACCTCTCATGGTTACTGGTTGAGGGCTGCTCCTGGGCTGTTAATGTACCAGCACTTCTAGCCTGCCCTCTGTAGCTTCAGGCAGAGAGAATCCAAGCTTGGAGCAAGAAACCTTGGGTGGCACCAGCTGGTACCCAGGGAATATGGGTGGGGCATCAGCACCCATGCTACAGTTGTTTAGAGAAGGGGTGCTTGGCTTTGTCTTTTCAGGCAGACCAAAACTATAATTGTACTTTTACAGGAAGGAAGACCAAAAGGTAGAAGCAACCCAACTGTCCATGGACAGATGGAAGGATGGGCAGACAAGCAAAATGTGGTCTATCCACACAATGGATTATTATTCAGCCTTAAAAAAGGTAGGACATTCTGACACATGCTACAATATGTATGAACTTTGAGGATACTATGCTAAGTGAATAAGCCAATGACAGAAAGACAAATACTGTATGATTCCTCTTCTATTCAATTCATAGAGTAGCCAAAATCATAGAAACCATATGGTGGTTTCCAGGGGTACTAGAAGGAGGAGTTAGTGTTTATACTTTGGGAAGATGAAAATGTTCTGGGGATAGATGGTGGTGCTGGTTGCCCAGCAATGTGAATGTCCTTAATGCCACAGAACTATGCGCTTAAAAATGATTAGTAAATTTTATGTATATTTTACTACAATAAAAAATAAAGAAGGAAAACCAAGCACCAACATCTGAGTAACTTCTCCAGGACCACTCAGTGGCTAGCTGTCGTCTCCAATGAGGCCAGTGGAGAGTAGGAGACGCATCTGTTGCTACTGCAGGCACAGGGGACCTCACTCAGCCTGTCACCTCCATACCACCTGAGGACTCCACAGCAAGGATGGAACAAGCCTCTCTGAGTATTATAGCCCAGATTAATTTGAGACAAGAATGACACTTTTGGGGGCTATTAGGGAGTAACTCCGTGGGATGACTGGCATCCCTGAATCCCACGCTGTTACAGTTTCATCTTGCAGAAAGTGAAACTGACATTTTGATGACCTACTGTGCTCAGGAGGCAGAGGGCATCAGACCAGACTTGCTGCCTGTTAGTTTTTGTCTTAGGGGCAGGAGGGAGAGCGAACAGATATTAAGTGACATTAGGCACAAAGCCGAAGGATGGGTTAACGAAGCTGCCAGGGGGAGGGGGCTGTGCAGAAGTTGGGGGAAAGGCAAGGTATCCTGATGGGCAGCAGGGACAGCAGGCAGGGACAGCCTTGGGGAACTGGAAGGTCGAGGTGGTAGAGAATGACATGATCAGCTTTGTTTCATTCTCTTGCTGCTGTGGGAAGAATGGATTAGACAGGGTGAGGGTCAGGAGCTGCGGTTTGTACCTGAGTAGGGGTGGGGTCAGCAGTCACACGAGGGTCTCACATGAGGGTCAGGATGCAGAAACATCTCAGCACCTTTGGGGAAAAACATCTGTAAGTCATAACCTAAATTAAAATAGAATTCTGTGATATATTTAATCAGTTGTAATGAGAACAGACATACATAGAAGACAGAAACCAGAAACTGGAAACCTCATTTTAGGTGGCTTGGAGCACAACCATGATTAAAGTGATTGTCCCTGCACTTTCACTGCTTCACAGGGCACTCGGAGAACCCAAAACAGCCTCTACCATCTTTTCAGATATCCCTTGCCATAAAATGGAGGGTTGTACTCTGTCTTTCCAGTACCTTCTGTTCGCATCGCATTTTGCTAGATGCTGAGACATCGAGATACACAAAATGAGTAGTCACATCTCCAGAGTGCTTCAGGTCTGGTTGGAGCAGCTAGGCAGGTGCAGCTGAAGAGTTAAACATGTGTCTTTTGTAGCAGATCAAGGCAGCCAGAAGTAGGACGTGATTAATTGTTTAATGATAAATGGGACAGAAAATAAGGGACTGTAGAAAATGAGAGAAAAGGAGAGCCCTTTAGGGTTTCCTGAGCCAGATCTGAACTAGAATGATGCCTGGGGTTGGGACTGATCCTCAACATGAGAGCAGCATGAATAAGAGCAAGGGGTAGAAAGGGCGTGGTGTCTGGGTGGCAGTGTGCATCGCACTGGAGCTCTGCTAGAGGATTCATTTCCACAGGTGAGAGTAGGCTGCAGGGTGTCCTCAGGTGGAGAGGCGGTGAGACACCAGATTGTATGCAGGGGCACGGGGCCTGTGCAGTCTGGGAGGCCATCCCTCATCCCTCACCCTGGAAGTGAAGGCAGGATAGAAGCCTGGATGGAGGGGGCAGTGGTGATGTCCTTGGAAGAGGGTGGGGGAGCAAATTTGGAGAGTGAAAGGAGTTACTGTAGACGTTCTGAACATGAGGTGTTTGGGGAACTATCAGACGTAGTGCAAAGAGGCTGAAGGTGAAACAAACCACCCTTCGGTTTATTTTTCATAAGGCTATGGGGATGTTCAGTAATGTGAGGTACACAGGATAGTAGAGCCATGTGTCAGTGGCCAGGGGTGGGGAGGAGACAGATGGCCACTCATGTTGGGTCATTTGAGGAGAGTTTGACTAAGGGGCAGAGTACAGAAATGTGGGCAGGGGGTGGGGAGACAGGGAGAGGTGCAGTCTAGGGACTGGGAGCTGTGGCAGCCAGCCTACAGGGGACTGGAGGAGGGTTGTAACCTGAGAGGCCGCATGGAGAGGGAGCTAGCCAAAGGTGAACCCAGGGACAGCCGCATCCCAGCCTCACTTGCCTCTCCCCACCAGAGAGATGGGCACCATTGACGAAGTGTCTGCTGATGCAGACACCACAACAGATTGATGGAGATGGTGCAGGGAGGTGGGCGCTGGGCAGCCTGAGTGGTGACAGGCAGCTGTGCATATGCAGGGGAGGGCATGGAAGATTACAGGGAGGAACCCGATGGGAAGGGGCAGGTTTGAGTTCAATAACCAGGCATAGGTATACATCTCTGGTCAGTCCTCCCTCCAGAAAAAGCATAATAATAAAAAAGAAAAAATATTTTAGTAATCCATGAAAACTGAGTAATGATGATGATGATTACAGAGTGAACACCCACCAATTGATGAGCCTTTGTATCCTATGATTTGTTTTTACAAAACTAGCAGAAACCAGAATTTCCAAATTCTACTTCCCCTTAATTTTTGTCCTCAGAAAATCTGACCTCCATGGTGCTTGAGAATAATATTCTCGAACTAGTAGCCTGGTAAGAATCAGACCTTCCCCTTCCTTTTCAATTCACCAGAATCGACATGTTAGCAAAATCTGCTTGAGAGCAGGCTTCTTCAGCTTATTCAGCACAGGCTCCCCATCCAGTAGGTCCAGGGTGGGCCCGAGGGTCTGCATTCCCACCAGCTCCCCAGCCAGGTGCTGGTGGTCTCTGGAGCCACTGGGCACAGCCAGGCCACAGAAGGCCTTTTCTAATGACCTGAGTGGGGGTTCAGGGGAAGAAGCAGCAGTTAGGTGATCACAAGTATAAGAACTGGGTGAGAAACATCTATACAAACCTCCCTCCCCTCCCCCCCCAAAAAAGGGGGAAAGAAAGAAAAAGGAAATGCAGCTCAAAGCAGTGAGATCAATTGCCCCTCTTAGTGCATCACTCTCTGAATATGTCTTCAGATGTTCTCTGCTGGTAGACAGAGTGTGCTGTTCAAAAACAGATGCTTCTGGACACAAAACCTGTCGTGCACATTTTAAGTTAACTTAATATCAGTGTGCCACAGATTAGCCCTGGGCTTGCTGATCTTCCTGAGATGGTTCTCCTATGCTCCTGTGCTATGGTATGCTAGAAGTGTTTCACCACCACTCCCCTCTTCCTGCCCCCCTGTGCACCCCAAAAGTGGGCTCCCTCAACTTCTTGGGGTGATTTGAGTCATAGATGAAGGCCGATAGTTCACAAGCCCCTTTAAAGGCCCCCTTAACCTTGCTGCCTGCAAGCTGGCCTCCCTGTCACTCTGGCTGTCCTGGTACATGTCAGAAAGGCAGTCCCCCAGTGTCTTTTTCACTCATTGCCTGAAGAGGGCTGTCAGAGTTCTTCTGGATCTGAAAAGCACAGACTGTTTGAGGAGGGGGACTTCTCAGACCCCCACTTAGGCCTCTCCCTGGCTAAGAGTGAGCCAAGCAGTGTCCTGGCTTCTTCACTTCCAAAGATTCTCAGCTGGGACCTGCCTTTCCCTTGTTACCTGTTATGTACCTGTAATCTTTGGGAGGTGAGCTGAGACCTAGGGATGTAGTTGTCATGAGACAGTTTACTCTGAAAATTAAGGTCACTGAGGTGGAAAAACCCATTCAACCTACTCCAGCCCCACCCCACTCCACTGCCTCTTCTTGAACTGGATTTTTAAGAAGCAGAGTGTAGCATTTATCAGCATACACGGCATTTATCAGCATACACGGTCTGAATATCCCTGGTTCTAGTCATCTTCTTTTCTTTTTCTAGATTGTTTTCTCTCCACTCAAGCTCACCAAGCAGTACAGTTTCATCCATAATCCCTGGCTCACTATGGAGACTTGATTCACTCCTTATGAGATCACAGGCTCACCTCAGAGAGGTCCAAATGTATCTATCCGCAGCAGCATTCCAGTGAGAATGAGCATTACTGAGCACATACTGTATTCCAGGGACTGGACCAGACTACATGCAGCAGCTCACTGCCATGCTGGATGCCTGTGAAGTGGGGGGTTGGTCAATTCCCACTTCAGAAAGGAGACTGGCACATATACAGATCAATTACTCTTGATGAGGGGCACTCAGATGAAAATGGTGGTGTTAGACCCATCCACCTAAGCACCTAATTCCTAACTGTGCCATCTAGTGTGAGCACCAGCTCAAGCTGTTTCCACCCTAACCAGAACTGCTCAGGAGCAGTTCCGAGGACCCCAATTCAAGCCGTCCCTACATTAGAACACTACAGACTAACAATGTCAGTGTGCCAGTGTAGGACGAGGTACTGTGTGCCCTCCCCTGTGTGCTTCACAACACCCAGATCCAGGATTTGGGTCAAGGCATTTTCCTTCAATGACAAGTGCCACCCCTGGCATTTTCAGGCATGCTGAGGGATTCTGGGTTAGGCAATCCTTTCCCAGTGCCCTCAGCAGCAGGACTTGTCTTAGATTCTGAGAGGGTCTGGATCTGGTACATTCATTTATGTCTCACTGAGTTAGGAACCCAATACATTCTGACTGGGATTGTTGAAAGCTGGGCTGTTTAGTTCAGGTAAGCAAACTTACAGTTTAGCCAAAGCATGGTGTGTATCTACTGAGTGCAAACCATGGAGAGGTCAGAGAGGAATAAGCAAGACACAGCCCCTGTGTCTAGGGCCTGAAGGGCACTGGCAGTGATGACATGTGGCAATCCAGAGCACATGCCATGTGCCTTTATAATGTGCAATGGGAGGCCCAGGAAGGAAGCAGATAGCTGGGCAGCAGAGAAGGGGAGAGGCCTCATGGAAGTGGTAGCATTTGAGACAAGACAGAAATGAGGCAGTAGGACTCAGGGCAAAAGCTTCAGGGGTAGGGTATTGCAGGTGGAAAGCAAAGTCCCTGTGGACTTTGAGGAGTACCAGTCAGGCCAGCGCATTTGGGGGTCTAGACCTGCGTTACCATGTAGGCTTGCCAGACATCTTAATTCCCTAATAACAGAGCCAACATTTCCTAAACCACTCAGCACTTTATTCATCTGATTTAATCCTGCCCCTACCTTTGAAAGTAGTTTTCTCATCTCCATTTTGCAGATGGAGAAACCGAGGCCCAGAGAGGCTAGGGGGCTTGCTCAGGCAACGTGAGGAGAGAAACCAGAGTAGGTCCTCATGATGGTTGACCCCCATCATGGGGAATCAAAACTGGTCTCAAAATTCTCAAAACCAAAGGCTGAATAGCCAAAGAGCTGCCCCTAATAATGTGTGATTGAGGTGTCTTCAGGCCGGATCAGGCTCCGAGCGCACATCGCATCCAGATGGTTTGGTTTTGGAACTAGAGGTGCCTTTGGACCTACACACCCTTGTCTGAGTGGCACAGACCCCCAAGGGGGTGTCTCTCCCTGCTGGCTGCCTGTGTGAATGTGCAGAGCCCCTTGAGGCAGAGGGAGACAAGGCATAGCAAATTAAAACAATTGAAGTCACATCACTTGTGCCTCTTTGAGGCAAGCCATAAATACATAAATACTTGAACCTCCTATTCTGACTCCAGTTAATATGTTTTAACCACAGTCTGTGGGCTCTGGAAAGCAGCTGTGAGGAGCAGGGCGATAAATTGGATCGTAAAAGCACAGGATAGAAAAATGATTGCAGCATTTTTACAATTACCTGGTTTGCCTCTGTCTATAGAGGAAAGAGTGCTTTCTCTTTGTACTTCTGTGGTAAAAATGTATCCAGCCTAAGTCTGTTTCATTATTATATCCTCATAGTCCAGCGTCTATTGATTGCTCACCACTCACCAAGACTCACACCTGCCCGGCCCACAGGCTCTCTTGGCACTTCTGCTTTTCAGAGGAGAGGCCTGTGGGCACCGAGGCCAAGTGTTTTCCAAGCCGAAGGGCCGGTCCCCAGGGAGTCAGGCTTGCCACCCAAGTGCCCATCTCCAGAGCCCGCTCCTCGCAAAGGTGCAAGTTTTACTTACCCGCTACCTTATGACAAGGGGAAGGGAAATAGGTCAATTTTCTTTTTTCAGACTGCATGTTCTTTTCACTTCTGAGGGATTGGAACCATCTCTGGGCCTCTGCAACTCTGACCAGAGTGGCCAGGTCACCTCAGTGTCCAAGCATTTTGCTGTTTCTCTCTCTCCCTGCATATTCTCAAGAATCTCACAAAAGTGAACTTAGATCCATTGTACCAAGTACAAGCTGCTTTCTATTTTTTGCTCTCCTACTTAAATTTTCAAAGAATCTAAAATAGCAGTTGCCATTTTTTACCATGTTCTCTTCTGAAATATTTAATTCTTCCTCAGGCGGTTTAACATCGCATTGCCCAAGGATTAACTTCCATTTTTGAAGAGAGTCTATTAGCTGAGAGAGAGGCAGAAAATGCATTTCAGCGAGTGGCAGGGACAGAGGCTGGGAGTGTGCACAGAGGAGCAGGGAGGCCAGGGCTTTGCCTTTATGAAGCTGCTTGCTCATCAGCAGAGCCCAGACCAGCTCCCTCTATTAAACACTTACTCATTTTTAAAAAGCAAAGTTTCCCTGCAAAGACCAATTTTAAGGGGATTGATGCTCAATGAATAATGTATCACAGAAAGAACTACAACAGAAACACTTAATTGGAAGAGGTAAAACCAACTGTGGTGAAGTGCAACAAGTCACCTTCCAGACGCAAAGCAAGTTGTGAAGGGCTCTATGTGTCTCAAACTGATTAAACGTGAGGGCTGCTCCCAAATCACCCACCAGCCAGAATGGGGATGGCTAGGATCTCTGGCTGCCACCAATTCTCGAGTTGTCTGTTTTTTTAATGACCCCCAGAGAAGACAGGAGGGAGGAAAGTGTGAGAGATTTCTGCCTCTGTATCTAAGGTCCTTGTCAACAGTTTAATTCTCCCTCTTAGGTAATAAGTCAGGTGGAGCCAATCTCAGGTGACTCCTGAGCTTGTGCCTGTGTCTCTCCCTGACCTTCATCTGCTCCCCTTGGGCCAGGCCTGAAAAGTTTGAAGGTTATCTGCCCCCAGAGGCAGCCTTTTCCAGCAGCCACAGTGGAGAGCTGTGATGCTTTTACCACCTTCTTCCACATCTCGTCCCTTTCTGCCCTCTTCATTTAGTTTTCAAGGTGTGTAGCTTTTGGCTTCTTTAACCAAAAGTGTCTGAATTCCCTCACCATGTGGTGATAGAAGGGAAGAAAGATTTCCTCCCTTCATCCAAATTTACTTGGTTTTGAAAAGAAAGGTGTCTAAGCTGTGATATTGGAGATGTTCTCTCCAGGCCACCATGGAAAAATGTAATTATTGGCCAATTAACTATAAAGGCTGATTTCCCCAAATCCAGATTGGGTAGTGATAAGTTGCTAATACTTACCAACTATCATTTTCTTTCTTTTTTTCTTGATAAAGAACATGAACGGGGACATCAAAAAATCACAAAGAGACCAAAAGGCTCCCATTTTTGGCACAGTTGGCCCCCTTAAGACACAGAGAAAAGCTCCTGCTCCCTCTTCCTCAGGCCTGCTGAGATAGAACCGAGAGGCACAAGAGGACCCTGAACCCCTGGGGCGCGGCAGGTGCGCAGGGTGCCCCACAGTGCTGCATGGCACGTCTCAGTCGTCCCAGGAAAGCTGGCCCTCGAGCTCCCGTGGCCTCACATCCCTGCAGTCACCGGGCACAGGAGGAAAGGTGTGTGAACAGCCCTGGAGCCACAGGATCTCAAGCTCAGGGAGAGCTCACACCTCACTGCCAGTTAGAATTACATAGTGGGGGAGCTTTTAGAGCCCCTCTTCTCCAATGAGCCCAACATCAGTTAAATTGTGTCTCTGGGGGAGAGACACCGACATTGGTGCTTTTCCCTAAACAGTGCACAAGAATCCGTTGTGCAGTCAAGTTTGAGAAGCACCGATCTCAGAGAACGTCCCAAGACAGCTTTGGGGAAGGTTTCATTCAGAATGATACCTGCCCGCATCCTAGTCCCCACTTATTTAGTAGACTTTCCAAGTTTTCCATACTTTTCCCATTGATTTTTTTTTGACACGTTTCATTTTGCAGCTGCATTTCCCCTCCACAGCTGATATGATCTTTGATAGTCTTGTTTCTTGCCAAGAAAATGGCTTAAAGCTTTAAGCACTGTATGACATTACACCCTTCCAACTTCATAAATCTGCTGGCTTTTAAGGATGCCTTTGGGACCAGAAGATTCCTTTATTCTAGAATTGTCCCAGCAGAATTTCTTTAGAAAGTTAGTTCAGCTCTTCAGGTCTTAATTAATATATGCCAATGTTTTAAATTTACATTTAAGGAGAACATGTGTAGAGTTGAGGAATTATGTGAAGCAGGAAGAACGAAGTGAAATAGCCATCATTGCAAATAGGCATTCTTTTTATAAAACTATAACAAATAGTGTGTTTATTTCTCCACCAGTATGCCTTCCAGAACACATAAAAGTATGGTATAATGGGAGGCAGAAATCTCTGGTCTAAATTCTGACTCATCTACTGTCTAAACATGAAATGTTAGGTATAATATTTCATTTCTTGAGATTTTTTTTTATGCTGCCTACCTCACAGGGCTATTACATGCTTTTAAAGAGATCTAGGTGGAGGTACCCTGAGAAGGCCAAAGCACTATATGATATAATGTAAGACTAAAGTGTTATTAAGGTTTCACTATCCGCTGTGGACTTTATGTACATGGATATGATGGCTACACTAAAATAGGCACATTCAAGCCATGATCTAGCAAAAGATCAGAAGTTTAAAGAGAAGTTAATAATAAAATGGATAACTTTGCAGTGCTTCTACCCTGTGATGGCATCGCCTGCAGAGGGCAATTAATTGGTTGAAACACCACTGTTGTTCATGATGATGTTTTAAACATGTCTTGCACTGTGCTTCATGACAGAAAGGGAATAGAAGTTGGGAAAAGGATTCTTAAATAGGTAGGAATTACTGACATAATTTTTATAAGTTATTTTAAGAACTGAAGAATTGTGAAAGCCCCTTGGACTTATTTCCTACGTAACATGCATTTTCCATCCTGTGGTTGATCAGCAGGTCTGTGCAGAGACAACCTGGGGAGTATGTGGCGCAACTGTGCACTGGTCGCCAGCTTACTTACTCACTGTCGTCGGGTATTTATGCTACGAGCCTCCTCCGCTCGCTGTCTTCCAGTACAGCAGAATCAAGACACAGGCGGATTCCCTTATCTACATGTATATTTGCTCTTTTCTTATGACTAAGCACGTATTACAGTTTTTAAAAATCATTAAGATGAGGAAAATCCTCCTTTGGAATGATGGAGAGGGAAATGAATGAAAATTTTCACCCTTTACTCTGTGTATTTCTGCAGTGTTCATAAGATCTCCCTTTTGTCACCACCTCCCAACTTTGTCTCTTCCCATCTTGTCGCATCTCTGGAAGTAACTACCATTTACCATGTGGTGTTTATGTTTCCAGATGTTCACCATTTATAATCATGGTCCTTAGAAAACAGAAATGGGACTCTATTACAGAAGTATTCATCTAGCTGCCAAATGTTAATTGAGCACCTACTATGGGTAAGTCACTTTTTCGGTGCTAAGGATAAAACACCCAGGAATCAGTAAGGTCCCTGGTCTCAGATAGTTCGTATTCTAAACTTTAGTAACTTAAAAAAAAAAAAAACTTTTTATTTAGGAATAATTATAAACTCACTGAAAGCTGCAAAGATAATACAGAGAGGTCCTGTGCATCCTTTCCTCAGTCTCCCTCCTGTGTAGTTGCATCTTGCATAACCATAGTACATTATCAAGAGCAGCCATACAAAATCACATATAGTGGATTTGTGTAACCATCACCAGTCAAGATCAGGAGCTATGTGTCACCCCAAGGATCTCCGTACTCTTCCTCTGTAGTCACACACACCCCAGGCCCCCTTAACCATCTTTAACCCCTGGCAACTACTAGTCTGTTCTCAACCTCTGTAATTTTGTCACTTTGAAAATGTTATATAAATGGTATCATTCATTATGTGGACTTTCTAATTGCTTTTTTACTCAGTATAATGCCCTTGAGATCCATCCACATTGTTGCTTCAAAAGCTTGTTCCTTTTTATTGCTGAGTAGTATTCCGTGGGACAGATGTGCCACAGTTTGTTTCACCATGTGCTTTTAGAGGGATATTTTGGTTGTTTCCAGTTGAGGCTATTACAAGGAAGATTGCTATAACAA
The DNA here is from genome assembly GCF_048418805.1 of Vulpes vulpes. NCBI lineage: Eukaryota > Metazoa > Chordata > Mammalia > Carnivora > Canidae > Vulpes > Vulpes vulpes. The sequence goes on along the minus strand of NC_132790.1, from coordinate 52,983,911 downwards.
TTGTGTGCAGGTTTTTGCGTGAACATAATTTTTAATAATTTTTCTGGGACAGATGCCTGGGAGTACAATTGCTAGGCTGTATAGCAAATATGTGTTTATTTTTTGAAGAAACTGCCAGACTGTGTTCCAGAGTGGCTGCACCATTTGTACATTCTCATAGGCAATGTATGAAAGATTTCTCCACATCCTCTCTAGCATTTTGTGCTGTCACTATTCCTATTTTATCTGCACAAATAGGTGTAGGGTGATATCTTGTCATGGTCTCAATGTGAATTTCCCCAATGAATAGTTGTGTTGAACATTTTTTCATGTGCTTATTTGCTCTCCATATATCTTCTTCAGTGAAATGTCTGTTCATTCTTTTTGCCCATTTTTTACCTGGATTGCTTGTTATTTTAATATTGAGCTTAGAGAGTTCCTTGTATAGTCTAGATAATAATCCTTTGTAGAATGTGTGGCTTCCAACTATTTTCTCCCAGCCTGTATAATAGAAGGATTTTATTTTGTTAAAGTGCAGTTATTAACTTGTTTTCTTTTATGGTGTCATGACACATCTAAGGATTCTTTGCCTAGCCCCACATCTCAAAGGTTTTCTCTTAGGTTTTTTTCCTAAGTTTTATGGTTTTACGTTTTGTAATTAGGTCCATCATCCATTTTGAGTTAATTTTTGTACAAGGTATGAGGTTTAAGTTAAGGCTTATTTTGGTTTTGTCTATTGGTGTCCAATAACTCCAGCACCATTTGCTGAAAAGGCCATCCTTCCTCCACTGATTAACTGTTGCACCTTTGTCAAAAATCAGCTGGGCAATAATATGGAATTAGTTGAGTTCTCTTTTCTTTCCAATGATCTGTTTGTCCCTCCACCAGTACCACACAGTGTTGAATTACTGAGGCTCTATACCAAATCTTGAAACAGGTATATTGATTTTTCTCATTTGATTCATTTTGAGAATTGTTTTGGCTATTTTAATACCTTTGCCTTTACAGAAGAATTTTAGAATAACTTTGTCTATACATACAAAATTCAGGGATTTTTTTAAAGAATTGCATTAAACTAGTATATACTTGGGCAGAATTGACATCTTCACTGTGTTGAGTTTTCAAATCCATGAACACAAGTATGTCTCTTATTTATTTAGATCTTTGATTTCTTTTATTAGCATTTTGTGCTTTTCAGCATCCAAGTTTTATTGATTTACCTATAAAACTTTTTTCAAGTAGTTGTAAATGGTATTGTATTTTAAATTTAGCATTCACTAATGTTCATTGCATACCAACAAATACAATTGATTTTTGAATATTTATCTAATATTCAGTGACCTTGCTGAGCTTTCTTACAGGTTTTAGTTGTTCATTTTTGTTTCTGTTTTTAGATTTGTTGGGATTTTCTATGCAATCTCATGATATCTAGAAATAGAGGCAGTTTTATTTCTTCCTTTTTGTTCTTTAAAAAATGTTTTTCTTGCCTTATTTCTCTGGCTAGAACTTCCAGCACTATGTTGAACAGGAGTGGTTAGAGCAGCCATCCTTACCTTTCCCATTTTATGGGGGAAAGCATTCAGTCTTTCACCATGAAGTATATTATCTGTATAATAGTTTATAGATGCTTTTTATCAAGTTAAGGAAGTTCCCTTATTTTTCTGAGTGTTTATATCATGATGGATATTGAAGGTTGTCAGAGACTTTTTATGCATTGATATGATCATGTAAATTTCTTCTTTAGCCTGTTAATATGGTGAATTACATTGACTGATAATTGAATATTTACCAGCTAGACCCCTAGAATAAACCCCACTTGGTCATGGTGTGTAATTCCTTTTATGTATTGCTGAGTTCTGTTTGCTAATATTTGTTAAGGAGTTTTGCATCTATTTTTATGAAGGATGATATTTTCTAGTTTTCTTTCTTACACTCTCCCTGCCTGGTTTTGTTATTAGGATAATGTTGGCTTCATAAGATAAATTAAGAAATGTTTCCTCCTCTTCTGCTTGCTGGAAGAGAAAGTATACAATTGGTATTAATTCTTGTTTAGCAGACTTCTAAGAAGTTGCGTGGGCCAGGAAATTCCTTTTTTGATAAATTTAAAATTACAAATTCAATTTACTTAATATTTATAGGACTATATAAATTGTCTCTTTCATATTGGGTGAGTTTGTGGTAGTAGGTGTTTTTTGAGGAATTGGTCCATTTTGTCTGAGTTGTCATATTTATGTGTATATAGTTATTTGTAGTAATACCTTATTATCCCTTTGAAGTTTTCAGATTATATAGTAATATCCTCTGTTTTAATTCATGATACTGGTAATTTGTGGGTTTTTTGTTTTTTTGTTTTTTTTGTTTTTTTGTTTTTTTGCTTTGTCGGTCTTCCTAAGAGACTTATCCGTTTTCCTGCTGTTTTTATTTTTTTTCCTGCTGTTTTTAAAGAACCAGATTTTTGTTTCTTACTTCTTTTATTTTTCTGTTTTCAATTTCACTGGTTTCTCTTATTTATTATAGCCTTTCTTCTGCTTGCTTTGCGTTTATTTTGTCCCTCTCAATTCTTGGGGTAGAAGCTTAGGTGATTATTATTTAGGACTTCTCTTTTCTAAAATAAGCATTTTAGTGCTATAAATTTCCCTCCTGGCACTGCATTAGCTGTTTTTTCTTTTTTTTTTAAAGATTATATTTATTTATTCATGAGAGACAAGAGAGAGAGAGAGAGAGAGAGGCAGAGACACAGGCAGAAAGAGAAGCAGGCTCCATGCAGAGAGCCCGATGTAGGACTTGATCCTGGGACTCCAGGACCATGCCCTGGGCCAAAGGCAGATGCTCAACCGCTGAGCCATCCAGGGATCCCCATGTTTTTTTCATCTTAATTCAGTACAGCATGTTTTATTTCCCTTGAGACTTCCTCTTTCAACCATGTATCACTCAGGAGCCTTTTGTTTAGTTACAGGTGTTTAGTTATCCTTCTGTTATTTATATCTGGTTTCCTCTGTGTGTGTGTGTGTGTGTGCGTGTGTGTGTGCATGTGTTGTATGGTTTGGCTCTGCGTATTGTTTTTCCTTGAATATGTTCCACAGACATTTGAAAATAGTGTATATTCTGCTCTTGTCGGGTAGAGTGTACTATAAATGTTGATTCAGACCTGTTGGGGGATGATGCTGAGGTCCCTCTCTCCTTGCTGCTTTTCTGCCTGTTTTCTGTATCAACTTTTGAGTAAGAGATGTTTAAGTCTCCATCTATAATTATGGATTTCTCTGTTTCTCCTTTTAGTTCTATCAGTTTTTGATTCTCATATTTGCAGCTCTGTTGTTTGGTATATACCCATTCGGGATTTGCTGTGTTTTCTTGATATATTGACTCTCCTATCATTATGTAATATCCATCTCTGTCTCTGGTAATTTTCTTTGCTAAGAAGCTTACTTCATCTGATATCAATATAGTCATTCCCATTAGCTTTTGATTGATTGTATGATATATCTTTTTCTATCCTTGTACTTTTAATCTATCTGCATTATTATATTTGAAGTGAATTTCCTATAGACAGTATATAGCTGGGTCATGCTTCTTTATTTACTCAGCCAACTTATTTTAATTGGTATATTTAATTTAAGTTTTGGTATGCCAGGGCTTAACTTTGCCATTTTATTTTTCTTTTCTGTTTGCACTCTCTCTCTTTTTCATTTCCCTGTTTTCTTTTTCCTGTCTACCTCTGGGTTACATAAACATTTCTTAGAATTCCATTTTTTTTATCTGTGTGTTTTTGAAGTGTTTGTCTAGATATTACAGGTATGCATGTGTGTATATGTGTACATGTAAGCATATGTCATTTATCACGGTCTGTTGGTATCAGTATTGCACCAGTTTGATGCATAAAAAACCTTACTTTTGCATCCTTTTATCCTTCCCTGTCTTAAATATTTCCTCTACCAAACTTACAACTACATCAGACAGTGTTAGAATTTTGTTTCAACATAATTTAGAAAATTCAAGAACTCCAGAGGGGCTATATATTGTATTGGTCATCTTTCTTCTCTCTGCTTTTCATATCTGTATCTTTATGATGTGGAGGTATAGAACAGATAAAAAGATATATCTTTTAAGTAAGGCACCTTACCAATTTTAGTAGTTTTAGCCATTTTTAAGCTGATGGTTTTGGATTTTGGATGACAACAGCCATGTACTTTGAAAAGAACTATATTTGCTCTTCCTTCCTGATGTTTATGCTTCACTTTATTTTCACATCACTGCCTTGCCCAATGTGTAATATGGAGTAGCAATGATGATGATGTGCAAGCATCCCTCTCTTGCTTCTAATTGTTTAGTGTTAATAGATGGTTTTGTAGGCTTCTGTTTATATCCTTTATCAATATTTTCTCTGAACTTAGCTTATTAAGAATTTTTATTAGGAATGGATATGCAATTTTATTAAATGCCTTTACTGAGTTTATCAAGACAATCATGTGTTTTTTCTCCTCTGGTATATTAACAAGTTGAAGTATAATGATAGATTTTTCTAGCATTGAGTCCACCTTGCATTGGTCAGAACACTCCTCCTGGTTATGGTGTGTTATTCTTTTAAGAAACTACTAATTTTGATTTGTTATTATATTTAGAATTTCTGCTTATGTGTGCATTAATAAAATTGTACTTCTAATCCCTGCTGTACACCAAACTGATGATCTCTTTTATATAGGACATATATTCTCCACACTGCCGTGGACCACTCCGTATGGTCACTCTATCAGATTTCCTAGTAAAAAATTTCGTACTATTAAATATCTTGGCTTTAATAGGCATTTTTAGTTATTGAACTCTGATCTGCACTTTGCTATTTTAGCATCATCTTACCCATCTTTCAGTATTTAGGTTATACTAACTTTATAGGATAAATTGAGAATCATTACATATTTTCTATGTTCTATAGAAATCTAGCACAGGAATTAATATGTACTTTAAGATTTAAAGGTTGTTAAAAGTTAAAAAAAAAAAGTAGCAAAAACATCTGGGCCTGGGACCTGGTTGCTAGGAGTTAGAGGTGGAGGCTTTGACTACATTTTCCATTTTTCTTTTCCAGTAGTTACTAGTCTTTTCAGATTTTTTGCCTTTTGTTGAGTCATTCTAATAGTTTATATGTTCCTAGAAAATTATTTCTACTTTCAATTTTGTTTCAAAATTTTTTCAAATTTATTGGAATTCATGTATACTCTAATAATTTTGAAATAAAATCTATGTCTATAGTTATATCCCCTATTATTCCTAATTTTGTTCTGCTTACCTTTTTCTATCAGACTTATCTCTCTTCTTTGGTCTTTAAACATCTTTTGGTTTTAATAATAAACCTGACTTGCTTGTTTTCTATTTCATCAGTTCTTGTTTTTGAATTTATTGATTCTCTGTATTCTTTGTTTAGCTCTTTTAAAAAAAAATTTACTGAGATGATTATTTTATGCATTTTCAATCTTTGATTTCCAAATGCATTTTAAACTTGGAGTCCCTCTTTGATGCACCTTGTAGATTTTGAGCTGAGTGCTCTCATTTATGATTCATTGCTATAGGCTAATTTCAGCTTTGATTTTCTTTTATAAATTACTCTTTGGTTAGAGTTCCAAGAGACCTGTAGTATTTATCTTTTAAAGGTTTTATTGAGATTTTATTTGTGGTCATTACTTGGTCAGATTTTTTAAGTGTTCCCTGGAAATTTAAACATGTATTCTGTTGGTTGAGAATGGAGTTTAATATGAAAATCATTAGTTTGATGATTGTGTATTCAAATCGTCTATACCCTTACCTATGTTTTTGTCTACTCAACCTGTTAATTTTTGAGAAAGAGGTGTGAAAGTTTCCCACTATGACCATGAATTTAATAGTTTCTAGCTTGCATTTCTAACACTTACTACATAGATCCGTGCTGTGTTGTTCAGTAAAAAAGGTTTATGACTATTATAATCTTCTGGTTTGTATCCTTAATGCATATAAAATATTCCTTGCTTTTGGCCTTGTATTCTATTTTTGTCTGATATTAATACTGAATTTTTTGCTTTTTTATTATTAAAGAATAATTGACACACAATGTTGTATTAGTTGGAGATGTACAACATACTGATTCAGTAATTCTATACATTACTCAGTGCTCACCATGAGTAGTGTAGTCACGATCTATCACCACACAACATAATTGCATTATATATTGACTATATTCCCTATGTCATACTTTTCATCCCTGTGACTTATAACAGGAAGCTTGTACTTCTTAATTCCTTCACCTGTGTCACCTGCTCCCACATCATCCTCACCTCTGACAGTCACCAGTGTGCACTTTGTTATTTGGTTGTTTATTTGTTTTGTCTTTTTGGATTCCACATATGAGTGAAGCCATATGGTATTTGCTTTTCTCTGTTTGACTTATTTCACTTAGCATAGTACTTTGTGGGTCCACCCATGTTGTCACAAATGGAAAGATCCCCTTTTTTCTGGCTTAATAACGTTCCATTATAAATACACACATGCACGCAAACACACACACACACCACATCTTTATCCATTACCTATCAGTGGACACCTGGGTGCTTCCATATCTTGGCTATTGTAAATAATGCTGCAGTAAACATAGGGGTGCATATATCTGTTTGAATTAGTGTTTTCCTTTTTTTTGGGTAAATACCACGTAGTAGAATTACTGGATCATATGGTAGTTCTATTTTTACTTTTTGAAGAACCTCCATCTTGTTTTCCAGAGTGGCTGCACCAGTTTACATCTCCACCAACAGTGCATAAAGGTTCCCTTTTCTCTACATCTTCGCCAACACTTGTCTTTTCTTGTCTTTTTGATAGTAGCCATTCTGACAAGTGTGAAGTGATAGCTCATTGTGGTTTTGGTTTGCATTTGTTCTTTCTTTCTGGTAACATTTACTACGTTTATCTCCATTCTCTTTTGTGCCTTTTAAGATATTTTTTAACTAACATACAGCTCAGTTCTATATATTTCCCATCTGAAAGTTTATCTTTTAAAAGAATTAAACTGCTCATATTTATTATAATTATCTATACATTTAGGCTCATTCCTGTCATTTATTTTCATTGTGTACTTCACATGCTTCTCGTCATTTCTCTCCCTATCTCCTTTTTCTTTATTGTTTTTTTCTTTTAAGATTTTATTTATTTATTCATGAGAGACACGAGAGAGAGAGAGAGAGAGAGAGAGAGACAGGCAGAGAGAGAAGCAGGCTCCATGCCTGGAGCCCGACGGGGGACTCAATCCCAGGTCTCCAGGATCACGGCCTGGGCTGAAGGCGGCGCTAAACTGCTGAGCCCCCCGGGCTGCCCTATTTTCTTTATTGTTATAACATTTTCTTTTTTCCCTTTTGTGCTTTGAAAGTTCTAAATCCTATTCTTGTTGGGTGTTTAAAGCAGGGCATTTAATTCTCATCATTGACAGGGAAATATAATTTTAATCTGAATTTGTAACCTCCTCTCCCCACAAGACAAAATCTGTAGCACATCTTTACCTCTATTTAACTTCCAAGGACTCTCTCTTGCTCTCTGATAGCCCTGTTTTCACAGTACCCTATTCTTGTGTCATCATTGCAATGTCTCTGGTAGCCAGAGCACGTGCATGTGTGTGTGTGTGTGTTTCTCTGTACATTTCATTCTCTGAATTGGAGTCCAGTTCAGGTTATTTTCATCTTTCTCTGTTTCCTCATAGGTCTCATAATTCTTACTTGTCTGCTCACATTTTAAATGCAGAAATATGTGGATTGGTGTTTCCTCAGCAATCATATGCTTGGTTTCTTTTGTAGATCTCTCCTCTGAAGGAAAAGATGGCTAAGAAGCACATGTCCATTAATGGTGTGACAATATATTTACCTTCGGGGTGCCTGGGGAAGAAGGCAGCCAGGCCAGCTGGGGACCCACATGGGGGCCACACCGAGAAGTTTTGCCCTGAGATGGAACAGCTTCCCATAGCCCACATCTGGGCAGAGTTGTGTTTCTCTTTTCCCTCCTTTCCCCCAGCTCTTGGCTGTTGAGATACCTGTGCTGTCCTCTGGCTAATGTTCCAGACTCAGTAGCCAAAAAAACAGCTCCTCACCCCATCTTAGACCAACTTCCAGCAGTCTTTAGGAGGCACTCCCATAGCAAACCATATCCAGCCTTCTACATACAGGGGTAAGATTGGTCTGAGTATGTGGAGACTATCTTGTAAATAATTTCCCTCGTAAGTGCTCCCAACAGTCTGCCCTCTCTCCAAACTCAGATTTTTTCCAGCTTGCCATTGGGAAGACTCTCTTGTCTTTCTGTTTTTTTTAAGATGTCATTTATTTATTTGACAGAGCGAGTGAGCAAAAGCAGGGAGAGGTGCAGAGGAAGAAGCAGGCTCTCCACTGAGCAGGAGGCTAGACATGAGGCTCTATCCCAGGACCCTGAGCCAAAGGCAGACACTTAACTGACTGGATGACCTGGGCACCCCTGGGAAGATTCTCTTACCTCTTCCAAGCCTACTGCTACATTTGTTTTGGGTAGCAGCTTTCACTATTTTCATTTTTTCTATTGACCTGCCCCCACCTATCAATGTATCTGGGGCACTGACAATGCCCTTTCAGTGCTATTAAGGATTTATTTTCCTTCTTGGTGGTGGGAAGACCTAAGTGCTTGGTCTGCCATTGTGAACCACAAGTTTAAAGACAGTTTAGCATGCCACAAACCGGTAGCTTTTGAAGTGAGGAAAACAAATAACTAAAATATTTTAATATAAATAATTCCAAAAGAGACATCCCCTTTCCCTGTATGTGAAAGTCAAATAAACAAAATATAAGAGTATTAACAGTGTTTGTCTGCAACAAGAATGAAGTAGTAGTAAACCCTACTGCCCAGCAGAGATTGGGTGTTGGGCTGTGTTTGTATTGGCAGCATTGGTCATGTACACTAGCTGCCTCTATTAAAATGTAACTATTAGCAAATGAAATTAAATACTTCAGTTGCCTAGTAACTAATCCAATCTGAATATGAAGCAAAAATAGAATAGATAAATTTAGAACTTTTAGGCCACGTGCCAAGCAAAATATTCTTGCTTGTATCCTTTTGATCATCTGCCATTTGAATGGAAGGAAGAATATTTTAGTGTCAAATAAGCCACATTTTTGTTGGCCTTGCTTGCTAAAAATGAGTACCCTTTAATGACTAAACATGTATGAGAGATGAGGCTTCCCAAGGACCTCTAGCCACACTGGCTAAGGAGGGGCCGGAGCAGGAAGAAGCTCTGATCAACTACTAGGAATTTATTTGTTCTGACTTAGATGAAAAGCCAAAGGGCATGATGTGATTTAAGCCACATTATACTATTAGAAGAAAAGTATAAACCATCTGTTTTACCCATTTCCATAAAAAACAAAAATTTCATTTTTCCTCCCAAAGCAGCTTTTGAGCAAGACACAGCAAATTAAGAAACAATTTAAGCTTATGTTGTACATGAAGTAATTATTGGGATCATATATGGTGGAGTTTAAAGACATACCATGACAGATAAATTGACACTGAATATGACGTCAGTTCCTTCAAATACGACTTTTTACTGCCTCTTCAAAAAAACAAAATCGAAAAAACATCACAAGTGAAAATAAATAAATAAAAATGTCTTCCTTCCAAAATAATTTAAAATTTAAAGCAGAGTTGTAGGAATGGTTCAGTGAAGTCCCCTGTACTCTGAACCCAGACTAATTGCTTTACCACTTCTCTCCCCCTTCTTCTCTCCCATATATACATATATGCTTGCATACGTTCTCCCAAACCATTTGAGAGTTAGTTTATCTTTAAATATTTTAATTTGTGGGCAGCCCCAGTGGCACAGCAGTTTGGTGCCGCCTGCGGCCCGGGGCATGATCCTGGAGACCTGGGATCGAGTACCACATCGGGCTCCCTGCATGGAGCCCGCTTCTCCCTCTGCCTGAAAACATAACCAAATACAGTTCTCCAATTCAGGAGATTTAACATTGTGTCAATACAACTATTGTATTGATACAGGGTCATAGTCCATACTCCAATTGTGCCATCTGCCTCAGTGATGCGATACCCTTGAAGCAGTGTCTCTCCCCTCCATCCAGGGTCCAGTCCAGTAGTCCTCGTTGTGTCTGGCTGTTACATCTCTTTGATCTTCTGTATTCTGAAAGAGTTCCTCAGTCTGGCTTGTCTTCCCTGGCATTGGCAGTTTTAAGAGAACCGAGAAGATCCCCCATTTGAGGTATTTCTGATATTTTGTCATGATTAAAATGAAGACACATTTTTCAATTAATAATTGCAATCTTCTTTTAGTAATCTAAGTCCTTAAGGCGATTGTCCAGTAGCTGATGGCTAGCAGACCTCACAGCCTTGGCTGCCCAGACAGCACATGCCAAGGGCTCTGGCCTCCACTATCTAGTGTCACTGCTCAACACACAGTAGGCATTTGCTAACACAGTATCCAGGGTCTCATTCCAAAATAGGAAGCAGCCATTTCAGCTGAAACCTATATTTTCCCTCCCCTTTATAAGTGTTTCAGAGATATAAAAACAAAAGGCCACATACATTCGTGAAAAACATTGAGGCTATCCCAAATGTTCTTCTGTTGCAGGTAGTTAGCAAGTTACATTTTAAAAGAAAGGGTGGCTGAAAAATTAAAGGTCTGAGAATTAGGAGTGAACATCCCTGGTAGTGCAAAGAAATTTGTAAACAAGGTTAAAAGAAACGTCCCCCTTCAGGCCCCGTTGAATTCAGCATGTAGGCTGCCCGCCTTCAGGTCGACACTTGCGCACTCAGGTTGTTGCTGGTAGGTTAGGTCAGGAAAAAAGGCCTTTGTGGGAACTGTGGCACATGTGTGTCAGAGTTTATGTCTACACACGGATGGATCTGGAAGAAGAGACAGTCAAAGCACTGCTTCTCATCCTTGGAACCAAAGAGGTTTGTGTCTGTCTTCCACAGCTGCCCCGTGTCTGCTGCCATGGGCCATTTTCACCCAGGCCCACAGACACATTATAAATTCTGAACAGGATCATACAGTTGTTCTCAGCCTCTTTCTGTGAGCTCTTTGCTTAGTGCCTTGACTTCCCTCCTTTCTGCCTCTCCTTTCTTCTTTTCCTCTCCTTCCTGTCTTTCTATACTTATTTCCGGTCTTAAAAAATAAAGACCTGGGACACCATCATGGCAGTTGTCTCTAGGCTGTAATGCCAGGGTCTTGGGGCTTCTAACCATGAACTTTGGTGCATCCTTCTGATTTATAACTCTTAGCCCCACTTCTGAGCTTAGGTTCTCACCTGTTCTTTTTCAGCTTTAATGAGAATCTCCTAAACTGCTTCCTCATACCTACTCTGTGCAAAGCCAGGAATACTACAGAGGTGAAGGGGAGATTGGGAAGCTCTGTAGATTGTTGCTTCCCACTCACTCAGTTATTTATTCAACAGCAAGTCTTGAGTATCTATTATCTGCCAGGCACTGTTCTTGGAGCTAGACACATAGAGGTGAACAGCTCAGACTTGAGTCCCTACTCACAGAGCTTGGGTCCAGTGAAGGGCCATGCATCATCTTAGTAAATAAAGCCAGGAGAACATCATTACAGCTGGTGACAAGTACTGTAATGCTCATCAAACAGGCTAATGTGAAAGAGTGTGGGAAATGGTTAGGGCACTCACCCAGCTCCTCCCGTGGAATGTCCTCTCTGACTGTGGGTTGTACCCTAGTGCTTGTCTGCCCAGACTGCCTGCCTACTCCATCTTTTCCCTTGGGCTAGATCCAAGATGAGTATGTGGGGAGATGCCAGCAGGACCCCAAGAGCTCCTGTCTGATGATCTATAGGAGATGCTAAGTCATTTGGAGTTTCTGGGAGACAAAACAGAGTTGTGTACATCTTACAGACAGAACTAGGTCAAGGAACTGAGAAAGAGTTCATTTGATAATCTGACCAATTCTTTCCTGAAAAAAAAATATATTTTAGTTTGTTCAAGAGGAAGCTAATAGGGCATTATTATTTGTTTAACCTAATTTTTATATGGAAAAGAATCAGAACTACGTACAACAAATTTAGAATAGGTATTTGTCTTGCTTATGCTTTCTAGCCATGATGTGACTATACCTCGGAGTTCATTCAAATGATGTTCTGCAACTCTTAGCAAGTAATTACCATTCAGTTCACAGCTGCCCCGAAAATTGGGCCATATTGCAAGTCTCTCTTATAGTATTTATCTTGCAAATCAAAAGGTTACAGACTGAAATTACAACTGGAAACCAGGTAGGTGTTATTTTTTTCAGATCTTGTGAAAAAGGTCATGCCTTTGGGCTATTAAGGTGTGAATTTTTAAAGTAGGGTAGCCTGTATTGGCAATGAGAAGCAGGAAGAGCTGCATCTGTTCAAGGCTTGATTGGTAATAAGCCTCCAGGCCAGCTTGATGTGTTCTTCTCCTCTGGTGTCAGCCTGAGATGGTCATGTCACAGATGTAGCTGTGAGTGGTGCTGGGGTGTGTATTAGGGAAAAACACATGAACCATTCCTCACATACGTTCTGTGCAAAGCCAGGGGTATTTCAGAGAGCAAGCGGAGAGTGAGCAGCTCTGTGGAACAAAGATGTCACTTCCCATTCATTCATTCACCCTTTCATTCAACAAGCATGTCTTGGGTATCTGTGCTTCCATCAAGCTTGACCTCAGCCACTCATTTGGTAATTTGTTTGGGAGGGGGTGCGGGGGGGAGATGAGAAAGCAAGGCCTGTCTAATGCTCGTGATGAGACCAAACAATCAGAGCCAGCCGGGCCACCAACCCACATGCTTTCACCAAAGATGGAGGTGTCCCCATTCCCCCCAGCATGAACCTCAGGATTTCTGTGGCCTTGCCCTCTCATAAGAGCTGTGGCTAGAAGCCCCTGGAATTTCAGTTTTAAGTTTATTTCCCCTCAGGGAAACAGCAGCTGAAGATACAAGGGGGGATGTGAAGTGCTCTCCTTTCCTTTCCTCTGCTCTCAATTCCTGATTCCAAAGTCCTGGAAATGCCAGAGGCCAATAGAAGGGCTGAAATGAACACCAGCCAAGGTGGGGGACGACAGAGGCCTCCCCAGAAAGCCTGTGGTCCACCTAACCCTCACCAGGGTCAGCAAAGCAAAGCCAGATGGTCAAGCGTGGAAACAAAGTTCATCAAGAAGCAGAACTCTGAAATTGCCCAGGGTGCAAGCTGAGTCACAGGAGCACACGACAGAATGCACAGATAGGGCTTCTCTGCCCTGCCTACACTCAGACAGCCCACTTTGCAGCATCAGGTTTCTCAGCAAAGCCAAGTGTCCCTCTGGTTCCCTGCTGACCTGGATCTGCCTCCAAACCTCCATCTCCTAGGTCTGCGCCTATTTGTTTCTCCTCCTCCTGGACCCCAGTGCCTCATCTGGGCCAGCCGCAGCACAGAGAGTATGGACCACTCACATTGTGCCTCACCCTAAAGCAGCCTCCTAGCTAATCCAGAGAGAGACCAAAAACCAAAAGAAAAAAAAAAAGAAGAAGAAGAAATAAACAATCTTCCATCTCCGAGAGCTTTATTTTTATTTTTTTGATGCAATGTGTAGTCTCCTGAAAGATTAAAGTGTTAACCTGAGGCTCCAAAGCAAACGGACCATGGTCTGGCCGCGGCAAGCACTGTGCGTGCACTGTTGTGGCACTGGGACCACAGAACCTTATGTAGAACCTGGAAGGGAGAATCATTGTCCCTTGGTAATTATGCGCATCCATTAGCACAGCATCCTTTCTTTGTCAGAAGCATTTGGTGACAGCCTCCCTCCAGAGCAGCACGCAGCTCACATGGTCTGCAGTTAGATGGACCTCCCCAAGGGAGATGCTGCCGACAATGCGACAATGCCGTATTAAAGGCAGGGTTGCCTGGGTTTTGGTGGTGGTGGCGGGTTTTTTGTTATTAATCTCAGACAGCAGCGCAGAGTGTTTATTATAATTTTATAGACACTGCTAACAAAAGCTTCACTCACAAAGGAAAATTAAACGTTAAGGTTTCACAGATGGTGGGGGTGTGGTGGGGGCTGGTAAGCTGCACAAGGTTGGGAAGGACAGGGGAAGTGTCATTTCCCTTCCTTTAGGAAAGAAAAATATGGGTATGCCATAAACATAGCTTCATTCCCCAGCCAGCAATGCTTACACTTAATATGTTTTGTCAGGCAAATCTTCAATACAGATTAAAATGAAATGCCAAGTAATTTCCACCTCTTGGTCGCTTGTGTCTGTGAACAATGAAGAGTGTTTTGATGAATGTCAGTTAATGGCACTTGTACGCTTATAGATTTAGTCACAGCAGCAAGGACTAAGAATTGGGGGATGGGGTAGGGGCTATCTGGGTGTGGAGAGGAGGGACAGGGAAGATGGTTCCATAATCCCTTTCTGACTACTTTGGTTTATGACAACCCAAATTGAAAGTGAACCAAAAACAAAATCAGGCCAAAATAAGGTGACCCTTTGTTGTTAATGAGGCTCAAAGCCTCAAAGATGATTTCCAAGAGCTGAGTCTGCTCAGAGGAGTTCTGTGCATTTAGGATGTTTTGTCAGGCGGATTCTATTTCTGTGGGAAGAAAGGGGGCAGCTCGTATCTTCCCCACAAATCTCAACAGTTGCACCTGAGTCTGTCCCCTTCCTCCTTGGTTCCATCTTGACAGAAACCAGACACTGCAAAACCCACAGGCTGAGTCATATTTACCTCCTTTCCCCACATGTCACTGCCCTTGCAACTTTGCATCCTGAATCCCCCAGTGTGGGGTGAACTTGAAGAGCAAGAGGAAAACAAGTGCCAGCAAAATCCTGTCACCCAAGGATTTAAATAAAACCTCACCTTCCTCCTGACTGGCATATGCAGCGGGCTTATTTCTCTCATCCTGTTCTTCAGCTGGATTGGGAGGATTTGGTTTTCACTTACCCCCTTATTGTTCAGAATACAAGCTTTAGCTGGAGGTTGCTGACTAATTTTACGGTTGTGTAGGTAACTGTTAGCACTTCGGTCGGTCCCACATTCTTTTTGAAGGAAGTCTCTGTGTTCCAAGTCTAGTAGGTTAAATTGGTTTTCCCTTCAAGAGAAAAGGCTAGCAAAGGCCAGCTGATTAACTTGACTTTGGTGCTTACATGTTCTGTGTTCATTCTTTGAATCACTGGTGACCAAATCTGGTAGTGTCCAACCCAGTCTTTTTAGAATTGGAAAGGAACTCTCGAAGGAATGCTTGGGACATATGGAAACACTCTCTTCCTGAGACCTGAATGCATCCCAAGGGCCAGGAGAGTAAAAACATGTGTTCGGCTCCACTGTTCTCACTGGGAGCTGATAGCATTTACATCCCGTGCTCAACTGGATCAGTCCCCACTGCAATCCTCCGAGGGTCCACCATCCAGTTTTACCCTGAGGAGGCTGAGCCCACATGGCTTCCCCCGACCCCAGAGAGAGGGATTGGGCCTCTGGGTCTGTCTGACCCCAGGTCCCAGCTCTCCCACCAAAGCCTCATTTTTAAAAAAGTTTTCCACTATAACTCAGAATTCAGCTTACTTGCTTAAAAAAAAAAAAAAAGTTGAGAAAAGAAGTAGCTCTCATTTATTTATGTATTGGTGCTGAATTGTTTTAAACGTTTTAACCTTGTTTCCTTTGGGTCGATGTCAAGCACGGTGTCCGCAAGCTGACTGTTAGACGGAGGATTGTTTTGCCTGTAGGAAGTCTGTGCCTTCCCAAGTGCAGCATCAGTGTTTACATTCTTAGATAATCCAAAAGGCCCATTTTACTGCCAATTCCAGGCTTTCCAAAACTCCAGTTTAAGGAGGTGTGTCTAAAGCACGAATAAATGGAATGGCTTGAGTTGGTCTCCCTTCTGCATCCAGAGAATTTGGGAAACAGCGGAGAGTAGGTATACTGCCAACCTTCGAGAAGAGGAAAGACCACACCTCCTGACAACACCAGGGGGCTGGAGGACTGTGGCCAGGACCCAGGTTCTCCCCCATGACTGACCCAGAGCCCCTTCCTCCTCCCCTCCCTCCCCTCTGAGCTCCAGAGCATGCATTGTTTTCTCATTTGGGGAGTGAAAACAATCCTCTCTTGTCACTGGGGGCACATATAGAGGTGGGTGGAGCACAGGGGTGAGGCCATGTCTCCATTTTGTCACACATAACGTGGGGGCAATGTTATATCTCCCTCTCTGGGAGCCTTGGAGAGGTGTGGAGGGCACCTGGACCACCCAGCACACTTGGGAATTCCAGAAGCTGCCACCTTGTCCGCACATCACTGTCCCTTCTCGGCAAACCTAAAATCCGTCTGTCTTTGATAACCATTCAAGATCTTTTGACATTTGGAGGGAAGAGAGAGAGAGGAATGTCTCGTGCTGGGAGGTAAATACTGGGGCCCAGCCTGCAAAGACTGTTTGAGAGGCAATTCTGAACAGCAGTGTCATCAGGTCAGAGAACTCCAGGGCATTGCCTCAGGCTCATGCCTCTGGAACCCTTTCATGATCAGAAGGACTCTTTAATTTCAAAATCAAAATCTCTGGCAAGGGCAGCCCAGGTGGCTCAGCAGTTTAGCACCGCCTTCAGCCAGGGCGTGATCCTGGAGACCCAGGGATCGAGTCCCATGTCAGGCTCTCTGCATGGAGCCTGATTCTCCCTCTAATCTGTATGTCTCTCTCATGAATAAATAAATAAAATCTTTAAAAAAAAAAAAAAAAAAGATCTCTGGCAAAACACCAAATAGAACTGAGCACCTCAGTCGGCAAATTTTGCTTCCTAAGGAGCTGTCTCCACAAGTGGAAACACTGATGGTAACTAGGAGCAGAAAGAGTTGGGGCCCAGGAGCCCTGCCTCCACCAAGGCCTGACCCCCATGGGGGTGGCCAGAGTAACGTCTGGTCCCCAGGGCAGTGTAACAGGGTGAGCCCAGGAGGGACATTCCTCCAAAAGGATTGCAAGGTTTTGCTAAATTATACTGGTGAAAGCCAGAGAAATGTTCAGGAATGGATTCTAAGGGTGTTTGACTAAGGAAGATGGAATAGAGAGATTCTGAATTCATGTGTTAGCTCAAGCAGTTGGAAGTGGCTCTAAAAGATTGCTTTGCTGATTGGCTATAAGTTAAACTCAGTGGTTCTACATTCAGTAGCAAGGTTCTAGAACTTTCCTGGGATAATGCAGAAGGAAGGACGCAAAAGCTTAAGATGGCTGGGAGGTTGGAGTAGGTTTATCACCTGCAGTCTGCACACCTATTTCCTCACCGTCCCCAGAGAGGGCTCAGAGGATGCTCTGCTAAGGCTCTGAGAAATGTAGTGAGGTGGCACCAACTGCCTTGACGAGCTCTGTGGTGGTTGGGCTCTGTAGGCTGGGCAGGCTGGTGGGGATGATGGGGTCACCGTGTGGCAGAAGCCAATGATAGAACTTAGTCTCCAGAGACAAGGTCGTAGTTACCAAATGGGCATCAAAATGTTTTCTCAATATTGCTAGCCAGCTCTCCTACTGACATTAATTGTATGTTTCCTTTTTCCATTATTTTTCTGTGATTTCGTTATAGAAACACCTGAACACTCCATAGCCCATGTTGGCTGTGAATCATCTGAGTCCCTCTACTTTGATCCTTTTTAATTTTTCTTCCTAATATTTGATATTGGAGGTAAACACTTCCAAGAACATAATAGGTTCTACCAACATGTTACGCTTTGGCATAAAGAACTCTGAGCATTATTTAGAAGGAATGTTCCAAAGTGTGTACCACTCCTCAGGGATCCCCAACACAGAGCTTTATAAGACCTCCCCAATGTGACATTTGGGTTATTTCTGTAACGAGCTGCCAGTGACAATGATGATGATGGTGATGATGGTGGTGGTGGCTGTGAGTATTTACTGAGCTTGTGGATTATCTCTTTTATTCCGTCTGACAGCCAAGGAGGAAAAGTGTTGTTACAGTCCTTATTTTACAGATAAAGAAACTGTCAGCTCATCATTGGCAGTCCGTCTCATTGACCTTTACCCTTTACCTTTCCACCCCAGGTACCACCCACGCTCTGTGAGAGTCTTCTCTGAACTCCAGCCACACTGCCCTCTACTTGATGAGTACTAGGTGGTCAGACCCTCAGAAGCAACCACAAAAGGTGGGCAGTGTTTTACAGTTAAATGTGCTGAAGCATCAGCCCCGGGAAGGTGGATTTCATAAATGGCAAAGCCTCACGTGGACATGTTGTCTAGTTCAATTATGATAATGCAATCCCCTGTTCTACATGATGCAGATGAGGCTTGAGATAGATGAGTCAGTGCCTCAGGGTCATTCAGGGGTGAGTGATGGTAACTCTCATTTTCTGACTACAGAGCTTCCCCAGAAGAAGCAAGGTCATAATCTCAGACACCTCCAGAAGCCACCCATGGTCCTATCAACAAATCGTTCAAACTGGAGGAGGCAATAGAAGTGGTGTTTGGAAATGTCTCCCCGTGCCCTTCTGGCAGTCAACCTGCTCCCCTGAGCTTCCCACCAGTTCAGTCTGAGTCAGTGTTGTGGATAAGCTGCCTCATTCTTCATTACCATTTCCTTGCTGGTCTGAAGCCGTTGTGGAGTAAAGGAAATAAAAAGCATTAACTATGAAGCAAAATTTGCTCCAGAGGAAAGTTAAAAATGTTTACAGAGTACATCTACCCCCTCACAAATTTTTATAAAGATTAAATTGACTGCTTTCAGAAAAGTTTACTCTGAGACCCACTGCCTTGGTTTTCCCCATCTACAAAATAGGAACAACACTGTGATCTTTTTTGGTGCCTCTTGAGGACAAGGGGGATGGAAGTCAGGTCTATCTTCGGCTGAGAAGACAAGCTTTGCAGAGAGTCTTCTCCTTACAGCCCTTTCTCTTCAGCTTCCTTTGAAAGCCCTGCCCACTTCTGAGCCCCCAGGTCTGCAGCTGTTGCCTGAGAGTGAGAGGACAAAGCAATAACATCAGCTAGGTGGTGGGCTTGCTGCTTTGTCTAAAGAGCACTGTATCGCCAGCCAGCCTGGGTTCTAAGAATGAAGAATGGAAGGAACAGAACTCCTGGACCCTGAAACAGGAAACTCTTCATCCTCTTGCCATCTGTGCTTAAAAGACCCATGAAAGCATGTCTCTAGAAGCATTGCGTGAAACGAGAGCTAAGAGGTACTTACAGGTTCTGTGACGTCAGCTGTGCCTTATCGGTATGTCTTTAAAAAATACACAAGTGCAGGAGAGAATTCCCCAGAGATCATGCCCACCACCCCTCCCAAGTTTTTTCAGCCCAGACTTAAAACAGCAGGTCAGTGATTAGGTGGGCTTCCTTTGGTGAAGAGAAAGCATGCCCCCGTGACATTCAGCTGAGTTCCAAGGTTGCTTTGGCTGAGTCTGATGTTGAGTGACTAGAAGGGTGACCAGTTTCTGGAATTTTTTGTAGAATGAAGGAGGCTGGACATCCTGTGTTGTGTCCAGAAAATGGATGGAGAAGCTCAGTGGTACCTGCAGGTCAGTAGGGCTTTGTGCCTTATGACGAGGTATTCTGAGTTGGTTGCAGCCTGGCTATGGACAAAGACACACATTGTCTGATTTTGAGGCTCCCATATTAGCAGTAAGGAAACTGAGGCATGGGGTGAATGGAAGCATGTGGACATATTCTAAGGCTGTTGAATGCAGGAAGGTCAGATGGAGCCACATCTTCATATCCGTGCTGATGTCCACCTTCCACCACATTGACATTCGTATGGGGAAGGGGTCCTTGGTCTTTCTATGTCCTAGATGGACCTTCTCATAATATCATCTTTAAATACTTATGTTAAGATACCTAGGATCTTAAAAGTGCTTCATCTGAAGTGTCAGGGATATTTGTCTAAGTATTACTCATTCCATTTCATCCATAAGTTATTACACATAGAATTTTTTTAAACAGTGTTACCAAGGAAGGTGCGTGGACCTCCTGAATTCTCCCCTCTGCCTTGGTCCATCCCACCTTCCTGTTCCTCTGAATAACTCCCTACCCCAAGCATGTGAGCCCATTCATTTGCAGGAAAGCTGCTCCTGCCCCCAGGACTCAGAGGCATTTTTTGAAGTGTGCTGAATTCCAGAGGAATTCACTAGCTCCAGTTGATCTTGGGCTTGTTTAGGAGCTAACAGAGGTGGGTCCTTGAGCTCCTCCAATAATGACATTCTGCAAAAGTCATGTCAAGGATGTGCCTAGGTCTAGAGTCTGGGGAGTGGACCTTCCAGGACACAACTACTCCCAGCCACCAGAAACTGTCAGAAAGATTTAGACTTGTGATTTGTCCTTCACTTTTGCTAGTGATCTCTAAATAATGGCTGAGTAATCTCCTAACAGACTGTGAACATGACATTGCAGCGAGCCATCACAGGTGGGTGAGCACAGGTGTGAGTGTGTGCACCAGTATTTCCCCCAACTCAGGGCTGTGAGTGCAGGAGGGGTGGTGACTCATCATTCTCAGAAGCCTGTTCCCATTATCTTTTCTGGAGTGTTTTGTGCTGTTGTAGAGGTAGTTCATACTGTTCAACAGAACCTCCCCTTGCTCCTGTGTTAAATCACATTTCATTAAAAGATTTTTTTTTCTTCAAGACTACATTAGTTGCTGCATTTTGTAAGAGATCATTTCTTGGGCGAAGTCCTGGAAAGAAGAGAATGCAAACCTGGTGTGATAGAGGCCAGGAATTGTGAGCGGGAACAGGACTTCCCCGTACAAAAACAAAAAAAAGAAAAAAAAAATTAGATCTGTGCTGAGAACCAGAACTGCCCAGCAAGGCTTTTGAAGTCTCAATGCCAGTCAAGGTCTTCAAATAACAACTTCTGTTCTTTCCTGAGAGGAGTTGCTTGATCAAGCTTCTCCAATGTATGTTTTGTCTGCAATGGAAGTGCCAGGGGTCAAGATAGGAGGGGCACACAGGAGCAGAGAGCAGCCCACCTGACTGGGGTGGCAGGGCTTGCTCTCAGCACAGCCACCTCCATCTGGGCTGGGGATGCTCAGGCGAGTTGGGAGGGCCTCTCCCCAGTCCTAAGCAGGCAGCAGGAGAGGAGAGGAGAGGTGATAGGCAGGAGAGGAGAGGAGAGGAGAGGAGAGGAGAGGAGAGGAGAGGAGAGGAGAAAGAGGAGAGGAGAGGAAAGGAGAAAGAGGAGAGGAGAGGACAGCAACCCCGTGGCTGCCTCAGCTCCAGTCGTTGGGCGATGGGGCTTTGTGTTGGAGAGAAAATGGAGACAGGACTGGCTTGTTCATTTATTAATAGGCATTTGTCACACACCAGGTTAGGAAATAATCCCCCTATTGTCATTATGTCTTAATCCTCCTGTTGTCAATATGTCTTCCAGGGCTTGCAGAGGAGGGAGGTGCTTTTTCAAAAGAAATCTCTTTTCAGAGATAAATGCGGATGAGCTTCTCTTTATACAATGGGGCATGGCCCTAAAATAAAATGTGTCTCAAACATGATACTTAAGATATGGAAGAAACTTCCTTTTCAGTAGTGTTGTAGATCTCTTGAAGAAGTCACTCCTTAGGAGGTTTTTGTATCAATAGAAGTTTCTGTATATTGGGTTTCTTTAAAGCAAGGTTTTTCTGTATTTTGCTTGGATCCTAAAATAGTAATAAACAGCATCATTTAGGAAAGCCAAGGAGCTGACAGCCCTTTTGGAAGCTCTTAGTACCTCAACTAAGTCTAATCCACCTCTGATAAATGCATGTGGGACTTCCGCCTCCCTGGATCATTCCCTCCCACACCCATTGAGATGACCCCAGTTTTTAAAAACTGCAACAGCTTTTGAGCAGTTTCAAACTCAGTGAAGAATTACAAAAGCAGAGTCTCAGGAGCAAAGTAAAAACAGGCCTCTTTCAATCATATGATTATCAGTTAAGTCTTTCAGAGCAGAGAAACCTAAGCGCTTTCTATCCCTCTGACTGCATGTGAATGCTGAGTATATCCCTAGAACAACCAAAGGGACAGGATGTAGCCAACTTTCATTTAGCTGAAAAGAAAACAGGAAAACACACACACACACAACACACATACACACACAACTAACTAAGGCACCACATTCACCGTAGAAAAGAAGAAATCCATGATGCTAGGTAGCATTCATGGCAAAAATGAATTTTCTGGTGGTGAATCAACCACTAAAAAAAGCTTCCTGGAGCACATGGCACAGAGCAGCCTTCTCAAACATGTCATGTGCTTATTATTTTGCTCCCAGCCTTTATTCCCCACACCACCCCAAGGCTGCATTCAGATACAGCAATTCAGTGCAAGGAGGAGCTTCTCTGTGAGATTAATCACCAGCAGGGGCCACGAGTGTCTGGCTGGGATGTGTGATTGATCCTGCCAGAGGATATGCAATGGGAAGCTAAAGCTGCCTTTTATTCAGTAAGCAAGGTTCAGAGACGTTTGCATTCTGCTAGGTAAGCATGACTCTCTCAAGACCCAAGTTAGATGGACTGCCCACTCAGCAGGAATTCTTGCCAAGGTAACACACAGTTGTGCCTCAGTGGACTTGCCTGAGCCATGGAGGCCAGAGATTCAGAACTGCTCATTTTGCAAATAGCATGATTCTATCATGTTTTAATTACATGAAGTGTTACAAACCCATTCTATTCAAGAGACTGGCAGGTGGAAAATGGATTAAGATCCCTGCAGTAGACTTGAGGTATATAGGATTTTTCTAATCGCTGGAGGGTGCTAGATGCTGGAATTTCCTAATTTTTGCAGAAAAAAAGAGTCTTGGGGTTTTGTAGACATTTTTGTCACATTCTCCTTTCTCCACACCCCTTAAAACTTAAGTGTAGGATTTATGAACAACCAAAATGAAAAGGAAAATACTGCATTTGGTATCACTGTAACTGGGAACAAATAAATGCTAAAGAGAGTTAGTAATTCAGGAGGTCTATCTGGATTCAGATGCCAGCAAAAGGAATGGTATCATGCCACCAATGTGTTTTGTAGCCTTGCGGCCTGGAGAGCCAGTAGGTCTGGGCTCAAAAGCATGGCTGTGTGGCGACTTTCTAGCTACAACTCTGGGTAAGTTAGTTGTAATTTCCAAGTTTCCATTTTATTTTAATTATTTAGTACTTTTATTTCTCCATTTTCTTAAGGTGGGAAATGGATAAAACAGTACTATCTCGCCTCATTCAGAATTCAACCAGATAATGTGAAGCATCAAGTCTGGAAATAATAAGTACATAGACCTCCACTAATGATTGGGATTAATTTATCAGAAGACCTAGCAAGATCTGGAAGAAATAGGTGGTAGTTGCTTCCCAGATTGCCAAGGGAGGCATATAGCTCTTCCCAGGAGCAAAATACCCTCCTTGAATCAAGAGCAAAATCCTGTCTTGAAATATTAGTACCAAGCAGGTTTAATACTCTGCCCTCAAGGTTATCCTACAAGTGTCTAAATGCTCACATCAGAATGCACATTCAGCTCTGCCCACACATAGGGGCCATCTGAAACCTACGCATGTACACCGTCACTCAGAAACCGCTCATTCCTACATACAGGATGGTCTGTACATATATAACTGCTTTTTCCCTGCTCACTATGATATACACATCCTTTTGTCATTTTAAATTGCTGCATAGTTATTTAACCAGTAAATTCTGGACATTTAGATTATTTCTCCTTTCCTTTTGCTATCGGTAACTGCAGTTAACATACTTAAACTTCTTGGCATATTTTTTTCTTAGAATCCTATGAAGGGAAGTGTTAAGCCAGTTATACTGGTTTTAAGGACTTTTGTTTCATTTTGCTAAATTATTTTCAAGAAAGAGGACAGTTAACACTCTATAAACAGTAAGTGAAAGTGCCAGTCTCCTCATATGCACACCGACTGGACTTAATAAATGTTTGATCTTCCAATAACATTTTGAACACCCTGGAGCAGTTGAATTTGGATCATTAGATAAGGCAAAACACCTGAGGGGGGAAAAGAAACCACCTGAGGAAATTCATGTATTTTCCTATAATAGCCTTAAACTAAATAGGGGAATTCTTTTTTTTTGCTCTCTCTCCCTTCCTCCCTTATTTCCTACTTGCCTGCCTGCCTTTTCTTTTGAATCATAGCTGCATTGACATATTTTTCATAAAGCTCAGTAAGAAATTCAAACAGCGCTACTTAGAATAACAGCCTGGTGCTATCTTAGAAAGTTAAACAGTCACAAGTCTATGAACCAAGCATACAGGTTGGAAAGACACTTGCATAAGAGCTTGAGAGTACCCAAGAATGCACACAGCAGCCCTAATCACCAAGCTAAGAAACTGACCTAGCTGTACATCCTCAGGAAAATGGATGAGGAAACTGTGCCATATTCCCACGGTGGACTGTCATGTGGCAGGGAAATGGGTGAACCACCACTAAATGCAACCACATGGATGAATCTCAGAAACAACTCTGAGTGAAAATAGCAAGTTGCAGAAGATTAAGTCCAGTATGATACAATTTGTATCAAGCTCAAAAGCAAACCAACTTAAATAACATATTGCTTTAGGGGGGTACATACATATGTGATAAAAACATTTTTTCATCAGATAAAAAACTAAAGAAAACCCACCTAGCGGTCTCAGACTAAAGATTGAAGCTAACTCTTATGCAAAAGGTACTCTAGGGGTCCTTTGGGGTAAGAGATAAGCCAGGCTGGTCTATCACTTAACAGCAGTGAGTAGGGCTCCATGCCCTGAGCTCCTGTTGAGCAGCATGCCAGCTGCCTCCCCCAGCTTTTGCACATAACCCTCAATCACCCTGTAGTGTAGAATTAAGTCCCCCATTTCTTTTTCTTTTTTTTTTTTTTTTAAGATTTTTATTTATTTATTCATGAGAGACACACACAGAGAGAGAGAGAGAGAGAGGCAGAGACACAGGCAGAGGGAGAAGCAGGCTCCATGCAGGGAGCCTGATGTGGGACTTGATCCTAGGACCCCAGGATCACGCCCTGGGCCAAAGGCAGGCGCTAAACCGCAGAGCCACCCAGGGATCCCCCAAGTCTCCCATTTCTAACATCAGGTCTGTAGGAGTCTAAGAGGTTGAGTACCTGTACAACATAAGCTACACCTTGTCCAAGATCAGGAGGTGGCAGACCCAGGACTCAGTTCCCATGAATCTCAGCACAGATACTTGTTTTCTACCCTGGAATGCCTCTTCTCACCCACCAGAGCTACCAGGGACAACACAGAGGCCCGTGGTAGAGATGCTAGAAATGTCTCCTTATACCCAGATTTCTGTAATTAGCAGGTGACAGAGTGGAGTGTATATCTGAAGACCTTAAAAGACATGCCCGTGGGAATTGTACCACAGACTTTGCATCTGGACTACAGTAAGCTGTAAATGATCGTGAGTTTTGACAAATTCTACAATCTATGCTAAGATTAATTTGTCTCTACCCAGTGCCTGCCTCATTCAGAGTGATTAACATGTATTAACTCACTGAATCTTCACAGCAATGCCATGCATTGGGTGCTATGGCTATCCCCTTCTTACAGATGAGGAAACTGAGTCCAGAGAGGTAAAGCAATGTGCCTTAGATGTTACAGAGGTAGAAAACAGTCCAGCTAGGATTTGAACCTGGGCAAATCTGACTATAAGGCCCATGTTCCTAACTCCTCTGGTCATGGACAGGAGGTACTTTCCCCCTTGTCAGGTGCATACCAGATAAAGGTGCTTACAGGAAGGGGTACACCTCTTCCAATAATTCACATTAATGATCCCACAAAGCCGTAAGGAGGTTGGCATCAAAAATAGTGGGTGATATATGTTCACTCCATTCTGCCATCTTCAGGCCTCTGAGAGCCTAGGAGAAAGACATGCTTAGCAGATTTTGGAAAGAGTCTGGAGGCCTGCTGAGAGTCTTGACATTCTTGTCTGAATGACATTGGCAATGGCAGCTGTCCAAACACTGTGGTTGACTTTTAAGCCATTTAATTGAAACCATATTTAAAATAAAAATAAAAAAAAAGAGGAAGAGGAAGGAGTAGATGCCAGAATAGGAGAAAGATCTTGGCAAAAAACTTCCTATGCACTTTTTTCCACCATTGGATTGACCAGACAGGGCCACAAAGCTGATACAACAGGATTAGCAAAATTGCATTGTTGGACATAGGCACAGCATGACACGTGCTACAGCAAAGGCATTTGGCAGGATTAACCTGCCAAGGATAAAGATGTAGCAGACAAGGGACTGAATTAATGGACTGGCATGACGGAAGAGGGGAAATCTATTTGCATGCAATATTAACTGTGCTAATAAACTCTGGGCTGTGCTCGGCAGGCCAAGCCATCCTCCTTGAACCAGGAGTTTTTATTTTGAAGCCCACCTGGAAGGCATCAGCCAAGATGCACTAAAGAAAGCAGCATTTGAGCTTGCATTTGAGTTTATTTTTGCCATTATCCTAGAGTAGACATCCTGTCTTACATGCCTGAAACAGTTATTTGTGACTACTGGCTGTGCAGGGTGATCGCGGTACCTCGGAGCTTTGATGCCAAGGGGTCCTCCATCTAGAAGTTTATTGTCTATGAAAAAGCAAGGAAGAAATGTAAGTACAAAAACACTCTAGAAACACCTCCTTGGAGTGGATTCTTTTGCCTGATTTGTGTATTCTGATTCTCTTGAACATCAGGATGGGAGCAAGGTGAACAAACGAGACAGACGTTGACACAAATTTTAGGAGGTGCTCACCATCCTGCCCCTGCGAGTGGAGTCAGCATCTGAGAGCAAGTGACTCACAACTCTCACCCAGGCCTTGCCCTGCTGAAAGCGCACATAGAAACAACATAAGCTACACCTGTTCAAAACATGGGTGCACTTAAATCCACTGACCAGAGACACCAATGCACCAATGGGTTTAGGGAGGTGCAAAGGGAGGGGGGCCACCCAACACAACAAGATTGTGTTGTCCACCAGGTTACTGCTATGAGTGGGTGGAGACCTCTGGCGTCATCCATCAGCTCCAGTGTGTCACTGGTGGGGGCTGCTTGAGGATGTTAACTCCCTGACATCCCGCTGACACACTCCGGCTGTCCTTCCTGATCCAAGTAGCCCCCAGGCCTACCACATCCTGTATGTGGGAATGGTGATGCTGGACACCAACCGTGTCTTCCACATGCAAGATTTAATTTGCCTCTGAAGATGCTGGAGCTGTATCCAATTCCTCCTGCTCTGAGGCTTATTAGGAATGTCAGTTTTTCAGAGAGTCCTAGATTTAAACCTGGTTTATCAGATTGGAGTCCCTGGGATGGGGAGTGGATTCCTGAGCTTCAGTCCCAAACCAGCTGAAGCAGGATCTAGAGTGGGAGTGGAACCCTGAGCCAGCCAGACTGGGGCTGGTGTCGGTGGTGACCCTTGTTCAACATGTTGGGGCGAGGGGGTGGCTGATGAGAAAACACCATGCATTTCTGTCACTGCCATCTTTTTCCAGAAGTAACAGGCAGGAAAACAGTTGACTTGAGACCTCTGATGTTATAAAGCTTAGATAAATGCCATGTACTTGGGATTGCCAAGGCAAGTAAGTGGTCATCATGTTCCTAAAAACAAAACAAAACCGAATTAGTGGCCTTGACCCCACCAAGTGTGTAGTGAAGGAATGACACCAGCAAGGCCAGAGTAGAGAATAATGAGGTAAAAGGCTTGGGTTAAAATCCGTGCAGAAGTTTAGAACACCAGAAATCTTACATTCTCTTAAAATGCCCCTGTGTGGCTCAGGTCCTCAGGAGGGCAGAAGCAGCTAAGAAGGCCCCACAGTGGGAGAGGACAGGGTACTCCACAAGGATGAACAATACAGGAGCCCCCAGCCCTGGGGCAGGTGGGGGCTCTAGCCAAGCCCAAGGCCACCCGCCAGGTCAAACACCCTGTTATAGGGAGAGAGGTGCCTTCCTGAGCTCACAGAAGGCTCCATCCACAGGAAAGGCCCAATCATTGACATTGCAGAGGACATTAATGGTCTAGACCTGTGTTCCAAGATCCAAAAGAAAGGGCATGCAGCCAGGTCCACAGGGAGAGGTGGTGATGGTGGACAGTATAGGGAGCTGAGCCCCCAGGACCTGTGGGATCTCACAAGGAATTTGGATTGCATTCTGGGTGTGATGGGAAGGGAATAAGGACCTAACATAGCAGAGTGACATGCTCTGATTTTATGTTTTAAAAGGATCACTCAAGCTGCAGAGTAAAGAATGACTCACAAAGGGACAAACTGGATGTGTATTGTGTTATCCTGATATGAGGGTGAGAGTCTCCTGGGGGTGCAGGGTGGCCATGGAGATGAAGAATGTACTTCAATGCCAGTGACCCAATGGCAAGCTTAGAACTGAGCAGAAGAGACGTCATGGACACTGTATAACAAGTGCCTTGAAGGAAGAGTACCAGATGCCTGGAGAGCATGTCATGGAGGAGTCCAATCTGGTCTGGGCGATGGGAGTCAGTCCAGGAAGTGACTTTGGAGTGGAAGTCTGAAGGAGGAGTTGGTACTAAACTATGCAAAGTGGGGAGGGAGGATTTCAGGTGAAGAGGCTTATGCAAAGGCCCTGTGGCAGGAAAGAGAAGTTAGAAGAGCACAGAGAGGAAGAGGACTGTGAAGAATAAGGAGAAAAAGAGGGCCAGGCTGCCCTTGGACAGTGCCAACTGCTTCCAAGCATTTGAGGTTAAACCATGGTCACTTGTGGCTTTTGAGACAATCATTTCTTCATTTCTCTTTGACACTCTGAGCACTGATAGGTTCTATATAGAACCAAGAAGAGGTAGCTGTAGATAGCTTTATCCATGGCCCCAGCTTCTCACTTATTCCCAAGTCCCCTTTTGGCCCTCGGATATAGGAATGGGACAGTGTGAGTCCCTAGGTATGGTGTTGTGGCTTCGTAGGAGTCTGTACAGGTGTCACTTGGCACCACTACAGCCTTCCCATGTGCATGGCCTTAGCCAAAATGCATTAACTTTGCTAAAGGCTCTGGCCACTCAACAGTAGCAGTTAATAGTCCCCCCTTGCTTTTTTTTTTTTTTTTTAACAAGGAGCTAAGCTCACTTTCTAGGACTTGCTCATTCTCAGAGTAGGTGATTGTTAGTCCACAAGACAATCTACCAGACAGTCCAGCACCAACGGAAAGAAAAATTTCGAGGTCTCTCCCTACCCAAAGCTCAGAAAGCTAGCCACATAACTCAGCACCAGTACTTACTGAATACACACATGTATCAAGCATTTGCTGTAGGCAAGGTTTTCTAATCTTACTACACTGTTCTGCAGATATTAGAACTGAGGCCTAGAGAGTTCTACAACAGGCCCTAGGAACACAGGAAGAGGCAGGGTCAACCTGGGGCGCAACATAGGCAACACACATGTTGTAGACACCTCAGGTTAGCAGCGCTGTGGACCACAGAGGCCTCAGTATAGACATTATGGCCTGATGTCCCAGCAGGATTCTTTGATTGTAGGCATAAAAATCCAATTGTTTCTGAACTCAAAAGCAACGGTGATTTACATGGCACAGCTATGGTTGATCAATTACTCAAACTTTCTGCCTCCCCCAATTCTGGCAAGAACTTTGGTAGAACTTCTGTGTCACATCCAGTGCTAGGAACCTGCCAACTTGGTGTCCTTAAAATAAAGCAGGTTCTAAGATGGATGGCAGAAAGTGGAAAATATTTCTCTTGATTGGGTAGCTAAGAGTCACACAGCCAGGCAGGAGCCACTTTTAGCCAAAGAAGCTATTCATTTAAGTATTTATCGACACCTGGAAGTGGGGATTCAACTTCAAATGCTATTTTCATGTCAGTTTATGTTACAGAATTTCATAATGGTGATAAAACACAAGCAAATACTGAAATGAGAACTGCTAAGTTCTCATATATCTCACATCTCTCACATATCTCTCATATATCTCACATATCTGCCAGCTGAATCTGAGTGCTGGATCAGGTCACCTGCTGATGGAAAGGCAGAGCATGGTGATGACTCGTTTTCACACTGACCCCCTGATTTCCTTTCAGGCATCCTCGGCGTCTGTTGGTTTGCATGACAGCCCCAGATCCTCAGTGATGGCCCTGATTTTGTGCTTGGGATGTGTTTCCACCCTCTTGGAGGATGAGTCCAGAAATTCTCTCCATCCCTGGAGGATTCCACTCGGACTCTGGCTGTCCTCAGTAGGTGTGGGAACCTCTCCGTGCACCCTTCAGGATCTGAGGACAGATGGAAAGAGAGGAGGTGGGGGGCGGGGGGGGTCTTGGCAGTTACTCCTCAGAACATGAAGTGAGAATGGTCTCTGGTTTCTGTGTGTGGCAATGGAGTCCCCGCATCCCTGCCATGTAAATTTCAGTGAAGAAAAAACTTTTTCTTAGAAAGATTTGGTTACCATTGCACCTCCCAGGGCAGAGATGTGCAAGCTGTGGGGGGGTATGTTTCCCTTGGAGGATTTGTTGAAGGCAGTAGAGCCCCTTCCCAGAAAGGCACCAGTACACAGATAAGTTTGTGTCGTGGGGCCTGGGCTCCTTGGAGCTACTAATACCACCCATGAGTCTGGAGGATGGCAAGGCTGGCAAAGGACATGACAAACAAGAAAAGTGTGGGATAAAGATAGGGAGGGAGATGACATGTCGATTCTGCTTGCATTCCGTTCTAACCCACAGCTGTCTCTGTCCCCCCTCCACAGGCCAGCAGCAGCAAGGTGGTGACCGCATGCCTGCCAGCCACCCCAGAGACCTCCAGGCATGGTGTGGTGGGGCAGCTGGTGTTGTGAATCAGGCCGTTGCCAATCAGAGAACGGCTACTTCACAACACCAGGGTCACACCCCATCACAGGCACCGGCTGCTGTCAAGGCTGCGCAGCGGCTCATCTCAGGGACACAGCCAAGCCCTCTGGAAGCCCAGCATGCATGCAGCTGTGGCTCGTCCTGCACAAACAACTCTACTCATAAAAGAAAAACCACTCCTGGCAGCACTGCCATCTGCAGAGGAATCAGTGCTATGGGCTTTCCACTGTGAAACGGAGCTTTCACCCCTGGAAGGGTTAAGTGCCACTAAACTGAATGTTTCCTTCCAGATGCCAGAAACCCAAAGGGTGGACTTGGGTCTTGGTTTTGATATGTGGTGGTGGTAGCTTTGGAAAGGGCAAGGTGGCAGGAAGGGAAGCCCTAGTTACAGGTGGTGGCCTCAGGGGACATCCCTGGAGAGATGGAGGCCTTTGGTAGCCACACAGACAGGGTACAGGTTCCCTTTCTTTGAGTGTAAGAGTGCCACAGCTCTCCAGGAGGCCTGTGTCCCAGCGTGGCTGGATGAGAGCCAACAAAAGGACCTTTCCTAGAGGGTTGACTTCCCTGGCAGGCCCATCCTGGTAATATGTCACTTGTGCTGACAGGTGGGCTTTCTTCTACAGGACCTCACAGCCAGGGGCCCGGCAGCATTGAAACCTAACAGAGGTCCCCAGAGCTCATGCCTGACTTAAATCTTACACATGACACCATCATATTTCAGAGCCAAGCAGGGAGTTGAGAGATGGAGTGGCTGTGTCCTTTCTGAGGCTCTAAGGAAAAGAAAGAGGCCTACCTCTGGCTGTCTGTGGGGCACAGAGAGCACCCGGAGCCACTCTGATTAGCCAGGCTCTGTGTCACCTCCATGCTGTGCCGCTGTCCCATAGGAAGCAGAGGGACGAAAGAAGACAGCCTGGTGGAAACGCACCAAGCAAGGTTGCACAGAGCCTGAGATAAGCGGAACAGCCCTGGGTCCCTGTCCCCTTGGGGTTCCGGGAGGGGAGTCTGCTGGCCCTCACCCACCCCAAACCACTGCATGTCTGACGTTTGTACCAAGTTATGCCTGGGACAGGTATCTTAGAGTTGAGAGTCCTAGTTTCTCGGAAGTTCCTGCTGCCTTTTCCTGGAAACACATGCGCCGCCTGCCTCGGAGAATCCATCCCCTCAGCAGCGCCCTGACCACCAGCACAGTCCAGGCCAGTGCGGCCCATGGCGTGGCCCTCAGCGCAGCCGGGGGCAGAGGGGAATCCGGCCCGCACGGCACAGCCAGTGCAGCAGTCTCAGCCGGGGGCCGGGCGAGGCTGGGGCCTTCCCCAGCGCCCGCAGGTGCAGGCCCTTGTGCGGCTCCGCTGTCTGCAGCGCCCCGGCCCTCGCCATCCTCCCCGTGCTGTCCAGCCAGTTCTCGAGCCCAGGCTCCCCACCCCGGGGGCCGGTGAGGTACCCGGGGCTGGACTCTGCCTTTTCATTTAGCCATTGCGCATCCAGTCATGGGCCTTTCCCTGAGGGTGCGTCTTCCCTGGCCGTTTGTAGGCTCCCTGAGGGCGGGGACGTTCAGCTTCATTCAGCCCAGCTCCATGTCTGGCATTGAGTAGTAGCTCAGTATGTCGTTCAAGACACGGAAGAGGACAGCCCGGACTGTGAGGGCCTTTCAGGGTCACGCTCTAGTCCTCTTGCCCATTGGAGCCCCAGGTTTATTTTCCTTTCAGTGACATGATAATAAGAGCAGGCACTTACAGCATACAGACGGTATGCCAGGCACTGCTCTGGGTATCCATTTAGCCACTTATTGCCTCGGTTTCCCCATAATGGGCAGGTCGCATGACCATCTTATCAGCTAAGTACTGAGGTCGCACCATCCACACTGTTGTTACTCAAACCCAGGTAGCCTGGCCCCAGGGTCCCCGCCGTGAGCCGCTGCTGCACACTGCCGAGGAGCTAAAATGCAGGGGACAAGGCTGGCATGGGAGGCCCCCGGGGCTTGCTCCCAGGAACCCAACAAAGCCCCCTCCATTCTCGGAAGCTTCCACTCTGGTTTCCTTAGCCAGATAGACCAGGCACTATTCTGTTTGTGCCTTCCTGAAAGGTTAGTTTCTAACCTTGTTAAAAGCACTTCATAGGGAAACCTGATTAAAAACCTAATAAAATAAAAAATGGGGTCAAGTCCAGAGAGAGAGAACTGTTTTAAGAAGCAGAGGAAGCTCCACTTAATTTTGTTGTTAAGCCAGTGAAGTCATCCGGAGGTTTGCACAGTTCTCATCAGAGGTGGGAGGTTGCAAAGGCAAGTGTGTGCACTCAGAGAACCCCGTGCTTTTGAGAGCGGGCCCCGGAGGCACAACCCTGGGCCTCTCTGCACAGTGCTTAGCCCCAGACAATGCCCCATGCCTGGGCCACCCTCCTCTGCCCACAGAATGATTTCCAAAATGCATCCTGCCTCACTGAGAAGGGCCTGCCCTCATTCAGGACACCCCAGACCCTCCACTTAGGTAGACTAGATGTCACCTGAGCAGAAAGAAATTCAAGGGTCTACCCACCCCCCACCCTCTTCTGAAACCCTGGCTTAGCAATCTGTACCACACACCTAACCTTGGGGATCCTGCATTTGCAGCTACCACATTTCCAAGTTCAAGATTCTCTCAAGGGGTCCCACTGCAGACAACCGAAAGCCTTGGTGGTGCAGGGAGCTTATCGAAGACATACTTTTCCACCCACCATCTTATCTTTCAAGCTTGTCACCACCTGCTGACCCTTGGTCAGTGCTTTTGGGGGAAGCTAGGTTTACAAAGGACTTTTGTTGAGTAAATACTTAACAAGAAAAGCAGTGGTTCTAAGTGTGAGCAGCATCAGCTCTGCCTGGGAACGTGACATGCAAATCCTCCGTGTCACCCTCCAGCCCTGCTCAATCAGAAACTCCAGACTGAGGCCTGGCAGTCTGTGTGTGAACCAGCCCTCCAGGCATTCTGAAGTGCCCCAAATTTGAGGACGATTAAAGTAGAGTGAAAGATGGGGAAAAACCCCTCTCAGTGCCATGTGATAAAAGGGCACAATAAGGGAATGCCCGTGCCTGCGGTCAGCAACAGTGTGAGAAATAGGGGATCTACTATATGTTGAATAATAATGTTTTTAAACTCACTTTTTTGATTTTTAAAAGTAAATAGGTGTTCTGAACTATGGAAACCTGACCCTTCCCTTCTTCACCTGAATAAACATCCCCAGAACATTTTTTTCTCACAACAAGGACGTTGGAAGGTGTATTATTTTCCACCAATCTGCAGACTTCAGTTTTGCTTTGTTTTGTTTTTCACAATTACTGAAAATGTATTGAATTCTTAACACAGTATCTGGCATATTTTAAAGGCTTTATATTTCTTTAACCTGCACTCACGACCACCCCATTTTAAGAAGTGAAACTAGAAGCAAGAGAGGTTAAGTGGCCTGCCCCGCCACCCCCACCCCCACCCCCAGGAGGGTAGAGCCAGGGACGTGCTCAAGCAGAGCAAGGGCGCAGACTGGAGCCCCATGGTGTCCTCAGGCCTGCGCTGAGACCTGCTTTTGATTTGCTACCTGCACACAGAACAACTGGGGACCAGGAAAGCTAGTGGTGCCAGGTCAGAGCACCCTGAGTCTGAGCGCGTGAGAGCTATTTATGATTGGCAGCTTACTTGGGGAAATCTTGACTCTAAATGCCATAAAGACAAAACATAACAGGCAGTCATGGAAGGTAAATTATTTTACCTTGCGGTGGGGTTTTTTTTGGTTGGTTGGTTTGGTTTTGGTTTTTGTAGATGTTTTTGATGCGTAGATTCTCTTGTTTTGTTTTGCTGTTGGTTCTCACTAGGCCCCGTGGATGGGCTTTTACGTTTTCCTTGTGCAACCACAGCCAAGGACACTTCCAGCTCCATGCATCAGTCTCTCGGTAGGTCCAGCCCCAGAGAAGAGGCTTTAAAAAAGGTAATTTGAGGGTTTCTGTTCATTGTGTAACAAGGCAAAAGTTTCCACATACTACAGTGAGATGGTCTGTAGGAAAGCTGTGCACAGACGCTTTGCTGGAATTGAAGAGTCCACAGGCCTCCCAGAGTCGAAGTGGAACATTTTAACCATCACAGCTCCATTTTTTATAGTTGGAAAAGTGGAGGTTCAGGAAAGTCAGGTAACCAGCATTAGGCTATACAGCCTCACCCTCTCTTTCCAGAACCATGATGGCCAGAGCTTTCTGCTCCAGAACAAACACAGTGACCCAGCTCCCCTGCTGGTGTTGACTGCCTGCAGGCACTGGCTGTGTCATCTCATTTGGGTACAGGACAGCTCTGGGAAGGGAAGCAGTGCTGTCAATCCCATTCTTCCGGTGAGGAACAGTCTCAGAAGAGTGAAGAAATTTGCTCAAGGTCTCCCGGCTGGTGAATGGACTGTCAGACTGTCGGACTTCTTCCGACCCTGCTGATGGGCTTCATCCTTCTCCTTCCTGGGCAGCTGTCCCCCTGCCCCACCAACAGACCGCACCTTACCCTGGGACTGCTTGCTTTCAGAATGTTCCAGCTGGGGGCACCCAGGTGGCTCAGTTGGTTAAGCCGCTGCCTTTGGTTCAGGTGCTGATCCCAGAGTCTTGGGATCCATCCCCACATTGGGACCCTTGCTCAACAGGGAGCCTGCTTCTCCCTCTCCTTCCGCCCCTGCCCCTATGCACACGCACGTGTACTCTATCAAATAAATAAAATCTTTTTTAAAAATGTTCCAGCTGACAGCTTAAAACACTGGAGCTTGGGGAGAGAAAGCACTGGAAGTGGGGGTTGCCCTCCTGTAGCGAATCTCCTCTATGCAGATTTTCTCAGGCCTCACTCAAGTGGACAAGGGTGTGTGTGTAATTGGCTTTTTGACTCTGAAACTCACCTTAATTCTCTTCTGTCTTTGCCTGTACCGTCTCTTCCTGTGCATTGCCTGCAGGAATACCCTTCAGTGTTTTAGAGGCACAAAACAACAAAAAAAAAAACATTGTTCCAGCACCAAACCATTTGAAATCAAAAGTAGGGGATCCCTGGATGGCACAGCGGTTTGGCGCCTGCCTTTGGCCCAGGGCGTGATCCTGGAGACCCGGGATGGAATCCCACGTCAGGCTCCCGGTACATAGAGCCTGCTTCTCCCTCTGCCTGCTTCTCCCTCTGCCTGTGTCTCTGCCTCTCTCTCTCTCTCTCTCTCTCTCTCTGTGTGACTATCATAAATAAATTTTTTAAAAAATTTAAAAAAAAATGAAATCAAAAGTATTATAGATGTATAGGATAGAATGTGAAAGTTCCTTATAATCCTATCCCCAGAGAAAACCACTTAGTTTTTAATGTTTTTTTTTTTTTTTTAATGATTACTAAAGCCATATCCTTTTAACAATACATCAAAATGAATTAAAAGTAAATACAGGGCAGCCCGGGTGGCTCAGCAGTTTGGTGCCTGCCTTCGGCCCAGGGTGTGATCCTGGAAACCCAGGATCGAGTCCCACATTGGGCTCCCTGGGTGGAGCCTGCTTCTCCCTCTGCCTGTGTCTCTGCCTCTCTCTCTCTCTCTCTCTGTGTGTGTCTCTCATGAATAAAGAAAATCTTTTTAAATAAATAAATAAATAAATAAATAAATAAATAAATGTAAATACATGCTTCATTGCTCAGTCATCCTTGGCAGGCACAGGACCACATCCATGTGTACAGCTTGCCACATGAGTTACCAGGTCTCCCCACCATTGAGCCCTTGATTTTTGACCCAGAGTAAATAGAATAGGCAAGGGCTGACTTGTGGTTTTGAAACACTCAGTCTTGAGGTTCTGACCTTCACTGCCCAGGGTCCCCTGGGATCCGCCCCCACCCCCCACAACCTCACTGCACCTTCCTGCTAGTCCTCAGACTCCCTGCCCCTAAGGCCTTCTCACCCACCTTTCCCTGCAGAGACTTCTCTTCCCCCAGGTGTCAGGTTGACTCCCTTCCTCCCTGAGGGCCACCCTGAACTTTCCTTTGAATGTGTGCCACTGGCCACAGCACAACCCTTCCCTCCCATCTCCCTACCTTGCTCCGCCTTGTCTCCAAGGCGTATATATCACCTTTAGACTGATATAATTCACCTGTGAGCTGGTCTCCTCCCACTAGATGTAACCCCCTAAAGGCAGGGATTATTGTCAGCTCTGTTCATTGATAACAGCTCCAGCACGGTGCAGGGGACACGCTAGGTATTCAGCGCATGTCTGTCGGATGAGCAAATGTGGGACCCATCTTTGCCAAGGCCAAGGAGTAACAGCCCTTCTCCTGCTGGCCCCCAGCTTCTCCATCCCAGCCCCTCCCATAAATGGCTCCCTCTCCGCTGCATTCACATGGCATTTAAGCTCTGGGAAGCTCAAGTTTCCAGTGCCCTCATTTTATTGATAAGGATGATAAAGCCCACAGGAGAGGGCTCTTGGCAAAGGCAAGAATGACTTTTGTGGGGCATTGTGACCAGAGGCTGTCATAGACAAGCCCAGGAATTTTGGATGCATCTTGCCAAGTTTAAGGACACAGAATACAGCTTCCCTGAGCTCCAGACCAGGTCAAGTTCCCCCATTACTCACATGGCACCCTGTACTTTAAAACCCTTTACACTCTTAAAGAACTGGTTTTGCAGTATCCTTTCTCCACCAAGCAGCAAGCTTCAGAAGTGGAGAAGTAAGGCTCCCCAAGACCTGACGATACCCGGCACATAGTAGGTGTTTTGACGGACTCTGTCTCCTGTAGTGCCTTGCTCTGTTCTGGCATACAGGTATACTTGACACTTTCCCCATTCTGCAAAAGACATTCAGTGCCTCTCTATTCCCAGAGCCACAAAACAAATTCAGAGACGACTGCCAAATGGATGGTACTACCAGCTTGGGAAGAGAGTGACTCGGTAAAGATGCTCCTATTTCTCCCCAGGGAGTGGTAGGAGTGACCTAGGACCTAGAGGACAGACCTAAACTGTGACTTGCAGCCAAAAGCATTCATAATTTGTCTAACCAGAACTGTTCTATCAGAATTATCACCCATAACAAGAAGCCTGGAGGTAGGGAGTCCAGGACTGATGTTGTGATTTAAGGATGCCATCGAAAACCCAGGCTTCACCTTTCTGTTTTACCACCTTGTGATCACAAGAGGGCTGCTACTGTTCAAGGCATCACCTCCACATTCCTCGAAGAAAAAAGGAGAGGCAGAATGGCCAGAAATATCCCTCTATTTATCAGGACACATAGCTTTCCCAGAAACCTCCACACAGCCACTTTCCACTTACATCTCACTGGCTAGAACTCCATCACATGGCCACCTGGAGCCCCTAGAAAGGTGAGGATTCACCTACTGAGAGTGGACAAGATGCAGCAGTGAGGGAGGAGTGGGTCTAAGAGCTGTAGAGTTAGCCAATAGCATCTGCCAAAACTATGAAAGTTATTTTTTATAGAACTGCTTTCTTACTACAAAAGCAATGTGTTCCAGTTGGTTGCATTTTTTTGACATGGATAAAACCATGCTATAGGTTGCTTTATAATGACCTTTTCACTTGAAATGGTGAAAAATCTTTCCAAATTATTAAATAGTCTTTACAGAATCACATTTTATGTCTCTGTGTTCCATTGAATTAGAGACCATGGTTTATGCAGCCCCTTCATGTTGGGCCTTTCGAGGTTTATAAGGGTACAGTGTGACAAACCAACACCGGTGACTCTCCTCGTAGCTAAACTTTGCTGCATGCCCCTTTCTCAGAATGTATCATAAGGGAATAACCTTGGACATGCACAGTATTGAGAGCTCCAAGATGGCCTATCAAATAGCCTTCCTGGATTATTCCAATGTACCATCCCCCCAGCAGATACCAGTGCCCTTTTCTCCCCCAGTTTTTCACCAACACTGACAAAAAGACTGGGGAAACAGGGACAGTAGCCTGACCCATTCCCCTCTTTCTTCAGATGAGGAGACAGAGGCAGCACTTGCACGAGAGTCTCAGCTCAGCCAGCCCTGGAGCCCGAGCCTCCACACTGTGTTGGGCCACATCCTGGAGCACCCTTGGGGTAGAGAGAAGCACCAGGATGTGGGAGAGTCTGAGGGGCCTCGGGAGGCAGGAGGAGGTGCCAAGCATTCTCAAGAAGAGAGGGCCAAGCCTGAATGCCTTGAGGGCACAATGCCCAGAAGGTCGTGGGTATGGGAGTTCTGGGTCAGGGAGTCACCCTGGCAAGACAGATTTGCTTCTGACTCAGCACCGCAGTGCCACTCAAGCTGCAGGACCATAAACTGTTCACTTCCTTGTCTCTGGGACCAGTAAGATGGGGAAGTACGGCTCAGATCCAGGTCCTCTTGCTAGCTGTTCATGCCTTGGTATGAACTGAATTGTCTCCCTGAAAGTTCATATGTTAAAGCCCTAACCTCCGGTATCTTAGAATGGGATGATATTTGGAGATAGGTCCTTTAAGGAGGTAATTACAGTGAAATGAGGTCATAAGGGTGGAGCCTTGATCTGACATGACTAGTCTCCTTACAAGAAGAGGAAGAGATACTAGATCTCTCCCTCCCTGAGTATGCACTAGAAGAAAGGTGATGTGAGGACACAGCAAAAAGCTGGCCCCCTATAAGCCAAGTAGAAGGGCCCCAGAAGAAACCAAACATATCATCCCCTTGATCTTGGCCTTCCAGGCTACAGAACTGCAAGAAATACAATTGTGTGGTCTAAGGCCCTCAGTGTGTGCCACTTGGCTGTGGCAGCCCGAGCCTACTAATGTGCTGCTCCCACAGGTGTGGGGATTGATGCTGCTTCTCTGGCGTTCTGAGCCACAGGTATCAGATACCCTGCAACCAGAGGCTGATTGTTTCCAAGCCTTGAATACTTGGTGTGGCAGATGCTGTGGACACCCACACATTATCCAGGTGGACTCTGGTTCCCTGGCCATAATCAGCAGTTCCCGGCCTGCATTCCTTCTCAAGTTCTGTACCTGAGGCTCTTTCTGGTGTTCCCAGAGCCTGCTCAGCCTCTATGCAGGCCACATCTGCCAGCACATGGCAGGGAGCCAGCACCCCGGGGCTGTCTTCCACCAATGAGGAATAGAAGTCAAAATGGTCCCTGTATTCTGCATAGTTCCTCTGCATAGTCCCCAGCAGGTTCAAGCACATGTTGACTGGCTCACTGATGCCCCTTTACTGGCTCATACTCCTCCTCTCTGTAACACCGCCTGTCAGCTCCTGCTTCCTGGGATCTCCTCTCAAAGAAACTGCTCATCTCAGCAGTTGAGGGGACTCAAACTAGGCACATAAGATAAACAACTGTGTTTTGAACCCAAGACAGACTTAGGTGCATATATATATGTGTGTGTATACACACACACACACACACACACACACACACACACACTACCCAAATAGAATGTATTCTTTGGGGACAATGAGCAGTCCCTGAAGCTGCAGAGCCCAAGTCCCTATCACAGGGATGACAGCAGCTGAAGCAATGGCCACCCCCCTCAGAACATGGAACCAGGAGTGTTCAAGCCACACGGACCTGGTCAGATCCCAGCTCTGTCTGCCTCTCCCTAGCAGGGCCATCTCAGGGTAGATAACTGGCTAGGTCTCCATGTCATCAACTGTGGGACTAGAAATATCACCAGCCTCACAGGACCGGTGAGAGGCCCGAGGAAGATCAGGTGAGAAAAGCACCTGGCCCACAGTGGGCACTCAGCAGAAGGCAGCCAGCTTTTCTTTTTGAGGCAGCTGTGGAGATGTACTCCTCAGCTCTGGCTTCCAGAAAGAACTTGCTGCTCTGTGGCAAGGAGTAGAGTGGGTCGACAGCATCTTTAGCTGTGCCTGAGTCTCTGAGCAGGCTTCTGCTCAGGCAGCCCCCAGCCTATGACTGAGCACAGCAGAGTCCTAAGGCCAGCCCCTTACTTGCAACATGGACCTTCTCTGAGGGGAAGTCTTTGCTCAGGAGCCCCCCACTAGACCAGCTGAGACTCCATCAGACACACATGGCAGCTGGAAGTTCTCCTGCCCAATTCTACTTCCTCCCCTTTGTACCCTTCACTGGCATTGTCCCTCCATTCCCCACCCACACCCCCAAAACCTCTCTTATTCCTACTTCCCTCTCAGGTGAATCCTCCCAAAAGATGGTGCTAAGGCATCTTTCCCTTCCTGTCTTATTTCTGAATTTACACAAAATAGCAACAGAGAAACATTTTCATAGGGTTCCATCTGAGGGGCTCAAGTCTTTTAACCCGGTGGGATCCCTCCAAAAAAATTAGGATCACTCGGGCTCTTCCATTGAAAGCCATAGAAACAATCTTAGTTAATTTAATAGGAAAGAGAACAAGAATTTATTGAAATGCTATGGAATACTCAGTTATTTAAGGAAAAGTTATAAAGAACCATGCTCCAAAAGGATGGGGACCCAACAGCTCACAATCTCCTAGAATTATGAGCTTTTTTTTTTTTTTCAGGACACTATTATTGACATCAATAGCTCCATTCAAATTTTAGTTCTTATAACATCCTACTTAAGAGTACAAACTCAAACTCCAGGGGTTTGTAATTGGTGCAGGAGGTGATGGGGTACCTTGCAAAGCAACTATTTTTTTACTGATGGACAGAACCACTGACACTGCATCCAAAGTAAGACCAAGGTGTCATTAGGGTCTGCCAGATGTCTGTCAGTTTTGATAGAACCAAATAGAAGAAGCAATGCCCATCCTGCCCCAAATCATGCCAAGAGCTCAAAAGCAATGCGTTGCTAATATATCTCCACCTGTTCACTCCTGCCCAACCACTATCCATTCCTTCCCTAAGTGTTTTGAGGTTCTTGGTTTCATATTATTGCACCTAATCTTAACATTTTCATCTCCCCAAAGTATCAGATAAGCAGTCAAGTAGGTGTTATTTCAAAAGAAATATTTTGGTTGCCTCCAAAAGAAAAATGTGGAGGCCGAGAAAATTAAGACCATTTCACCTTAAGTTCAGAGTTTGCACAAGTCCAGCCATCCCAGGCCCCTGTGAATAAGAGCTGAAATTTACAGTACTTCAGTTACAGAAAACAAAAAACAAAAAACAAAAAAAACAGCTTACTGCTTAACGCCCTAGAAAGCCCCATATTCGAATGAGAACAGAGCTCAATGCCCTTGAAAGCCCCATATCAGAATGTAAACAGAACTTGAGGAATTCCTCCACCCCTTCTTAAAATCCCCTAGACCAGCCCATAAAAGTCCAGCTGTAACCCACCTCGGGGTCCAAGACCCTGCTCCGCTGTGTCGGGTACACTTGGACCCAAGCTCGAGCTTGCTAATAAACCCTCGTGTGCTTGCATCGGTGTCGGCTCCTCGGTGGTTTCTCGGATTCGCAATCTTGGGCACAAAACAAAAAACATCCCTTCCCCATGCAATTCTTTCCTCCACTCTCAATCCTGATGAAAGACATTCCTGGTAGCATCAACTGCATCCTCAGGCTCTCTGGAATTTTGGCAACCTTTCAAAGGTCTCAAGATTTATTAAGATCTTTAAAGACTATTTCACATTGTTCTAACTTTCCAGATTAAGCTCCTTATCCCAACCCTAGAACACTTTTGAGAGCTCAGGAAATCCATTAACGTGCAAGAGGCTGACAGCTGGGCCAGGAGACCCACAGCAGGAGACGTGGTGCCCTGTTCATATCCTCTAGGTAGGGATTCACCTTCAAACACTGAAGGCTGCTGCCTGCCAACACCTGTGATTCTCGGCCTAAGGACTTGTGGGGTTTTGTTTGTTTTTGTTCTGAATGTTTACAGGTCAAGCGGAGAATGTTAACGTCCCTGGGAGGAGCACTCACCCACGGACAGAGGAGGCTTTGCTAGACAAATCCACCATCCTCCTTGCCCCTTGGCAGGGTAACACAGTCTCCAAAGTTCCTCAGGGGACAACCCTTTGTCTGTAGCAGTCATTTCTGAACCCGCACCTTTCCCAGCTGCTTCTCCTTCCCTACCTCACTTCCCCATTCTACTGATGATTCCATGGATCACCAAGTTACTTGCACATAAATCCTTGTCTCAGTGTGTGTTCCCCTAGAAGTAGACCTCAAGACAAAGCCCATCTTTGCATCTGTTAGTTTCTTTCCAGAAAGACTTGGAGAACAGCAGCACCCCTCCGCTGCTGGCAGAGGTGTGGGAAGGAAGCACCAGGCAGAGCCCCGGGCCAGCTGGGGAAATCCAAGTGGGAAGGCTGCAGCTTTCTCCCCTCAACCACCAGGAGACCCGCCTCTGTGTACGGAGCTGCAGGTCTGCCCCTGGGCCTGGGGGAGCCAGGAGGCTGCTTCTGGGAATAGAAGGGATGCAGATGCCAACAGCCTTTCACTGCCTATAGGCGTATTTCACACTGACAGACTACCGGGGGTGTAGGACTATTTTTATTTAAAACACTGGTTGCCATGGTAACGTCCACATGACCCAATACTTATTCTAAGTCACACAGAAAATACCCTTGGGAAGGGAGAGAGAGAAACCCTGTGAGAATGCAGTGCAGCTAGCGGCAGCTCCTGGGAAAGAAGGCCACCCCAGCTCATGGTCTGAGCTCCTGCTCCTACACCTGCCCGAGTCACTTTGCAGTCAATGAAGAGTCACTTTCACTTTGCAGTCAATGAAGAGGTTTAAAGGTGTGTGAGGAGTGCCACGATCTACCAACCTGCTATAGCTCCTCCTGGAAGGTCAGAAGTTTCCTCTGGAATGACCTATTTCACCTCAAGATGGGTGCTCAGAATGGGCCCGGGGCACAGGGTGGGGATGCCGCAGGGGGACCAATGCCCAGCCCCATTCAGCTTTCCAGAGTCTGCTTGGGCTGCAGGGAAGTCACAGGGCCACACACAGGCCCTGTGGCAGAAGAATGGGGGCTGGGAAGGCAGGGCCCACTGTGCCACCTGGAGAGTACCTCCAAGGAGAAAAGGAAACCATGGGAAAGGAATTGGCTTTTAAGAACCAGAGGAAGAGCTCATTCTACTGCAGCCTCCACCTGCATGCCTCCCTGACCCCGGTGCATTTCAGCTTCTGCACATCTTTAGAGGTTTCTTTACCTACCGGTTAGCATAAATCCCAGATTGGCAATGTTAACATCTGAGACCCTCAGAGACATGGAGGACCCAGGTGTCCTGGCCAGACCTGCTAGGGATTAGTCAGAGGCCATGCAGCTATTGGTGTTTCAGTGTAGTAATTAGCATAATTCATAACTGTTCACATGAGTATGGGAGGGTGGATGTGGGCCATCCTTGAGGAGTGCCAACTGGACAAAGGACACCAGGCCTTTCCCTTGCCCCGGCAATTCAATAGTGATTACAATAATAACAACAGCTCACACTGATTGAACACTCAATATATGAGAATGCCTGGCTCATGTGACCTGCATGCAAGGCACCACTGTACCATACACATGATAAACTCCAGTTTCCCATCACTGAGCTTCAGTAACTGTCCAAGCAGCTGCTATGCCATGGAGCTTCAACCTGAACCCAGATCTGTGTGACTCCTCAGTAAGTGCTTTTTTATCCACATAATGCTGTGAAAGTAACCATGTAGGACTGCCTTGCCCAGGAAGATGGAGGCAGAAGAGCAGATGGAAGTATACGTGGAAGCAGGGAAGAGCCAGCTCTGCCTTGTGGATGATGATAGAGCTGGAGGGTGATAGGTGCTGGCCACGTGTCTGTAGTTTCAGTTCTTTGTCCACTTTTGTTATGATCTCTTCACTGCCCAGGCCTGGTTTGGCTGCCGTAACAACCCCTCCACACTGTCAGTCGTCTACCGCAGTGTCCTCCAGCCACAACAGCGAACTCAACTGAACACGTGGGATGGGCCGCAAGCACCCAAGAGTT
The DNA here is from genome assembly GCF_048418805.1 of Vulpes vulpes. NCBI lineage: Eukaryota > Metazoa > Chordata > Mammalia > Carnivora > Canidae > Vulpes > Vulpes vulpes. The sequence continues at coordinate 52,939,391 of NC_132790.1, read as the reverse complement.
AAGGCTTCAAAAGCAGTGAAGATGGTACTGGCAGAGATTCCTTCAAAGGATCGCCATAGGGCTAGAGCCCTAGGTGCCGACTATGTAACCTGCACATTCACGTCCACCATGTCCATTGTCCTCCCTTCTCTCTCACTTCCCCACACTATCATCATGCTTCCTGGGATTACCTCTTAAGTAAAGCACCTGAGTCTTTGTTTCTGTATCTGCTTTGGAGAGAACCTGATGTAAGACACAACTTCAAATGGTCCAGGGAGTATTGAATGAGGATGCATGCCAAGTTCCAAGTAAGGGAATACTTTAATGACATCTAATATCTTTTTACATATAATACATATCTGGGAATGGAGTGGTATTTGGCTATGGGTTTAGTTTTGTACATTTTCTGGCTTGTACATTCTCTAAACTAGAAAGCCCCTAATCTGGGATTCAGTTTGGCTATGGTGATCATCCACCAAATTCTTAATCCTCACATGGATCACTAAGATTCTATCTTCTATATCAGTTTTTCTAATAAAATTCCCCTAAAACCCAAAGAAGTTGCATGGAGTAGATAAGGCATCAAACAAAACCTGCAGTTGGCGATCTCGTCTGTCACCCTGCAGGCTCATGGTGTCTTCTTGCTGCCCAAAGAGAAACCTGCCCACATACATGAGAGCCACTATGCTTCCTCAATCTAACCTGCCTCAGCTACCAAAACTAAAGCTGCACCATGAACAAACCTGTACTGTTGTTCTTTATTGCAGCAGGCACCTCAGATTGAGGAGCAGAGTGGGCATACCCCTGGCTGTACAGTGGAAAGCTGGAAGTGGGTCGTTCCTTCCCCTCACACTTGCACCAGGCTTCAAGTTTCTTTTGAATACTCTGCTTTCAGCTGCAACTTTCATATGCTTTTTTAATTCTGCTCCATAATGTATCCATATCTTAGAAAAATAGAATCGAGGCCACACCCCTGCCAACATGTTGAATAGGAGTCACATTTCCTGACCTCCAATATAAAACCCCTTGATTTTATTTAAGCTGTTGGCTTTTGTGTCCTCTAATTCCACAGGCTGCTTTGTGTTTTCAGAAAAGAAAAAAAAAAAGAAATCAGAACACATGTGACAGGATATTTGAATCAGAAAATTAAAAAGAGGTTTTCTCGTCCACCCACAGCACCCTCTCCTATTTAGAGCAGTAAGCCTCAAACTTTCCTTTAGATGAGAGCCACGGGGAAGGGAGGAGCTTTTTAAATGCAGCTCCTTAGTCCCACTCCAGGAGGCTGATTTTAGGCTTTGAGATTCTTTTTTAAGCTGGGACGCTGGTCATTCCAATAAAGGTCATATTTGGACTCTCACTTTGTTCCTTTAAATCATAGTTTCTCAAAGAGAGGTTTCCCTAGGACACCCCTCTGCCCACCTCTGCCCTAAGCTCCCAGAGACATTCAGAGGATCAGAGAATGCTGCCTCTTTGCCTGTCAAAGGCAAACAAACAGCTTGAAAATCTGATGCTTCACAAAGAATGATGTACCTCAAGGATTAAAGCCCTCAAATGAACCATACTGCATAAATTTGATTTTTTAAATCCATGATTATTTATAAATATTCTAGGACTATGAGCTACCCATCATGCACAGTCCCTAAAGATGAAATTTATTACATCAAATAGTAACGGAAAAAAACACACAAGCTGCCCCTTGGAGATGTTTGGCATGGACACAGCAGGTATATGTCCTGCAGAAAGAAGTCCTTTGGAGTTTCTTGACATCAAAAGGGGAACATCTCCACCTCCATCCAATATTCTTGGTTAATACTGTTCAGAAATATTCCACCTGCACATTCCTTAGGCTTCTTGTTTCACACACAATTGTCTCCATTTGGATCAAAACTCAGGGAAATAAAAAATATACATACCAGCATCAAAATTGCTAATAATGAAAGAAATTTAATCTATTCGTTCCCTACAGGCACCTAAGCAAAAGCTTGCTCCTTTGCAGTAGATCTTGGGAGAGACTTTAGGGAACAAGAGCTTATGCTTGTTTTCGACTATGTTGCAGATTTAAGTAACAGAAAGGGAAGGAAATTAGGAAGCCCTGAAATTCCAGTTAGAAAGAGATTTCCAATACATTTCTGTCATCATCAACCAACTCTGTCACAGATATGGAGGGAGCTATAAATCCACACATAGACATGGGGGATAACTTCTCTTTAGACATAGGTCCAGTCCACTTCCAGGAAGGAGTCATTCTTATAATTAGAAGACTTGAATACAGTTCTTTAAGTTTTCCACTATGTCTCCATCAGTTTCCATGAGATATGTGTCCAGGAATACTGCATCACTGTTTCCAGTGGCTAGGAGAATGAAGAAGTAGGACATGGAAGTGCTCTTTATTGAGCTTGTTTACCCCTGGAGGCCACCAGAGCTTAATGCCACCCCCAAATATACTCTGAGAGCTGGTGTAGAACGAACACTTGAAAGAATTGGAGTTATTTGTACTTGAAGCCTACTCCCAGGGTCTGTTAATTCCCTGGAGCCTCTGGTGAGTCCATGGTTAGGAAAATGTCTTCTGCCACCAGACTAAGTCCTCAGGTGACAAAATGTAGATGCTGGAAGCTGGAAGTCTGATGGCAGGGTGGTAAGAGCAGGGGGACCTGGACACTAACAGAAAGAGTTACAGGATTCTTACGCTAATAGAATTATTTGCCTCTTCACTATTTTATCAAAGACTGCTTTCTATTGGCAGTAAGACCAAGGGAAGGAAGGAAGGGGATGAAGGGGGAAAAATCCACACTTGTCACCATATTTCTAATGTAGCATTTCTCAAGTGTAGGAAGTGGAAGAATGATCTCCAGGGGGAAGACAACTGGTATGGAAACATTGTGATATAATATCACATGGAGCTAGAGCATACTGCTTTTTTAGAATATGAGTATAGAAAGAAAAACTTAGGAAAATGTGTTTGCCATACACAGAAAACAAAGCAGTGATTCCCAAGTTGATAACTCTTAAGTAACAAAGTCTTGGGACAGGTGGCAGATTCTGAGAAGTTTGGTGGTTAATAAATAGTTTGGAGTTTTAAAAGGTTGGAAAACACTGCCAGTGTGAGTAAGGCCAAGAGGCTAACCACTATGTGGCCAGAGACCTGGGAATAAATGAGAGCTTCCTGTGATTAAAAAGAGAGAGAGAGAGACTTTACAATAGAATGTGTTGAGCAACCCAGCCTCTCTTATGAAAAATCTGGCACCATCTGAGTTTTACCCTGAAAGGAATTTTAACCCTGTACCCTGGAGTGTCACCCTATTTTAGGGTGCTCTCACTCTGATCCCCAAGGAGTACTGACCACCAAGAACACTCAGCTTTTCAGATGTATTCTGAGCTCCTCAAAAAGCAAACTCTGAGGCAAGGTCTGTTTGAGAATAGTTTATTTGTAGAGTGCTAAGAAGCAGGAGTGAAGTAGTAGGAAACAGAAATTGGCAATAAAGAGTGCATTAATGAGGAGGTTACTACTGTGGATAGGTGGTTTCAGTCCTACTTGGAACCTTCTGGGGAAACATATGGAATCTGCCTTTTGTGAAAAGCTGCACAATTGTTCCTAAGTCCCTGTCCTCCAGAGGCATTAGCCCCCTTGCACTTTTGGGTGACTGCAAGTAGAGTTCCATGGACTTCGTCAGGTTTGGAGAAAGCTCAAGAGCAAAAAGGCCAAAATAAATAAAAGCTATGGGGACCATTCATAGTGTACATAGATATCTGTTCAGATATCTTTCAGTTCATCTGATGCAAGGCATCTCCTACTAGTGCACCCTCATATCTGCCACAAGACTCACCCCAACGCCATGCTTCCATCTAACAGAAGTACAACAGAGGCACTGGAACTAAGTCATTCCTATCCAGTGCAGGACTCCTCTAAAGGGCAATCTCTGCACATGGATTCTACATTGCCTTGGCCAAGATTGTCTCAGAGTTATACTGCAGTCTGAGGAACTCCCTGCCTACTTTTGCTTCCTCCCCTTTATGCTTCACAGAAGTTTCCTCTTATAAATCTTTTGTTCATCTAACTCTGCTTTGGGATCAGCCTCTGGGAGTACCTGAAGTGACACAAAGCTTTCAGAACACTATTAGTTTGGCGGGAGCTGTCCACCACTGTGGTGCTGAAATCAGAAGTAGGCCAAGGAGATGTAATACAGGAACAAAATATATCTGTGTTTTCCCTTCCTAGTTGTGCTCCATTAAATGGTGCAACATATTCCCTTGGTTCTGCTCAGCCTGGGGGAAGTAGCTGGTACTTTCAAAAGACTTCTTTATGGGACGCCTGGGTGGCTCAGCAGTTGAGCGTCTGCCTTCCACTCAGGGTGTGATCTGGTCCACGGATCAAGTCCTGCATCAGGCTTCCTGCAAGGAGTCTGCTTCTCCCTCTCTCTCTCTGCTGTGTCTCTAATGAATAAATAAATAAATAAAATCTTAACAAACAAACAAAAAAACAAAAGACTTCTTTAAATGCCATGAGGTATAAAATGAAATTTCCACAAGACCACATAAAGTAGTTTCCATGGCTGTTCCTAGGAACGTGAATGCTGTTGAAATCTGGAGTCACTCTCAGATGTTCACAGCTCCAAAACCAGAAGTAGAGTGGCTTCTGCCTTTTCTGAATTCCAGATTCTTACAAATGTCTTACATCAGCAAAGCATGACAGGAACCCAGTTGGCAAGATTAATTAGAAATGAAGCTCCATATTCTCAGGCTCCAAAGTGCAACCTGGAAAGGAGAGCACTGGGGAATGTGAATAAAGTTGAAATCCCATAGACGATTCCTGGGATAGAGGGCAACCTTTTATTGTCATCAGATGGGACAGTCTCATGAGGGATCAGGAGTCTGCAAAGAGATGGTGAGGTAGAAAGGAGAGAGCACTAAGTTTGGATTCTGGCAACAAAGCTTAAGTCTCACCCCTGCTAGAGACCAGCTGTGTGACCTTGGGCAAGTAATGTAATCTCCCTGAGTCCCAGCAACCTAATTTGTAAAGCAGAGGTGGGGCTGAACCAGAGATTCTCAAACAGTGTTCCAAGGAACCCTAGATTACTGAGAAGTTTGAAAGGAGAGAGGAAGCCAGGACCACCTGAGCCACAGTAACCTCACGTTTATCTGATTCGAATTCTGGTGTTTTCCAGGATTTTCTCTGAAACTTAAAATAAAAATTTGAAAAACTTATACCCAGATGATCTTTAAGGCATTTTCTATCCTTATCTTTTTTTTTAAGATTTTTTTTATTTATGAGAGAAGAGAGAGAGAGAGAGAGAGAGAAAGAAAGAGAGAGAAGCGGGCTCTGTGCAGGGAGCCCAATGTGGGACTCAATCCTGGAACTCCAGGATCATGTCCTGGGTCGAAGGCAGGCGCTAAACCACTGAGCCACCCAAGGATCCCCTATCCTTATCTTTCAAAAGTCTATGGGACTTGAACAAAATATGGTGCTTGCCTCACAGAAGTATATGAACTTTGGAAGCTACCTAACATCTCTGACTCACTCTTCTCATCTGTAAAATAATGATATCATCACTAAATAAATCCCTGTAATGATATTTTCAGGTGATTTTCACACATACCAATGCCACATTCATCCCTTTAAGGGACTTGCTATCAGTATCTCCATTTTATATTTGAGGAAGCTGAGGCTCAGAGAGCTTGAGTAACAAATCCCATTATTCAGCAAGCAAATATCCCAATATCTATCAGGCTCCAACATCTATGTTTTCTCAACTCTACCATCTATCTGTTTTGGAGTGGTATGAGGAAGAAATAAAATTATAAATGCCATGATGTTTTAAAAATCATGATATAAGCATAAAGAACTACTATTCTGTGGATAAGAAAAATAAGACCCATCTATATACTGCTTAGAAGAGACTCATTTTAGATGTAAGGACACACACAGTCTGAAAGTGAAGGGATGGGAAAAAATACTCCATGAAAATGGAAATGAAAAGAAGGCTGAAGTGGCTATACTTATTTTAGACAAAATAGAGTTTAAGACAAACACTGTAATAAGAGACAAAGAAGGACATTATAAAATGATAAAAGGGTCAATCCATTAAGACATAAAATTTGTAAATATTTATGCACCCAACTTAGGAGCACCTAAATATATAAAGCAAACATTAATAGAATAGGATAGGGAGAGATAGCATTACAATAATAGTAGGGGACTTTAATACCCACTTACATCAATGGATAGATTATTCAGAGAGAAAATCAATAAGGAAATATTAGCCTTAAATGACACATTAGACAATATGGACTTAACAGATATATACAGAACATCCCAATAAAAAAAAACAATAGAACACACATTCTTCTCAAGTGTACATAAAACATTCTCTAAGATAGACCATATGTTAGGCCCATAAAACAGCTCAATAAATTTAAGAAGATTGGAATCCTATCAAACATCTTTCATCTTCTCATCTTTCTTGTAATTAGAAATCAATTACAAGAAGAAAATTGAAAAATTCACAAATATGTGGAGATTAAACAATATCCTTGTAAGCAACTAATAGATCAAAGAAATCAAAAGAGAAATTTAAAAAATATCTTGAGACAAATGAAAATGGAAACACAATATAACATAATTCATGGTATACAGCAAAAGAAGTTTTTTTTTTAAAGATTTTATTTATTTATTCATGAGAGACACAAAGAGAGAGGCAGAGACATAGGCAGAGGGAGAAGCAGGCTCCCATGGGGAGCCCCACACAGGACTCAATCCCAGGACCCTGGGATCATGAGCTCAAGGCAAACGCTTAACCACTGAGCTCCCCAGTGCCCAGCAAAAGAAGTTCTATGACGGAAGTTCATAGTGATAAATACTTACCTCAAGAAACAAAGTCCCAAGTAAACAATCTAACTTTATATCTTAAGGAACTAGAAGAAAAAGAAAAAACAAAGCTCAAAGTTAGTAGAAGGAAAGAAAAAAGATCAGATTGGAAATAAATGAAATAGAGATTAAAAAGAAAATAGGAAATATCAATGAAACTAAGAGCTGGTTCTTTGAAAAAATAAATAAAATTGAAAAAAATTTAGCTAGACTAACCAAGAAAAAGGAAAGAAGAGTCAAATAAATAAAAATCATCAATGAAAGAAAAGACATAACTGATAGCATAAAAATGCAAAGGATCAGAAGAGACTACTACAAAAAAAAATTATGTGCCAAAATTTGATAATCTAGAAGTAGACAAATTCCTAAAACCAATATTCCCAGACTGAATCAGGAAGAAATACCAAAATGAACAGATGGATTACTAGTAGTAAGGAGATTGACTCAAAAATCAAAAATCTCCAAACAATAAAAAATTTAGGTCCAGACGGCTTCACTGGAGAATTCTACCAAACATGTAAAGAATTAGTACCAAACATTTTCAAAGTCTCCCAAAAAATAGTAGAGGAGGGAACACTTCCAAACTCACTTTATGAGGCCAGCATTATCTTGATACCAAAACAAACAGGACACCACAAGAAAACTATAAGTTAATATTCTTAATGAACATAGATGCAAAAATCCTCAACCAAATATTAGGAAAATGAATTTAACAATACATTAAAAGGATCATAAATCATGATCCTGTGATATTATTCCATGCAAGGATGCAAAGATGGTTCAACATTTGTAACTCAATCAATGTGATACACATTAATAAAATGACAGATAAAAATCATGTGATCATCTTATTAAATGCAAAAAAAGCATTTGACAAAACAACATCCATTTATGACAAAAACTCTCAACAAAGTGCTTACAGAGAGAATGTTCTTCAGCATAATAACAGTCACTATGACAAACCCACAGCTAACAGCATATCTACTGGTGAAAAGCTAAAAGCTTTATTTCTAAGGTCAGTAATAAGACAAAGATGCCCACTCTTGCCACTTTTATTAAACATAGTATTGGAAGTTTTATCCAGAGCAATTAGGCAAGAAGAAGACATAAAAGGCATCCAGATTAGAAAGGAAGGAATAAAAAGGTCACCATTTGCAGATGTCATTATATTTAGAAAACCCTCAAGACTCCACCAAAAAACTGTTAGAGCTAATCAATAAATTCAGTAAAGTTGCAGGAAACAAAATCAGTAGACAAAAATTTGTTGTGTTTTCATACACTAATAATGAACTATCAGAAAGAAATATTAAGAAAACAATCCCATTTACAAATGTATCAAAAAGAATACAATACCTAAAAATAAATTTAACCATGGAGGTAAAAGATCTGTATACTAAAAAGTATAAGACATTGATGAAAGAAAAAAATTTTTTTAAGATTTTATTTATTTATTCATGAGAAACAGAAAGAGAGAGGCAGAGACACAGGCAGAGGGAGAAGCAGGCTCCATGCAGGGAGCCTGACATAGGACTCGATGCCGGGTCTCCAGGATCACAGCCTGGGCTGAAGATGGCGCTAAATTGCTGAGCCACCCAGGCTGCCCGATGAAAGAAATCGAAGAAAACATGTATCAATAGAATAATATTCCATGTTCATGGATTGGAACAATCAATCTTGTGAAAAGGTCTGCACTACAAAACAACCTACAGATTCAATACAGCCCTTTTCAAAATTCCAATAGCTTTGTTCAGAAATAGAATAAACAATTCTAAAACTTGTATGGAACTACAAGAGACCCTGAACAGTTAAAGCAATCTTAAGAAAGAGTAACAAAACTGAAAGTCTCATGCTTACTGATTTCAAATTATACTACAAAGCTATAGTAATTAAAATAGTATGCTATTGGCATAAAAACAGACAACATAAATCAATGGAAAAGAATAGAAAGCCCAGAAATAAATCCACACACATAAGGTCAATTAATTTACAACAAAGAGGCCAAGAACATACAATGGAGAAAGGACAGTCTCTTCAATAAATGGTGTTTGGAAAACTGGACAGCCACACGCAAAAGAATGAAACTGAACTACTATCTTACACCATACACAAAAAATTAATTGAAAATGTATTAAAAACTTCAACTCCGAAAACCACCTGGACCCAGGACCCATGTACGTATGAGAAAATGGTCAGCTGCACATGGTCAATCTGGCCTTGGATGGTGTCAGGAGTAGCCTGCAGAAGCCAAGGCCTTTCAGACTGTTTCCCAAAGGCTTCTCTGTGGAGCTTTGCATGAACAGGGAAGATGATACTGTGCAGAAAGAGAAGACTGATCATTTCATCTTCACATACACCCAGGAGGGGAATCTTCGGTACTCTGCTAAGTCTCTCTTCAGCCTCGTCCTGGCCTTTATCTCTGACAACGTTGATCACATTGATTCCCCTTTGGGAAGGAGAGACCAGAAACCATAAAACTCCCAGAGAAAACATAGAGGCAGTAAATTCCTTGACAAGGTCTTACCAATGACTTTTTTGGATTTGACACTAAAAGCAAAGGCAACACAAATATAGGCAACAGCAAAAATAAACAAGTGGGGCTACATCAAGCTAAAAAGCTTTTACACAGCAAAGGAAACCATCAACAAAATGAAAAGCAACCTACCAAATGGGATAAAATATTTCCAAGTCATATATCTAATAAGAGGTTACTATTTCAACTATATCAAGAACTCATACAATACAATAGCAAAACACACAAACATTCCATTTAAAAATGGGTGATAGATCTAAATAGACATTTTCCAAAGGAACCATTCAGATGGCCAACAGATACAAGAAAAGATCCTCAACATCACTGGTCTCCAGGAAATTACAAATAAAAATGAGATATCACCTCATACCAATCAAAATCCCTAATGTCAAAAAAAAGAAGAAATAATAAATATTGGTGAGGACATGAAGAAAGGGAAACCTCCGTAGGAGATGTGCAAGAAGAGTAGGGTCCCCAAGTCACCTGTCCCCAACAAATTACCTAGATAACCTTCAAATCATCCTGAAAATCTACGAATTCAGCCTGAGATTTAAAGAGAGACCAGCTGGAACGCTACAGTGAGAAGAGTTCGTGCTTCTATCAAGGTAGGAAGACGGAGAAAAAGAAATAAAGAAACAAAAGGCCTCCAAGGGGGAGGGGCCCGCGAGGAGCCGGGCTGAGGCCGGGGCGAGTGTCCCCAGGACAGGAGAGCCCCGTCCCGGAGAAGCAGGAGCTGCACCAACCATCCCGGAGGAAAGGGGCCTGCAGGGAGTTGGAGCAGGACCCAGGAGGGCGGGGATGCCCTCGGGCTCCCGGGGACACTAACAGGCACCTGTGCCCCAGGAGAGTGCGCCGAGCTCCCTAAGGGCTGCAGCGCGCACGGCGGGACCCGGAGCAGCTCGGAGGGGCTCGGGCGGCGGCTCCCCGGAGGGGGCTGCGGGGCGGGAGCGAATCCAACAGCGCAGGCCCCGGAGCACAGGGCGCCGGGACACAGCCCAGGATCCGGCCTCCCCCGGGGCAGGCAGAGGCCGGGAGGGCCCAGGACAGCGAGGACGCTCCTGCTCCAAGCTGAGCAGATCAGCGGCCCCGCCCCGGAGCCTTCAGGCCCTGCAGACGGAGAGCCCCGGAGTTACTGCAGGAGCTGACTCCAGGGCTGCAGGGTGGCCCCGCCACTGCGGTTGTTCCTCCTGGGGCCTCACGGGGTGAACAACCCCCACTGAGCCCTGCACCAGGCAGGGGCAGAGCAGCTTCCCCAAGTGCTGACACCTGAGAATCAGCACAGCAGGCCCCTCCCCGAGAAGACCAGCTGGACGGACAAGTTCCAGGGGAAGTCAAGGGACTTAAAGTATACAGAATCAGAAGATACTCCCCTGTGGTGTTTTTTGTTTTGTTTTGTTTTGTTTTGCTCTTTGATTTCTGTTTGCTTTCCCCACCCTTTTTTTCCCCTTTCTTTCTTTTTATTTCTCTTTTTCTTCTCTTCTTTTTCTTTTTTCTTCCTTTTTTCTTTTTTCTTTTTCTCTTTTCTTTCCTTCTTTCTCTCCTCTCTTTTTCTCCTTTTCCCAATACAACATGTTTTTGGCCACTCTGCACTGAGCAAAATGACTAGAAGGAAAACCTCACCTCAAAAGAAAGAATCAGAAACAGTCCTCTCTCCCACAGAGTTACAAAATCTGGATTACAATTCAATGTCAGAAAGCCAATTCAGAAGCACTATTATACAGCTACTGGTGGCTCTAGAAAAAAGCATAAAGGACTCAAGAGACTTCATGACTGCAGAATTTAGATCTAATCAGGCAGAAATTAAAAATCAATTGAATGAGATGCAATCCAAACTAGAAGTCCTGACGAGGGTTAACGAGGTGGAAGAACGAGTGAGTGACATAGAAGACAAGTTGATGGCAAAGAGGGAAACTGAGGAAAAAAGAGACAATTAAAAGACCATGAGTATAAATTAAGGGAAATAAATGACAGCCTGAGTAAGAAAAACCTATGTTTAATTGGGGTTCCCGAGGGCGCCAAAAGGGCCAGAGGGCCAGAATATGTATTTGAACAAATCATAGCTGAAAACTTTCCTAATCTGGGAAGGAAAACAGGCATTCAGATCCAGGAAATAGAGAGATCCCCCCCCTAAAATCAATAAAAACCGTTCAACACCTCGACATTTAATAGTGAAGCTTGCAAATTCCAAAGATAAAGAGAAGATCCTTAAACCAGCAAGAGACAAGAAATCCCTGACTTTTATGGGGAGGAGTATTAGGGTAACAGCAGACCTCTCCACAGAGACCTGGCAGGCCAGAAAGGGCTGGCAGGATATATTCAGGGTCCTAAATGAGAAAAACATGCAACCAAGAATACTTTATCCAGCAAGGCTCTCATTCAAAATGGAAGGAGAGATAAAGAGCTTCCAAGACAGGCAGGAACTGAAAGAATATGTGACCTCCAAACCAGCTCTGCACGAAATTTTAAGGGGGACTCTTAAAATTCCCCTTTAAGAAGAAGTCAAGTGGAACAATCCACAAAAACAAGGACTGAATAGATATCATGATGACACTAAACTTATATCTTTCAATAGTAACTCTGAATGTGAACGGGCTTAATGACCCCATCAAAAGGCGCAGGGTTTCAGACTGGATAAAAAAGCAGGACCCATCTATTTGCTGTCTACAAGAGACTCATTTTAGACAGAAGGACACCTACAGCCTGAAAATAAAAGGTTGGAGAACCATTTACCATTCAAATGGTAACCATCCTTATATCAGATAAACTAAAATTTACCCCGAAGACTGTAGTGAGAGATGTAGAGGGACACTATCTCATACTTAAAGGATCTATCCAACAAGAGGACTTAACAATCCTAAATATATACGCCCAGAATGTGGGAGCTGCCAAATATATCAATCAATTAATAACCAAAGTTAAGACATACTTAGATAATAATACACTTATACTTGGTGACTTCAATCTAGTGCTATCTACACTCGATAGGTCTTCTAAGCACAACATCTCCAAAGAAACGAGAGCTTTAAATGATACACTGGACCAGATGGATTTCACAGATATCTACAGAACTTTACATCCAAACTCAACTGAATACACATTCTTCTCAAGTGCACATGGAACTTTCTCCAGAATAGACCACATACTGGGTCACAAATCGGGTCTGAACTGATACCAAAAGATTGGGATCATCCCCTGCATATTCTCAGACCATAATGCCTTGAAATTAGAACTAAATGACAACAAGAAGTTTGGAAGGACTTCAAACACGTGGAGGTTAAGGACCATCCTGCTAAAGGGTCAACCAGGAAATTAAGGAAGAATTAAAAAGATTCATGGAAACTAATGAGAATGAAGATACAACCGTTCAAAATCTTTGGGATGCAGCAAAAGCAGTCCTGAGGGGGAAATACATCGCAATACAAGCATCCATTCAAAAACTGGAAAGAGGGGAACCCTGGGTGGCGCAGCGATTTGGCGCCTGCCTTTGGCCCAGGGCGCGATCCTGGAGACCCGGGATCAAATCCCACATCGGGCTCCCGGTGCATGGAGCCTACTTCTCCCTCTGCCTGTGTCTCTGCCTCTCTCTCTCTCTCTCTCTTTCTCTCTCTCTCTCTCTCTCTCTGTGTGACTATCATAAATAAATAAAAATTTTAAAAAAAACTGGAAAGAACTCAAATACAAAAGCTAACCTTGCACCTAAAGGAGCTAGAGAAAAAACAGCAAATAGATCCTACACCCAGCAGAAGAAGAGAGTTAATAAAGATTCGAGCAGAACTCAACAAAATCGAGACCAGAAGAACTGTGGAACAGATCAACAAAACCAGGAGTTGGTTCTTTGAAAGAATTAATAAGATCGATAAACCATTAGGCAGCCTTATTAAAAAGAGAGACAGAAGACTCAAATTAATAAAATCATGAATGAGAAAGGAGAGATCACTACCAACACCAAGGAAATACAAACGATTTTAAAAACATATTATGAACAGCTGTACGCCAATAAATTAGGCAATCTAGAAGAAATGGACGCATTTCTGGAAAGCCACAACAACCAAAACTGGAACAGGAAGAAATAGAAAACCTGAACAGGCCAATAACCAGGGAAGAAATTGAAGCAGTCATCAAAAACCTCCCAAGACACAAAAGTCCAGGGCCAGATGGCTTCCCAGGGGAATTCTATCAAACGTTTAAAGAAGAAACCATACCTATTCTACTAAAGCTGTTTGGAAGGATAGAAAGAGATGGAGTACTTCCAAATTCATTCCATGAGGCCAGCATCACCTTAATTCCAACACCAGACAAAGACTCCACCAAAAAGGAGAATTATAGACCAATATCCCTGATGACCATGGATGCAAAAATTCTCAACAAGATGCTAGCCAATAGGATCCAACAATACATTAAGAAAATTATTCACCATGACCAAGTATGATTTATTCCCGGGACACAAGGCTGGTTCAACACATGTAAAACAATCAATGTGATTCATCATATCAGCAAGAGAAAAATCAAGAACGATATGATCCTCTCATTAGATGCAGAGAAAGCATTTGACAAAATACAGCATCCATTCCTGATCAAAACACTTCAGAGTGTAGGGATAGAGGGAACATTCCTCGACATCTTAAAAGCCATCTACGAAAAGCCCACAGCAAATATCACTCTCAATGGGGAAGCACTGGGAGCCTTTCCCCTAAGATCAGGAACAAGACAGGGATGTCCACTCTCACCACTGCTATTCAACATAGTACTGGAAGTCCAGCCTCAGCAATCAGACAACAAAGACATTAAAGGCATTCAAATTGGCAAAGAAGAAGTCAAACTCTCCCTCTTCGCCGATGACATGATGCTCTACATAGAAAACCCAAAAGCCTCCACCCCAAGATTGCTAGAACTCATACAGCAATTTGGCAGTGTGGCAGGATACAAAATCAATGCCCCGAAGTCAGTGGCATTTCTATACACTAACAATGAGACTGAAGAAAGAGAAATTAGGGAGTCAATCCCATTTACAATTGCACCCAAAAGCATAAGATACCTAGGAATAAACCTAACCAAAGAGGTAAAGGATCTATACCCTAAAAACTACAGAACACTTCTGAAAGAAATTGAGGAAGACACAAAGAGATGGAAAAATATTCCATGCTCATGGATTGGCAGAATTAATATTGTGAAAATGTCAATGTTATCCAGGGCAATTTACACGTTTAATGCAATCCCTATCAAAATACCATGGACTTTCTTCAGAGAGTTAGAACAAATTATTTAAGATTTGTGTGGAATCAGAAAAGACCCCGAATAGCCAGGGGAATTTTAAAAAAGAAAACCATAGCTGGGGGCATCACAGTGCCAGATTTCAGGTTGTCCTACAAAGCTGTGGTCATCATGACAGTGTGGTCCTGGCACAAAAACAGACATATAGATCAATGGAACAGACTAGAGAATCCAGAAGTGGACCCTGAACTTTATGGTCAACTAATATTCGATAAAGGAGAAAAGACTATCCATTGGAAGAAAGACAGTAAAATAAATGGTGCTGGGAAAATTGGACATTCACATGCAGAAGTATGAATCTAGACAACTCTCTTCTACCATGCACAACCATACACAAAGATAAACTCAAAATGGACGAAAGATCTAAATGTGAGACATATTCCATCAAAATCCTAGAGGAGAAAACAGGCAACACCCTTTTTGAACTCGGCCACAGTAACTTCTTGCAAGATACATCCACGAAGGCAAAAGAAACAAAAGCAAAAATGAACTATTGGGACTTCATCAAGATAAGAAGCTTTTGCACAGCAAAAGATAGAGTCAACAAAACTAAAAGAACCTACAGAATGGGAGAGGATATTTGCAAATGACGTATCAGATAAAGGGCTAGTTTCCAAGATTTATAAAGAACTTACTAAACTTAACACCAAAGAAATCAACAATCCAATCATGAAATGGGCAAAAGACATGAACAGAAATCTCACAGAGAAAGACATAGACATGGCCAACACGCACATGAGAAAATGCTCTGCATCACTTGCCATCAGGGAAATACAAATCAAAACCACAATGAGGGGGATCCCTGGGTGGCTCAGAGGTTTAGCACCTGCCTTTGGCCCAGGGCGCGATCCTGGAGTCCCAGGATCGAGTCCCACGTAAGGCTCCCAGCATGGAGCCTGCTTCTCCCTCCTCCTGTGTCTCTGCCTCTCTCTCTCTCTATCATAAATAAATAAATAAATAAATCTTTTAAAAAAAAAAACCCACAATGAGATACCACCTCACACCAGTGAGAACGGGGAAAATTTACAAGGCAGGAAACCACAAATGTTGGAGAGGATGTAGAGAAAAGAGAACCCTCTTGCTCTGTTGGTGGGAATGTGAACTGGTGCAGCCACTCTGGAAAACTGTGGAGGTTCCTCAAAGAGTTAAAAATAGACCTGCCCTACGACCCAGCAATTGCACTGTTGGGGATTTACCCCAAAGATACAGATGCAATTAAATACCAGGACACCTGCACCCAGATATTTCTAGCAGCAATGTCCACAATAGCCAAACTGTGGAAGGAGCTTCGGTGTCCATCGAAAGATGAATGGATAAAGAAGATGTGGTTTATGTATACAATGGAATATTACTCAGCCATTAGAAATGACAAATACCATTTGCTTCAACGTGGATGGAACTGGAGGGTATTTTTTTTTTAAGATTTATTTATTTATGATAGACATAGAGGGAGAGAGAGGCAGAGACACAGGCAGAGGGAGAAGCAGGCTCCATGCAGGGAACCCGACACGGGACTCGATCCTGGGACTCCAGGATAGTGCCCGGGGCCAAAGGCAGGCGCTAAACTGCTGAGCCACCGAGGGATCCCCCGGAACTGGAGGGTATTATGCTGAGTGAAATAAGTCAATCGGAGAAGGACAAACATTATATGTTCTCATTCATTTGGGGAATATAAATAATAGTGAAAGGTAATAGAAGGGAAGGGAGAAGAAATGGGTAGGAAATATCAGAAAGGGAGACAGAACATAAAGACTCCTAACTCTGGGAAACGAACTAGGGGTGGTGGAAGGGGAGGAGGGCGGGGGGTGGGGGTGAATGGGTGACGGGCACTGAGGGGGGCACTTGACAGGATGAGCACTGGGTGTTATTCTGTATGTTGGCAAATTAAACACCAAAAAAAAAAATAAATTTATTATTTAAAAAAAAGGGAACCCTCTGTGCTCCATTAGTAAGAATGTAAACTGGTGCAGCCATAAAGGAAAACAATATGGAATTTCCTTAAAAATTTCAAAATAGAACTACTATATGATCCAGTGATCTCACCTCTGGGTATTTATCTGAAGGAAACAAACACATTAACTCAACAAGATATATGCACCCTCATGTTCATTATATATATATATGTATATATATATAATATTTATTATATATATTATTCAGCTATTAAAAAGATAAGGAAATCTTGCTGTATATGATAACATGGATGGCACTTTAAGGTATTATGCTAAGTAAAATAAGTCAGAGAAAGACAAATACTGTATGATCCTATTTATATGTGGAATCTAAACAAAGAAAATAAGCTTATAGATACAGAGAACATATTGGTCGTTGCCAGAGATGGGTGAAATGGGTGAAATGGGTCAACAGTACAAAAAGAAAGAAAAAAAGAAAGAAAGAATTGCTATTCTATTTTAGAGTCAGAATTACTTTTGCACAAGTGAACCTAACTCCTTTCCATAGTACAATATCATGTTAAAAGTCTCTCTGGTTTATAACTCACTTTCAACAGAATTTACAATACTTTCCCATTATACATTCTGGACTCAGTCCATGCACCACTCCTGACAAGCTGGGCCCTGCCTCCCCCTTCCACCGTGGATCTCAGCCACTTTCTTTGTATAAGTGTCACGTGTTTGTTAAGGACTAGTTTGGCTCTGGAGCTAGATGGCCTAGGTTTGAGGTGGCTTCTGCATTTACAAGTCTTATGGCCTGGTGTAAGTTACTTACCTTCTTTGCCTCAGTTTTCTCACCTGGCAAATGGGGATGCAGTGAGCTTAACTAGCTGTTCAGTTTGAGGGAACAATCCTCCATAAAAGTGAAGGATTCTCACTTCTGACTCCAATTGCAAGCTGGAGAAGTTCCCAAAACTACCCACAGGTTCAATAATTTGCTGGTAAGACTCACAGAACTCACTGAAAGCAATTATACTCAGAGTTTATTACAGTGAAAAGATGCAGGTTAAAATTAGCCTCAGAAAGCGACTCACAGGGCTGAGTCTAGGAGGGGTCCAAATACAGAGCTTCCAGTTGTCCTCTTCCTATGGAGTCCTGGATGGCATTACCTTTTCTAGCCACACTGTAACAATACACACAGGATATTGCCAGCCAGGGAAGGTCACTGAGTGTCTACTGGTGATTGACCAAATACTGCTTAGGTGGCTAACCTTTAGTCCCCTCTTCCTCCAGAAGTCAGAACTGATAAAGCATGGCCTAAAGTCTCTATCATAAATAACGTTGTTGGAATATCTGGTGGCTGAAGCCCCCAGGCACCTATCAGGCAAGACATACCAGGGTCTAAAGATCAAGCAGACCTAGGGTCAAGTTCATTCTTCAATACAGCAGTTCAATAACAGCTCTTATTTCATGGGCTCATTGTGAGGAGTAAAGAGTTAACACAAGTCTACCCAATGCAATTCCAAAATCCCAAATACTCTGAAAACTGGAATTTTCTCACAAATCAGTTAGTGGCAAAACTTACAGCGCAATTAGTGGGAATTTTCATTTTCCCACAAATATCCTGCATTTTCCTACAGAAATATCACTTGGGTGTGATTTAGGAGAGAGTGCTACAAACCCCTCCAGGGGGTACAATAGTATAATCAGCATCTACCACACATTGCCCTTCTAAAACCCAAAAGTCTACCTGGCCCCAGGGACTTGGATTAGGAGTTGTGGGGTATAAATGCAGGTGCTAATAAGCTTCTAGCATATAGTAACCATTCAATAAATGACAACTATTATTATTATTTTTTTAAGTTAGTGGCTTTACTTTTTTAATTTATTTTTATTTATTTTTGATAGACATAGAGAGAGAGAGAGAGGGAGAGAGAGAGGCAGCGACACAGGCAGAGGGAGAAGCAGGCTCCATGCCGGGAGTCCCACAAGGGACCCGATCCCGGGACTCCAGTATCGCGCCCTGGGCCAAAGGCAGGTGTGAAACCACTGAGCCACCCAGGGACCCCCATGACAACTATTATTATTATCTAGTAACATAAATAAAAATGTAGTAAAAGAAGAAAACACCCCTGGAAGTGATCAAGACCACTGATTGAATATTCCTCTGGCAAAATTTTACCCCAACAAATTTTCACAAGAAAATTCCAGCAGAATATACAGTAAAAATAAACTTTGTAGAATATTGCCCTTGTTAGCTTTAGTATCATAAGTATTACATATTATATATTTTGACATAATAAATACAAATTAAACATTGCCATAACAAAGTTAAGCAGGGTTTGCTGAGAATTGGGGGAACAGGGACTGTATCATGGTAGTTTTGAGAGCTTGCCACAGGCTTTCAGCCCTTTGTGTTTATTGACAAACTTAATGTATATTTAGTTCTGAACTGCCTGAAACTTGTCACCTGGTGAATTTCTTAGCACTTCCTACCAATGTTTAGACAATTCCATTTGTTGCTCCCTGAGGCTACTAATTAAGCGTTTACATTATTGTTTTTCCCTCTCTAAAAAAAAAAATTCTTTAAAACCATCCTTATGCGATTGTGTCAAAGGAGTAGAGTCATGCCTGAAACCAGACCACTGGGAAAGGCAAATTAGGATAGAAATGTCACAGAAGAAAGGGAAATTCACAAGAGCCTACTCACATTACAAGCAGGGAGGAAAACAGAGCTATCCGGGAGCTAGCCTTTCCACTTGTTTCCACATGGTCCTTTCTGGAAGCAGTAGGAAAATGGATAGGTGGACAGAGAGATTGATCAGAAGACAACCACCTGGGGCAGCCCCGGTGGCGCAGCGGTTTGGCGCCTCCTGCAGCCCAAGGCGTGGTCCTGGAGACCCGGGATCGCCGGTGTCAGGCTCCCTGCATGGAGCCTGCTTCTCCCTCTGCCTTGTCTCTGCCTCTCTCTCTCTCTCTCTGTCGCTCATGAATAAATAAATAAAATCTTTAAAAAAAGAAAGAAAAAAAGAAGACCTCTAATTTCCAATCCCCAAATCCAAAGAGCTCTGAAAACAGAAAGATTTATCTGTCACTTAGTTAGAAACATGCCCTGGACTGATGAGGGGCTATTTTTAGTCTTTATGCTGCTCAATGTGAAATATTCATAGTTTTGGCTACAGAAATATTAATGTCTTTGATTACAGGGTACTTCTCCAGGCTCCACTGGGGGTGTTAAATAATATATGTGCTGAATTACCTTTCTAAAAATCCCCAAAATTCTGAATTTAGAAATACATCAAGGTTTTTGGATAAGGGATTACAGTCTTAAAATTGCATGAAACCCCAAGGAGTAGATGTTATCTTTTATCTTAAGGGTTATAAAACATATGTAAAGATGTTAAGTAACTTGCTCAAGGTCACACAATAAGCAGCAAAATATTATAAACTTTGATAGAACAACTATGTCAGTTACAACTTCCAATGAACAAGACTTTGAATGACACAACTAGGAAACTGATGGTTCCTGAAGGTACCCTGAAAATTATGAAGAGAGCTTTTGCCACTGGCAAAGTTATGCTGCTGAGATTTCAGACCAGGTCCCAGAGAGGCCTTCTATCCCCAATTTCAAGGAAACCATGCCCTCTGACTTTAAGAAAATAAATTTCTTCTCATCCCTGAAAAGTAGAGGAATATGATAAAGAAGTTGCCTGGCAAAGAAAAAAAACTCACCAGACTGAAATCAAAACAAATCATTTTTTGCATATTAATCAGGCTTTTGATTGAAACTGTGATGGTTGCTTCGAGAGAGGAATATTAACAGTAAAGTGCTGCTAATTTAAGCACAACCAATTTAAAAAGATGTACCTAGAAATGGCCACATGGGAGAATCACTTAAGCTACATCAACCACCCGCTTCATTTGGTGGGATATGCCTGGTTTGGGAGCTCCAATGTCATGACATTTGCTCGTCCCTGAGGGGGACGTAATCCACAGATCTCTGGTTTTCAAGAATCCATCCCAATTTACTCCTTCCAAGTAAGCAAGAAAGGTCTGGAGGAAGGAGCCTGATCTTGGGCTAAAAAAACTATCGAGGAACTGCCACAAAGTTTGAGCTCCATTCCCATGATGCTAGAAGGCCACCCCTTCCAAGAAGGCAGTAACATAAAATCAGCATTGGGCTCAATGGTAAACTTCACCTGTTAGAGCTCTTCCCAGATCCCCTCTCACTGGTTCTGTTTGTCCCTCCATGAGCTTCTTAATGCTTGTAGCCATAAGTCTCTCGGAAAGACTACTGGAGCTACTGGTGCAGCTTTGCCTGCAAGCACCATGCTTTCATCCCTGGGGTGACTGTAGACAAAGCCTGACTAATGCAAGAGTGTGGAAGCTTTGCTACCTTGCCTCCAGTCCAAGCAAAATTTAGGCCCCGGAGCTCCTTTGAGGGATCAAGTCAAAACTGTGACTTTGTCTGAAATTGCCTTTCTGGACTGCTTCTCCCTCTTTCCCCACAGTCCCTTACTGATATTCTAAGAGCTTATCCTTTTAAAAAATCATCCCTTGTGTGTTATCCCACCCAAAACCATTATATCCAAGGTTTTAAGATCTGCATATAGAAATTACATGTTACACGTTGAGGTGAATCATGAACCTCAAGTAAATCCTCTAGATTCTGGAAAGGACCTACTTATTTAAAGATTAATTCATGGGTGAGCTCATCACTTGCCACCTGGGTCTGCATGGGGATGAGGCAAAAGAGAATAAGCTAGAACCGGAACAGAAAACATGACCCACTCAGGTGCTCATCTTTCCTCTCTCCAGAGCTATGGATAACACAAAAGTATATCTGTGGTGGAGGCTTGTAGCTATCCCAAGGACTGGCCTCCCTTCTCTCTCATAACCATGGAACCACAGTTATAAACTGGACAGATACCTACCCAGTCAGCTACCATTCTATTTAGATGTGGCCATGTGGCTAGATTCAAGCCAATAGGGTGTGAACTTCAGTGATTTGCACTTCTGAGGCATGCTTCCCTTCTCCATCACCCTATGTGGACATGGTGGGAAGCCATCACAGACAATTTGGATGAAGGATACACTGATGTATGTCAATTATTTCTCAATAAAACTAGGTGCACACACACACACACACACACACACTCTCACAGACCCCTGATAATCTCTTTCTATTACTACCAGGCTCACTAAGCACCAGAACAAGTAGACTTGATTTTAAAGGTTCTAATCATTTTGTTGGTAAATACAATTTTTTTTTGTTCCCAGAAATGAAAATTCCCTGGCACTATCAGCTATCTATGTGCAGAGCAGGTCCAACAGCCTATAGGTGGGTGCTAGCCATTGGAAGTGAAAACACACTGGGGGCCACATGCATAAAAATGGTACTTGAATCCAAGGGAACATGAGTAAAGTGCTGACAAGGCCTGCTTAAAAAGGTCCTTTCTAAAATTTTTGCCTGGAGATCCCAAGTGATTACTTGTGGCACTTATTCATGTAATCCTTTTTATAGGAAACAAGTCCGACTTTCACCTGGACATTTCTATTAGTTATGTTTTCAAGGGCCTAACATGGCATTTTTGTCACAGCCACAATGAGAGAGAGTTACATTTCATAGGTTTCTGCAAGTTCTAGAGAAAGGATAACAAATTTTAGGAGTTCCTGAGAGGGTCCTTTATTCCCCACTGATAGCTCAAAATATTCAGCAGCAGAAGGAATCCCTGGGTGACTCAGCAGTTTAGCACCTGCCTTTGGCCCAGGGCGTGATCCTGGAGTCTCAGGATCGAGTCCCACATCAGGCTCCCTGTATGGAGCCTGCTTTTCCCTCTGCCTGTGTCTCTGCTTTTCTCTCTCTCTCTCTGTCTCATGAATAAATAAATAAAGTCTTTTAAAAAAATATTCAGCAGCAGAAGTCATCTGTCTGATTCCCGAATATAGAATAACAGTGACCAGATTTATTCCATACCTATTTAGGAACAATCACAGGCATTTCATTATATAAAAAGGCACTTGACAATATGGCCTGAGATGGATACATGTAACTCAAAACAAAGTAGGGCTGAATGACTGAAAGCTGTACACACACACACACACACACAGGCACTCACACACGCACATGCACACTCCCTCTCTTCTCCTACTTCTCTCTCTCTCTTTTAAAAAGCTCATCTAACATCATTTATACATATTAAATTGGAAAAGATGATAAAGAGTGATAAGTCTTGGTGATGGTGAGTGAGGGTGCAGGAGCATAGGCACTCTTAGGTGCTGTTGATTGGGAGGCAAATTATCTCAACACTTCTGAAAGCCAATATGTTTCAAAAGACTAAATATATGCATGTACTTTGACCCTCAAAAGATCTGTGTTTAGGAAATTTGAGGGGTGTATAGTTCAATGAATTTTATACATATGTAGATTCAGGAAACCACCAACAATAAGGATACATTGAAAACCTCAAAAAATAAATAAAAAATAAAAACCTCTGGTGTGGGACACCTAGGGGGGCTCAGCAGTTGAGAGTCTGCCTTTGGCTCAGGTCTTGATCCCAGGGTTCTGGGATCGAGTTCCGAGTTGGGCTCCCTGCAGGGAGCCTGCTTCTTCCACTGCCTGTGTTTCTGCCTCTCTCTGTGTGTCTCTCATGAATAAATAAATAAAATCTTTAAAAAATAAAAATAAAAACCTCTGGTGCTGTTCCCTTGAAGTCATTCTCTTCCTACCATAATTACTGGGAACTAGTGATTTGTTTTTCAATCCCTTCAGTTTATTTTTTCGAGAATGTCCTATAACTAGAATAATATTATGTAACCTTTTTTCACTTGATACGATGTGTTTTAGGCTCATCTAGGTTGTTGCGTATCAATAATTTGTTTCTTTTTATTGTTGGCAGTGTATTCCATTGTATACATGTACTGTAGTTTATCCATTTGCTAATTAAATGATATTTGGGGGATGCCTGGATGGCTCAGCGGTTAAGCCTCTGCCTTTGGCTCAGGGCGTGATCCTGGAGTCCCCAGATCGAGTCCCACATCAGGGGACTCCCTGCATGGAGCCTGCTTCTCTCTCTGTCTGTGTCTCTGCCTCTCTCTCTCTCATGAATAAATAAATAAAATCTTTAAAAAAATAAATAAAAAATAAATTATATCTGGGTTATTTGCAGTTTTGGGCAGTTATGAATACAGCTGCTACAAATATTTGTGTACAGGTTTTTAATAAACATAGGACTTCAATTCTCTGGATAACCAGTAGTGGATTGCTGAGTTATACTGTAAATAATTGGTTAACTATTAAAGAAACTATATTTTTACAAACACCTGAATTATTTTCAAAATTTACATTCCTACCAACAACATAAGAGTTTCAAATATTCCACATCCTTTTAACACTCAGAATTGTATTACTTGTTTTCATCTTCTGCTAGATGTATAGTGTTATCTCATCACAGTTTTAAAGTACACTTATCTAATGATTGTGTTGAATGTCTTTTTGTGTGCTTATTTGCCATCTGTATATTATCACCAATGAAATGTCTGTTCATGTCTTTTGCTAATTTTTTTTAATTGTTGAGTTTGAGAGTTCTTTATATTTTGGATATGATTCCTTTGTCAGGTATATGATTTCCAAATATTTTCTACCAGTCTGTAGCTTCTGTTTCATTCTTTCAAAAGTGTTATTTGCAAACCAAATTTTTAAATTTTAGTGAGGTCCAATATATCAGTATTTTTCCCTTATGGATCATGCTTTGGTGTCATTGTCTAAGAGCTCTTTATCTAAATTTAAGTCCTAAAAACTGTGTCCTATGTTTTATTATAAAAGTTTTATAGTTTAATGTTTTACATTTGGATCTTTATTATTTCAGTTAACTTTTGTATAAAGTATAAGGTGTAGATTGAGGTTTATTTTTTTTACCTGAGGATGCTCAATTCTTCCAACACTGTTGAAAAAGCTATCCTTTCCCCCATTGAATTACTTTGAGTCCTTGTAAAAAAAACAGCTGGACATATTCAAGTGAATCTATTTTTGTAGTCTCTAACCTATGTTTATTTGATTGTTATGCCTATCTCTTCATCAATATCATACTCTCTTGGTTACTGTAAGTATTAAAATCAAGTAGTATAGTTTTTCCAACTATATTCTTCTCTTTCAAAATAGTTTTATCTGTTCCAATTTATCTGTTTTCCGTAAAATTTATCTACATTTACCAAAAAACCTTTCTGGGAATTTGACTGATACTAAATAATCACTGTACATTATTAGTATATAGAAATATGACTAGTTTTTATGTATTGATCTTGTATCCTGCAAACTTGCTTACCTCACTTATTAGTTCTAGGAGATTTTTTTGATGATTCATTGAGATTTTCTACAGAGAAAGTCATGTTGTCTATGAAAGGGTATCATTTTATTTCTTCCTTTGCAACTTATATATTTTTTAGTTGTTCTTTTGTTTCATTTTGTTATGTGTTTCTTTTTTCCCAATTCCATTAGCTAAGACTTCCAGTGTCATGTTGAATAGCGGTGGTGAGAAGACATCTTTGCCTTGTTCCTAGTGTTCTAATGTTAGAAGGAAATTATTCTACCTTTTACTAACAAGTATGTTAGCTGTAGATTTTTTTTTTGTAGGCATCCTATATCAGGCTGAGGAGATTCTCTTCTACAATTCTGCACCCACTTCTGATATGTGTGTTTTCTACACCACTAAGCAATTCTGACACCAGCTCAGCATCTTACATTTCAATTCAATTCTGACACTATCTGGAAATAGCATCAGATTCCATGGGCTCAGTCCCACGAGACCACTCCCCTTCCCACTTCAGACAGCAATCACAAGACCAGGTTGTCACCTGTGCTTCTGACCAGCTGGCTACAGATAGGAAGTTGCAACAAACATCTCCTCTGATTTGACTAATTTGCTAGAGCAGCTCAGGACTCAGAGAAACATTTTACTAGATTATCAGTTTGTTATAAAAGGATCTAACTCAGGAACAGCCAGATGGAAGAGATGTGTAGGGCAGGGTATGTGGGAAGGGATGTGGAGCTTCCATGTCCTTTCCAGGCATACCACTCTCTCAGAACCCACCACATATTTACAATCAAAAGTTCTCTAAACCCATCCCTTTTGAGGGTTTTTGGGAAACTTCATTACATAAGCATGTTAATTAAATCATTGATGATAAAATTCAATCTCTGGCCTTTCTCCCTTCCCAGGAGGTATGTGTGTTGGAAAGTAGTGGCCGAAAGTTCCAAACATTTTTTTTAAAAGATTGTTATTTGTTTGAGAGAGAGAAAGAGAGCACAAATGGGGGGAAGGGCAGAGAGAGGAGGAGAAGCAGACTCCCTGCTGAGCTTGGAGCCCTAGGCAGCCCCACTGTGGAGATCACTCTGAATCAAGGCGGGGATCACCAAGGGTTTCAACCCTAGGACTCTGACATCAGGATCTGAGCCGAAGTCAGGCACTTAACAGACTGAACCACTAAGGCATCCCTAAAAGTTACAACTTGCAAATCACACTGTTGATTCTCCTGGCAACCACCCCTATACTTAGGTGCTTTGTAAAAGTCATCTATTAACACAATAAGAGACACTTTTATTGCTCTTATCACAGGAAATTCCAAGGGTTTTAGGAGCTCTGCCAGGAACAAGGACCTAATATATATATTTTATTATAAATCCCAATAATGCCTTAAATTCTTAGTTTGTTGAGAATTTTTATCAGGAATGTGATGTGGGGCCACATAGCAAATGGTCAAGAAAGAATTTTTGAGACATTTTTGATGCAAAAAAAAATGTGCTTTTTTTTTATGGAACAGGGAGAGGATCTATGGGCAGAAAGAGCTGCACTGTGATTGTGTGGAGCAACTGATTATATACTTTTTAAGTTGGGTAAGGTAAGGATAACAGAAGTCTCTAAAGGGATTTCCATATGTTAAAGAAGACACAGAATCCTGGAGATGGGGCTATCTTGTCAAGCTAAGGTTGCTTTTACTCTCTAGCAAAACATCAACATTAAGGTGGCCTTGAGTTCCTTAAGGAATGTCACACTCTGCATGTCTCAGATACCTTTCACTGGGTTACAAATTGTCAGGAAATTTAATTTTATCTACATTTCTCTTGCCTTTGTTCTCATCAGAATGGCTGTTGGAATTTGTCAAATGTCTTTTCTGCATCTATTGATTTGATCATATGGGGTCTTTTTTCTTTAGACTACCAATGGTGAATTACATGGATCAATTTCTGAATATCGAATCAGCTTGCATTCCCAAACTAAACCCCACTTGGTCACATGTATTATCCTTTTTATATATTGCCTTTTATAATTATAATTTGCTAATATTTTCTTGAGCACTTTTATATCTACTTTAATGAACAATGTTGGTATGTACTTTCATTTTTGTACTATCTCTGTTTTGGTATCAGGGTAATGCCAGACTCATAAAATGAATTGGGAAGTATTTCCTTCTCTTGGTATCAACTACTATCCCCACTTGACAGGATTACCTGGGGACTGGGATAGAAGACAAAATAAATCCAGGAGGATTTCTGCCTTTCTTTTTCTT
This sequence comes from Vulpes vulpes, assembly GCF_048418805.1. Taxonomy (NCBI): domain Eukaryota; kingdom Metazoa; phylum Chordata; class Mammalia; order Carnivora; family Canidae; genus Vulpes; species Vulpes vulpes. The sequence goes on along the minus strand of NC_132790.1, from coordinate 52,912,291 downwards.
TCTCCCACCGCACCCCACCCCCGTGTGTGTGTGTGTGTGTGTGTGTGTGTGTGTGTGTGTGTGTGTTAAGTGTTAGCTGTCAGGGATCCCTGAGTGGCTCAGAGGTTTAGCGCCCCCTTCCGCCCAGAGCCTGATCCTGGGGTCCTGGGATAGAGTCAGGTCGGGCTCCCTGCATAGAGCCTGCTTCTCCCTCTGCCTGTGTCTCTGCCTCTCTCTCTCTCTGTCTCTCATAAATACATGAATAAAATCTTAAAAAAAAAAAAAAAAGAGTTAGCTATCCAACTCTTCAAGCAAGAAAGACTAAGGGATTCTCCTGGAGCTTTTCTGTGCCACAGTGCTCACTTCTGAGTCTCTGATTACATGGAGTTTGACTACTGTAGGGGGGAAAAAAACAGTAAACTCCCTACCAAATTGGTGGTACTTTTGTTTCTGGGTTCTTCCTCAGTCAGCCTCTACTATTTATTTTTCAAAGTCCTCAAATAGCTATTTCATGCACTCTGTCCACGTTTCCTAGTCACATAAGGTAGAAGTGATGGGTGGGTGCTTATTCTATCTTATTCAGAAAAAGAAAAGCAAGTTTAGGAATGTATCCTAAGGAAATAATCAAGTCATGTACTGATAATTGTTGCAGTAACCCTCCCCCCACCCCCCTTATCCACAGTTTTGCTTTCTATAGTTGCATTTACTCAGTAAACCAGGGTCAAGAAGCTGATGATGATCCTTCTTGTGACAGGTTTTCTTTCTTTCTTTTTTTAAAAGATTTTCTTTATTTATGTGTCTCATGAGAGACACACAGAGAGAGGCAGAGACACAGGCAGAGGAGAAGCAGGGGAGCCTGATGTGGGACTCTATCCCAGGGCCCTAGAATCATGCATGACCTGAGCCAAAGGTAGATGCTCAACCACTGAGCAACCTGGGTGCCCCTTATGACATATTTCCAGAAAGTCAATAGTAGCCTAACATTGCATCACAATGCCCTCATCATTTGCCTCATTCCATCTCATCATGTAGGCATTTTATCATCTCACATCATCATAAGAAGTAGAAGGGTGAGTACAGTGCAATAAGATATTTTGAGAGAGAGAGAGAGAGAAAGAAACTAGATTACATAATTTTAATTATAGTATATTGTTATAATTGTTCTTTTATTATTGATGATCTCCTACTGTTCTGAATTTATAAATTAAATTTTATAATAGGTATATATGTATAGAAAAAGCATAGTAAAAGTCTAGGTACTATTTGCAGTTTCAGGCATCCACTAGGAGTTTTGGGATGTATCACAAGAAGATAAGGGGGTCAGCTATATCCTTAAAGGATTTTCACCACAGCCATGTTTAAAATAATTGTATAGTCTGTGTTATTTTTTAAGCAATAATATCTGTTTATTTTAACTTAAATCTAGCAGATTTAAGCAGAATATGTATTTTTTTTAGAATATGTATTTTTAAAGGGATATTGAATGGCTTAAAGAATGCCAAGAAGGATAAAGAAGAAGTAATACCTATTTTTCTGAAAATGTTCCAAAAAATAGAAATGGAAGGCAAACTTCCAAACTCATTCTATGAGGCCAGCATTATCTTGATCCCAAAACCAGACAAAGGCCCTACTAAAATGGAGAATTACAGACCAATATCTCTGATGAACATGGATGCAAAAATTCTCAACAAGATACTAGCACATCGTATCCAACAGTACACCAAAAGAATTATTCATCATGACTAAGTAGGATTTATTCCTGGGCTGCAGGGGTGGTTCTACATCTGCAAATCAATCAACATGATACACTACATTAATAAAAGAAAGGATAAGAACTATGCGATCCTCTCAATAGATGCGGAAAAAGCATTTGACAAAATACAGCATCCTTTCTTGATAAAACCTCCACAGTGTAGGGATAGAGAGAACTTACCTCAATATCATAAAAGCCATCTATGAAAGACCCACAGCAAATGTCATCCTCAACAGGGAAAAATTTAGAGCTTTTTCCCTACGGTCAGAAACATAACAGGGATGTTCACTCTCACCACTGTCGTTCAACATAGTACTGGAAGTCCTAGCCTCAGCAATCAGACAACAAAAAGAAATAAAGGCATCCAAATCAGCAAAGAAGTCAAACTTTCACTCTTTGCAGGTGACATGATATTCTATGAAAAAAAAAAAAAAAAACTCCACCAAAAAATTATTAGAACTAATACACAATGTCAGCAAAGTTGCAGGATTTAAAATCAACACACAAAAGTAAGTTGCATTTCTAGACACTAAAAATGAAGCAGCAGAAAGAGAAATCAAAGAATTGATCCCATTTACAATTGCACCAAAAGCCATAAGATACCTAGGAATTAACCTAACCAAAGAGGTAAAAGATCTGTACTTTGAAAACTATAGAACACTTATGAAAGAAATTGAGGAAGACACAATATAGAAAATCCATGCCCATGGATTAGAAGAACAAATATTGTTAAAATGTCTACACTACACAAAGCATTCTACACATTCATTGCAATCCCTATCAGCATTTTTCACAGAGCTAGAACAAACAATCCTAAAATTTGTATGGAACCAGAAAAGACCCCGAATAACCAAAAGAATGTTGAGGGGGAGAATCAAGGCTGGAGGCATCACAGTTCCTGACTTCGAGCTCTATTACACTGCTGTAGCCATCAAGTCAGTGTGGTACTGGCACAAAACAGACACATACATCAGTGGAACAGAAGAGAAAACCCACAAATGGGCCCTCACCTCTATGGTCAACTAATATTTGACAAAGCAGGAGAGACTATCCTGTGGAAAAAAGAATCTCTTCAACAAATGGTGCTGGGAAAATTGAACAGTCACATGTAGAAGAATGAAACTGGACCACTTTCTTACACCATACACAAAAATAAATTCAAAATGGATGAAATACCTTAATGTGAGACAGGAAACCATCAAAATCCTGGAGGGGAACACAGCTTTTTGTTAGACACATTTCCAGAGGCTAGGGGAACAGAAGCAAACTTGAACTATTGGGACTTCATCAGGACAAAAAGCATCTACACAGCAAGGGAAACAGTCAACAAAACTAAAAGGCAACTATGGAAAGGGATATTCTCAAATGACATAGCAGATTATGGGCTAGTATCTAAAATCTATAAAGAACTTAATAAACTCAGCACCCGAAAAACAAAAAATCTGGTCAAGAAGTGGGCAGAAGACATGAACAGACATTTTTCCAAAGAAGAAAGACAAATAGCTAATAAACACAAGAAAAATTATCACTTGTCATGAGGGAAATACAAATCAAAACCAAAATGAGATACCGCCTCACACCTGTCAGAATGGCTAAAATTAACCACTCAGGAAACAGCAGATGTTGGCAAGGTTGCAGAGAAAGGAGAACCCTCTTACTCTGTTGGTAGGAATGCAAACTTGTATAACCACTTTGGAAAACAGTATGGAGGTTTCTCAAAAAGTTAAAAACAGAACTACCCTATAATGCAGCCATTTCACTACTAAGTATTCATCCAAAGGATATAAAAATAGTGATTTGAAGGGGCACTTGCACCCCAGTGTTTATAGCAGCAATGTCCACAGTAGCCAGATTATGGAAAGAGCCTAGATGTCCATTGACAGATGAATGGATAAAGAAAATATGGCACATATATTTAATGGAATATTACTCAGCCATCAGAAAGAATGAAATCTTGCTATTTGCAATCATTTGCTAAGCAAAATAAGTGAGTCAGAGAAAGACAAATAACTTATGATTTCACTCATGTGTGGAACTTAAGAAACAAAACAGATGAACATAGGGGAAGGGAAGGAAAAATAAAATAAGCAGAAAACAGAGAGGGAGGCAAACCATGAGACTAGAGAACAAATTGAGTGTTGCTGGGGGGGAAATGGTTGGGAGGATGGGGTAATTGGGTGATGGGCATTAAGGAGGGCACATGATATAATGAGCACTGAGTGTTATATGCAACTGATGAATCACTAAATTCTACCCCTGAAACTAATATGTTTCACTCTATATTAACTAAAATGAATTAAAATTTAAAAAATAAAACAAAAAGAATGCCAAGGAGGATGAGAAACTAGCTTAAGAGATTGTGTAACCTCAAACAATGCCCAAATTCAAGCCACTAGTGACTACCTCACAACATCATTATCCAGCTTTGGCTACTGTGAATTACACTGGAGTCTGATCACCATTAATCATACTGTAGCCATTGCTGTCCTCAGATGCCACCATCAACAAAGACAATTAGCTGTTGTTCTCTCTTGCATCCCTTGAGCCACTCATAGTGTCTCTTCTCTATAACACTTCCAGAAGGCCAGTGAAGGCTTTGTGTTTTTAAATTTATTTTTACTAACACAAGATATTAACTTTAAGCACTAAACTATGTACCAAAGGTGATAAAGATAGAATTTTAGAGGGCAGGACACCACTGAGAACACGAGTCATAGGAAAAAAGATTTTTTGTAGAGTAGGGGCAGAGCTGGGTCATGAAGTATGATATCAGAAGGAGGGTTGTACAAGTCGGCTATTGTACAGACTGAAATGTAACTATTTTTAAACAGTATTTCCCACTAATGGACTTAAGAGCCAACCAGGGAAGTTCTAATTCTGGTATTAATTTTGTTTTCTACAGTTCTATGGACACTTGTAGTTTACATCTTCATATATCTCATAGCTTTCAACCTGGCAGCGTTAAGTTGTCCCAAGTTTGCATTGCAACAACCTGGCCTCACCAGTTCCTATAAGAATTTACCCATGTCAAATATTTTGTGGTTTTGTTATACTTCATCAAGGATTTGAGGGATCATGTGAAAGGGTCCCATCTTGAAATACATGGCCTTCATCCACCTTGCTGGCTATTTTCTCTCTCTGTTTCTCCTCCTCCCCCTCCTTCTCCCTTTTTCATTCATTTCCACGTCCCCCTCCTCTCTCAACCACAAATATCTTCTCTTTGCTTTCACTAACCATTTTACTTTCACCCTGTCCCCTCAGGGTCTCACCTGCTTCCCAGTGGCTTAACAAAGTACTTCTTTCAAACATATCCAGTACTCTACTCAAGAGAACACCTGGTAAAGAATATTCTCTCTCAAAGCAATCCCAGTTATGTGTTTTCTTCTATTGTGAATCAGTTATTCTTACTTAAGTTTTTATTCAATAATAACTAGACATGCAATAAGCAAATGATCTGTAGAAGATTTAACCTATTTAAAAGGGGAAGAAATGAGATGTAGCTACCTATGTACTATCCCTTGAAGAAGCTTATAAAAGTACAGCCCCAGTAGCTGGGATGCTCTGAGGAGAACCCCATTGGGGAGAACAATGGCTAAAAATAGCACTTGACCTTGGGTATCTGAAAGGAAAATGATCAGAAGTGTTGACCAAAGAGTTTAAAGTATCTTTGAAGAAAAAAGAAAAATAAAAGCACACGCACTTTTTTTTTTAAGTACATGGAAGTCACCTTCTGCACTTTCTGGAAAGGAAAAGCTATTCAGCCAAGATGTAGGCTTTCGGGCATGACCTTCAATAGGCAACGGGCAGCACTCCATGTACCAAGAAGATGGTGGAGGCAACAGGGCAGCAAAGGAGAGTGATAGATGCCCCCCCAAATACTGGAGAGATCACAAAGTAAGTTGCCAGATCAGGAGGCAGAGCTATCATGGAATCGAAACTAAAAAGGGCTGCTTTCTCTCTCAGCAAAGAGATACATGTCAGATGGGCTGCAGGTTCTGGGACTGATGGCATTCATGGGGACTGAATGTTCCCACAGAGCAATGAGGGAGGAAGAATCTGATTCTAACATCTTACTACAAATGTGTTCACCAATGCCAGCACCCTAGCCACTTTGCAATGGAGATTCTTCTTAATGGGAGGAAACGAAAGAGTAAAAGAGGTCTCTTTTTGACTCTCACACTCCCCAGTTGCTGTCTTGCTCTGATCTTTCCCTTGTGTTATTCCCCTTACTCTTAACTACAAAAGAGCTCACCATGTGCTACCAACTGTGAAGAGCTCAGAAAGGAATGAGGCCATCAGGATCCAGGCTGTACAGAACCTAGTAAAATTAATAGGATAATGAAACATATGTAAAATAATAATAATAATAATTGTGCCCTTAGAAATAAGGAGGAAGACTTTGGTTCATGTAAGAAGTAGCTTTAAGCAAAGCCACGAAGAACATACTATACTGGGTAGAGCTGGGCTGGGAAAAAAGATCTTTAGTGGGTAGAGGTAAGTGTATCTGCCACGTGCTAGTTAGTTAAATTTGTAATAACAATTTATTGACTGATACTAGATGTCAGGCTCCAGGGAACCGGCTATGAACAGAGGAATCAGTTACTTCACTGACAACTTTGTTGTCTGATAGTATGACAGGCAGAATAATGGCCTCCCAACGTGTCTACATCCTAATCCTGAGAACCTATGAATATGTTATGTGGCAAAGGATTAAGGTAGTGGGTGGTTAACTGATAGACATCTTAAATAGCTTGATGATCTTCATTGTAATGACAAAGATTCCCTAAATGTGGAATAGAGAGGCAGAAGACAAAGTGTCAGTGATTGATGTGAAAGACTTGACCAGTCATTGCTGGCTTTGAAGATGGGAGAGGCCTTCAGCAAAGAGCATAGGCTGCCTCTAGAATCTGGAAAAGGCAATAAAATAGAGTCTTGAGAAAGGAACACAGTCCTACTGACATATGGATTTTAGCCCAGTAGCATTCATTTTGGACTGCTGACTTCCATAGCTATAAGATAATAAGTTTGTGATGTTTCAAGTCACTAACTTTTGGGGAACTGCATGTTGCTGCCAATGCTTTTCTCTGATAAGGAGTAAGGCAGAAAGGGCTATAGAAAGTGTGTTGCAGTGAGAGATGGCAAAATGCTTTATAAGAGAGGACTGGACAATGAAGGCATCCCCTCATTTGCTCATTTTGTGAGACTTGGTGCTTTGGGAGAGATAAGGATATGACTTCCTTTGACAGATAGCATATCCTGATTAGAGAGACACCTATATGATGCAGTTGGAAGTGGTGGGGTTCAGAGCCAATGGCCAAGAAAGAATTTGAGACGTCTTTGGTGCAAAAAAGGGGTTTTATTAAAGGATGGAGATAGAACCCATGGACAGAAAGAGCTGCACTGAGGTTGTGAGGAGAGAGATTTTCTATCCTAAGGCAGGGAGGGTGATTTTAGGGCTCCAGGAAATTGAGTCTATAGGTTTCTGGAGATTACCTTTTTTCTTGTAAATCATGAAGATAGTTGCAAACTGATGAAGACTCATATCCTGTGTGACTGTGATGTCTATCAGTTAACCATTTGTTTTTCCCTTTCCTTTGTTCAAGGGCAGTCGGGAGTACCAGAGGAATGTTACACATATCTCACCTTGGGGGTAGGGGGGAGGGAGGCAGTTGCAAGGTGTTAGCTTGTGCTTTGCCCTCAGCTTGCCTTCTGCTCCCTCATCATATAGAGCACCTCTCTTACTAGGCTCTTTGACCAGGCATTATGATAAATCTCCGCAAGTCAATGGATTGATAACAGTCACAAAACAAAGCATTTTGCTTGATTGGAAAGGCTAATCAGATTCTCTCAAAGCTATGTGAGCCCAGCCACTCCTGATTCCACACCATAGCTCAAAGGCTGGAACTTCCAACTTCCCTGTCATGCCCCAGGTTTCTTTTTTCCATACTTTCTACCAACTTCAAATGTAATAAACATGATAAATAGGTAAATCTGATTATGCTTATTTGTCCTCAACTAGAATATTAACTCCCAGTTCGCGATTCCCGAAAGCTTAGACATGTGGCCAGCATGTAATAGATGTTCTAACATTTGTTAACAAATTTTGAAATAATGTAAATTACTTCTGTTAGGTTTTTTCCAAAATGAACGGCGGAGAAATAAAAAAAAAAAAAAAAAAAAAAAACAGCAGAGCCAGGCAGTAGGTTCGAGAGTGCTTTAATGGGGAGCGCTTCCGGGCGAGGTTCTGACTCGGAGAGGAAGCACCGGCGTTGGGGAGTGTGCGGTTCCGGGTCCGCGTCCCGGTAGGTCCCTGCCTAACGCGGAACGCCGTGTCCCTAGGTGATTGGCTGGGGGTGGGAATAGGACAGACGATGGGGGGTGGTCCCTGGCTGGAAAGTCCTGGATGGAAAATTCCAGTTTCCCGTCCAGGCTTTGATTTACTGGAGATGATGTGGTGGTCACGGCTGCTTTGGCGGGAAGATCAGCCATTTTGACCCAATTTGAGATGTCCGGCATTTTGGGCACCCCTGTCTCTCAGCCAGCCCAACAACTTGCAGATTTTAAGTTCAAAGATCACGGTCCAAAGCTGGTGGGCTGAGTGTCAGTGGTGTTTGTTATTAGAGAAGCTATTTGAGTATTACTGTTTATGAAAAGAAGACTCCTGAATTATGCAAAGCTTAAATTATGCAAGATTGTCATAAATGTCTCCTCATGTAAAATATAACCAGTTTGTAATTTATTACATATTCATGCAATAAATTAGTGTGCAATCATTAAGTAAGATTTAAAATATATTTAATGATATATGAAAAATATATGTTACAGTTATGTTACTTACAGTTTTGAGTTCAGATAATGGGACATAAAACTACACATAGAGGGGTTGGTGGATGGCTCAGTCAGTTAAGTGTCTGACTCTGGATTTCAGCTCAGGTTATAATCTTCCCGTTGTGAGATTGAGCCCCATATTGGGCTCCATGCTCAGTAGGAAGCTACTTCTCTCCTCCCTCTCCTTTCACTCCTCCCCCTGCTGTCTCTCTCACACATGTTCTCTTTTTAAAGGATGTAAATAAATAAATTTTAAAACTACATATAGGGACGCCTGGGTGGCTCAGTGGTTGAGCGTCTGCCTTCTGCCCAGAGCATGATCCCAGAGTACCGGGATCGATTCCAACATTGGGCTCCCTGCATGGAGCCTGCTTCTCTCTCTGCCTGTGTCTCTCTGTGTCTTTCATGAATAAGTAAATAAAATCTTAAAAAAAAAAAAAAAAACCACTACATATAGAATATGAGAAGCACATTTCTGAAATGGGAGTAAAATGAATCAGAAACACACATAAACCCAGAGTATATACCAAAACAGTTTTCTTTGCATCCTTTTGGTTTTCTGCTATTAACATGTAAAACTTGTACAATAAGAAAACACAAACCATCAATAAGTTGAGAGTCCCTGGATGACAATTTTCTCTCAGAACTGAAGGCACTTTTAGGAACACCAAAGAAAGCATCATTGAACTAACCTGAGAGGTCCTATGGCCTCCTAGAAATCAGCCATGAAAGGGAGGAGGGGCCAGCAGCCATGGGAATGCCTTAGTTTTGTCTGAGAGTATTTCTCAGCTGGATTGGGCCCTCTTCATATTAAAGTTTTGTGGTTGCCCCTGGGCCTTTCCAAAATGCCAGATATTCACCCTCACCTACCTTTCCAAATAACAACACCTAAAGCTGTAGGTAACAGCAAACCAATTTATCTGGTCTCAACTACAAGAACACTATTTCACATAAAAGAATCCAAAATGGGCAGGGCTTGGATTAGGCTTATAAAAGCCAGGTTATGGTTTCCCTTTCAATCACTCCAGTGCTTCAGTCTACCTCTAATTCTGATGCTGCAACAGCTATGGACATTTCTGGCCTCACTTGCAGGCAGATGGACAGGCAGAAGAGGTTCTGCCTCTTTCTTACACATAGAGAATGAGACTATCTTTCAAGAAAGACACCAGCTGGAGAAAGCTTGGGAGAATAGCAAAGTAAGAGGATCCTGAGCTCACCTTCTTCCATGGACACATTGAGGCAACAACTACATATAATGCAATTTACTCTGAAAACATCTGAAGACTCCCTGAACAGATCATCCGCAGCTAAAGACGTAAAGGAAAAGCTATATAAGAAGGGCAGGAGGGGCAGAAACATAATCAGAAAACAAATCCCCAGTGTGGTGACCCACAAGCAGGAGGGGTATCACAGGTGCAGAAGTCCTCCCTGAATAGTGAAGGGATCAAGACCCACATCAGGTACCCTTAGCCCTAGAGACCTGAACCAGGAAGATAAGCCCCCATAATGTCTGCTTTTGAAAATTGGTAGCCATTAACTCGGGGAGAACCAGAGGGCTACAGGAAACCAAATCTTCATTCCTAAAGGAGTAGCATTCTATATAACTCCAGCACAGAGGTTTGAAAAGAGCCTGGGTTGCACCTGAAGATTTACTTCAGAGTAAATCAGAGGGGCAAAGATCTGAAGGAGCTTTCTCTGGAGATAGAAGTGTTGGTAGTTGCCATTTTTCTTGTTTTCCTTCAGCTTAGCTATCTGGATGCTTGTGAGAATCAGTTCTGACAATCTCTTCAATAAATGGTGCTGGGAAAATTGGACATCCACATGCAGAAGAATGAAACTGGACTATTCTCTTACACCAGACACAAAGATAAACTCAAAATGGACGAAAGATCTAACTGTGAGACAAGATTCCATCAAAATCCTAGAGGAGAACACAGGCAACACCCTTTATGAACTTGGCCACCGTAACTTCTTGCAAGATACATCCATGAAAGCAAGAGAAACAAAAGCAAAAATGAACTATTGGGACTTCATCAAGAAAAAAAGCTTTTGCACAGCAAACAGTCAACAAAAGTAAAAGACAACCTACAGAATGGGAGAAGATATTTGCCAATGACCTATCAGATAAAGGACTAGTATCCAAGATATATAAAGAACTTATTAAACTCAACACCAAAGAAACAAACAATCCAATCATGAGATGAGCAAAAGACATGAACAGAAATTTCATCAAAGAAGACATACACATGGCCAACAAGCACATGAGAAAATGCTCTGCATCACTTGCCATCAGGGAAATACAAATCAAAACTACAATGAGATACCACCTCACACCAGTGAGAATGGGGAAAATGAACAAGGCAGGAAACAACAAATGTTGGAGAGGCTGTGGAGAAAGGGGAACCCTCTTGCACTGTTGGTGGGAATGTGAACTGGTGCAGCCACTCTGGAAAACTGTGTGGAGGTTCCTCAAAGAGTTAAAAATAGATCTGCCCTACGACCCAGCAATAGCACTGTTGGGGATTTACCCCAAAGATACAAATGCAATAAAACGCCGGGACACCTGCACCCTGATGTTTATAGCAGCAATGTCCACAATAGCCAAACTGTAGAAGGAGCTTCAGTGTCCATTGAAAGATGAATGGATAAAGAAGATGTGGTCTATGTATACAATGGAATATTCCTCAGCCATTAGAAATGACAAATATCCACCATTTGCTTCAACGTGGATGGAACTGGAGGGTATTATGCTGAGTGAAATAAGTCAATTGGAGAAGGACAAACATATATGGTCTCATTCATTTAGGGAATATAAAAAATAGTGGAAGGGAATAAAGGGGAAAGGAAAAAAAATGAGTGGGAAATATCAGAAAGGGAGACGGAACATGAGAGACTCCTAACTCTGGGAAACGAACAAGGGGTGGTGGAAAAGGAGGTGGGCAGGGGGTGGGGGTAACTGGGTGATGGGGACTGAGGGGGGCATTTGATGGGATGAGCACTGGGTGTTATGCTATATGTTGGCAAATTGAACTCCAATAATAAAAAAAAGAACCAGTTCTGAAACTTTCCATTTACTTTACTAATACTGCTCACCCTGCATTATTATTCCCTTGTACAGCTGCCCCACCTAACACAACTGCTCCAGAAGGTACCCCTCCAATGTAGCTTCTTCCCTGCCATGCTCAGCTGGTAGTCTCAGTTGGGACCAGTGTTCCCTCAAAGTGACTACTGCCCTGCCAAACCCAGAAGACAGCCTAGGCACTCTAATGCTCTTTCTAGAGGGATTCCTGCCCCATTGAGGCGACCGCACTACCCACCCGTGCATCTGCAGCCACTACAGTGGTATATAAGCCAGCCATACCCATCAACATACTCACAGCAGTCACAGCCCAGTTACAACAGGAGGGCACATACAGCCCACACAGAAGATTTTTCTGAAACACCTTGTTCTGGTGGCAAGAGGAATTGCACTACTGGGCCTCAAAGGATGCCTTCTACATGAGGCTACTACTTTCAAGACCAGAAGACATAGCTGACCTACCAAATGCATAGAAACAAACACAGACATTAGACAAAATGGAGGCAAGAAAGAATTTTCAAACTAAAGAACAAGACAAAACCTCAGAAAGAGCTAAACAGAATGGAGATTAGCAATCTACCTGATAGAGTTCAAAGTAATGGTCCTGAAGATGCTCATCAGACCTGAGAGAAGTATGGCTGAATTCAGAGAAAATCTCAACAGAGAGAGAGAAAATATAAAAAGGAACCAATCAGAGCTGAAGAACACAAGAACTAAAATGAACTAAAGGGATTCAACAGCAGATTCAAAGATACAGAAGAATGGCTCAGTAATCTAAAAGACAGAGCAGTGGGGGCACCTGGCTGACTCAGTTGGAGGAGGATGTGACTCTTGATCTCAGGTTGTGAGTTCAAGCCCCACATTGGGTATAAAAATTACTTAAATAAGGCTTTAAAAAATAAATGAATTTTTAAAAGATTGGGCAGTGGAAAGCAACAAGCAGAAAAGAAAAAATTTTTTTAAAAAAAGCAGTCTCCATACCTAGCACTGAGCCCAACACGGGCCTTGAACACACAACCCTGTGATCAAGACCTGGCTGACATCAAAAGTCAAACATTTATCTGACTGAGCCACCCCAGGTAACCCCCCCCCCAATATTTTTTCCTGAGAAAAAGGACTGAAGGGACTTCTAGGACAACATTTCCTGAGAAAAAGGACTTAAGGGACTTCTGGGACAACATTGAGTACACTAGCATTCATATTTTAAGGGCTTCAGAAGGAGAAGAGAAAAAAAGAGGTACAGAAAAATTATTTGAAGAACTAATAGTTGGAAACTTTCCTAACCTGGGGAAGAAAAAGATACCCAGGTCCAGAAAGCAAAGAGAGCTCCAAAGAAGATGAGCTCAAGGAGGTCCACACCAAGACACATAATAATTAAAATATCAGGTCCCCCAGCCAGTGGTGGCTGGTAGGTATGTGTGGGTGTGGGTAGCTACTTGTGCCATGGAGGTTGCTGGCTGCAGCTCCAGCAGCAGCAGTGGGAGCAGCAGCAGGGCACAAAGGATGGTGCCAAGATGCAGGGAATGCAATGAAGTGGATGAGAAGGCAAGTATCCCCAGCTTTTCCAGGAATAATACCAGGAGCTTAAGATTGTGCCCAAGGATGAGTAGGACCATGTCATGGAAGCACTCAGGGAGCCCTTCCTGGCCACTTTAGAATTACTGTTTACAAAAGCCACACAAAAGAGACTCTATTGCTTAAAGAACAAGTATTTCAAGGAACCGGATGACTTGGAAATGAAAGGTCAGAAAGTTGAAGTTCCACAGACCCTGAGTTGATATTCTGAAGAACATGCCTGGCATACATATTTAAGTGGAAACATCTGAGAAGGTCTCCACAATTGGAAAAGTTTCAACAGTTTCTGGTTAGTGAAATTGAGTATGAAAATATCAGTTGTCAAGAAGCCATTAGCAAGGTTCCACCACTGTTACTTAATACCATCTCCATAAGATCCTAGATATGTGTACAGCATCTGGATCAAAGACCACACAACTAATTGAAATGTTACATGTTGACATGAATGTCTCTTTTCTGGAAGGGCTTGTCATCATGGTGATGGGGACAAGTGTTGCTATCTGCTCTTTCATCAGGCTAAAATGCTGAGCAGCCTCTGCATCCATGGTGATCAACCTCGATGTGTCCAGCATATCCAGACTCAAAACAGATGTACATAAGAGGAAAGAGATTATCTTTTATAATTGCATTTTTGTTATGTCCCTTGCAGTAGAGATGGCACCATGAGAAAAAACAATGATGTTTGGAAAAAGAGACAACCTTATATAACTTGCAGCTGTAAGGTTTATAGCTGTGATATGCAATGCAAGGCTCTAAGAAGCTACTGGAAGGTGGTAAATTGGTGTCTTCTACATGTTCAATAAACCCTCATTGAAGATGGAATAGTAATAGCATCTTTGCTGGAAAAGAAAAAGTAAAGGTGCTTTGGAGCTTGCTGATATGTCTTCTGAGCTACCAGGATGAAAACGGATGCCTGGAATTACATATTGGAAGGTAGGGATGAAAGATGGACAGTGATTTACACAGTGGGATGATATTCCTCGCAGCAGACGTACCCAGATCTGGCCTACCACACTCCCACCAAAGGATCCAGATGCACTTAGAGTGGTGTCTGAGAATATTACCAAATAATCAAAATACTGGAGGGTTCTTTGTAGTAGTATGAGTGAAAAAGTCTTCAATGCTATGGCATAAACATCCACCAAAGCTGCAGGGTGAATCTGTGGAGCCCAGAGAAACTGATACAACTCTGCAAATCCCACAGAAGGAAAAACTACAGACCCCCCCTGAGTTGGAAAGTAAACCAGTCAGCAGAATTGACACCACTGAGATAATGGAAAGGACTAAGAATTTAGAGAACAACCAAAATAAGAAAGATGGAGTGTGTGGTCCTCCTCCATCTAAGAACGAAGTTATTTGGAATAATTTATTTTTATTTTTTTAAGATTTTATTTATTTATTCATTAGAGACAGAGAGAGAGGCAGAGACACAGGAGGAGAGAGAAGCAGATTCCTCACAGGGAGCCTGATGTAGAACTCAATCCCAGGACCCCAGGATCATGCCCTGAGCCAAAGGCAGACACTCAACCTCCTGAGCCACCCAGGCGTCGCTATTTGGAAGAATTTGAAGAAGATCCATATGTATTTATTCCTGATGATGGTCCATTATTTCCACCTATTCAGAAATTCTATGCATTGGATCCTTCATTCCCTAAGATGAATTTGTTAACTCAAACTACTGAAGAGAAGAAAGAGCAACTCTGTATAGTCTCCATGTAGCTGAGGAATGTGCTACTGAATAACAGTGACAGGATGAAGGTTATACACTGGGATAAAAGATCTATAACTCATTATGAATTGTTGGAAAACCATACTGTAAGCTTTAATAATTATATTAAGTTGTACATTAGCATTATGACATTGGTATGCAGTAGATTAATATCTGAGGTCTCAGATGACTTCTGTGCCTTTGTAATAAAAGGTAAAATAAACTGTTTCTCAGAGTTTAAAAAAATTAAAATGTCAAAAGTTAAAAATAAAGAATCTTGAAAATGGCAAGAGCAAAGCAAATAGTTACATACAAGGTAAGTTTCATAAGGCTATCAGCTGACTTTTCAGCAGAAATTTTGCAGGCCAGAAGAGAGTGGAATGATATATTCAAAGTGCTAAAAAGAAAAAAACCTACAACCTAAAATACTCTACTTGGTAAGGTTATCATCAGAATTGAAGGAGAGATAAAGTGTTTCCCAGACAAACACAAGCTGAAGGAGTTCATCACCACTAACCTGGCCATACAAGAAATATTAGAGGAGTTTCTTTAAGCAGAAAAGAAAAAGCCATAAATAGAAGTAACAAAATTATAAAAGGAGAAAATTTCATTGGTAAAAGCAAATATATACTAAAGGTAGTATATCACTTATAAAGCTTGTATACAGACTAAAAGACAAAAGTAGTAAAATCAGTCATGTCTATAAAAGCTAGTTAAGGGATATGAAAAATAAAAGGCAAAATATGATATCATATACATAAAACATGTGGAAAGGAGTAAAAATGTAATGCTTTTAGAATGTGTTCAAACTTAAGCAACATCAACTTAATATAGACTGCTATATACATAGGATGTTATTGTAAACTTTATGGTAACCAAAACCAAAAACCTGTAATAGATACACAAAATATAAAAAGAAAAGAATCCAAGCATAACACTAACAAAAGTCATCAAATCACAAGGAAAGACAGAAAGAGCAGAAAGAAACAGAGAATAACTACAAAAACAACTGAAAACAATTAAAATGGCACTAAGCACATATCTATCAATAGTTACTTTGTAATGGACTAAGTGCTCCAATCAAGAGACATAGGGTGACAGCATAAAGAAAAATACAAGACCTATCTTTATACTATCTAAAAGTGATTCACTCAGACTTGTAGACATATACAGACTGAAGGTGAAGGGATGGAAAAAAGAAATTCCACGTAAAATGGAAACAATAAGAGGCTGCTGTAGTAATACTTATATCAGACAAAATAGACAACAAAGACTGTAACAAGAGACAAATAAGAGCATTACATAATGATCAAGAATCAATCCAATGAGAAGATATAACAATTATAAATATCTATGCATCCAACACTGGAGCATCTAAATGTCTAAAGCAAATATTAACAGAACTAAAGGGAAAGAAACTGACAACAATATAATAGTAGAGGACTTTAACACCCCACTTATTTCAATGGATAAATCACCCAGACAGAAAATCAGTAAGGAAACTTGGCTTTGAGCAACATATTAGATCAGATGGACTTAACAGATATATATAGAACATTCCATCCATAAACAGCGGAATACACATTTTTTTTCAAGTGCCTAGGGAACATTCTTCTGAACAGATCACTTATTGGGCCACAAAATAAGTCTCAGTAAATTTAAGAAAACTGAAACTGAAATTATATCTAGCCTTTTTTTTTTTTAACCACATGGTATGAAACTAGCAATTAATTACAAGGGAAAAACCTGGAAAAAACACAAACACATGGAGATTAAACAATATGCTACTAAACTACCAATGGGTCGATGAAGAAATTAAAGGGGAAATCAAAAAGTACCTTGAAATGCAATAAAAACAGTTTTTAAGAGGGAAATTTAGAGGAGTTTGGAAAGATGGCAGAGTAGGAAGAATATGAGATCCCCATCCCACTTTTTCAACTGGATATTGTGCATATCCAAGTAAATAAACTGGGCAACCTGAAGACTGGCAGAAGAAACTCCACAACTAAATGTGGAGAAGAAGCTGCTTCTGAAAGGTTAGGAAGGTCGGAAAGGCAGAGTGAGGCTGCCTGCAGGAGGGAGAGAGCTGTGCACCTAGAGGGGGTAGAGAAATGGGCCCTTGTACCAGGGAGCTCACATGGGGAAGACTAATGCTGATAATGTTTGGCTTTAAAAACCAGAGGGGCTGAATTCTATGAATTTATACAACCAATGGTACTTACACCCTAGATCTTTAAAATTCTGCTGACTCAGCAGTGGGTAAGGAGGGGAGGATGAGTAATAGCTCTATCCACCACCTTTAGAGAGACAGCTGCCTACATGGAGAGGCAACATAAAAATGGCAATTTACACAAAGCCATGGGCAAATGGGAGACATCTTGTTTTGGAGTGTGTTGGGGTACTTCTCCAAAAATGAGGGAGGTGACAGGTGCCATTTTCCTCCCCTGTTGCCCAGCATAAACACAGAGTCACCTGTGAGAGGTGGGACTACACAGACACTTGCTACTTAACACACTAGTATGAGTTCTCCTGAAGACTAGTCTGCTCCAAACCTGATAGCCTTGGCCCTGGGCTAAGGACAAAAGCCACACATGGTCCCACTGGGTACATAGCTTCTGTGCACCATGCAGAACTGCCATGCTTGGCTCACCTACCACTCAGGGCCTAGCTACTACACTGCAGCTGGCTACACACTCTAAGCCACCATCACACACTAGGTCCAGCCCTGCCCAGACTTGTGTCCCTGACAATCCTGGCACACAGCCCCCAACCACCACAGTGATTGGAGGAATATCACATAGAATTAGCAGCCCAGCACAAATTTTACTAACACCACTGTCCCACTTCCAAGTTCCTCAGTGAGTACACCCCCTCACAGCTGGCCTTCCTGGGTCCCACTAACAAAGAGCAAACACAGCCCACAACAGGAGTTCAGATGACTGCACTGAAAGGAAAAGTGACTCAGACTCAACAGCCGGGTGTAAGCAGCACACATAGGACAGTCTCCTAAAGTACCAGATTCTGATAAACAGGGAACATTGCACTCCAGGACACTCCAGGAACTCTTCTTCATAAAGTCACTACTTTCAAGAGCAGAAAACACGGGTGACATTCTTAACACACAGAAATAGACACAGAGAGGCAGACAAAAGGGAACAGAAATTTCTCCCAAATGAAAACAGGACAAGGCCACAGCCAAACATCTAAGTAATAGACCTAAAGAGAATTTAAAGCAATGATCATGAGAATACTCACTGGACTTGAGGAAAGAGTGGAAGACATGAGCAAGACCCTTAACACAGAGATAAGGAATAACATTGCAGAGATAAATAAACTTAATGAAGTGAATAGCAGGATAGAAGAAGCAGAGGAACAAATTATTGACCTAGAAAACTGAGTAATGGGAAGTATTTAAGCCAAACAAAAGAGAGAAAAGAATTTTCAAAATGAGAATAGATTTATGACCCCATCAAATGTAATAACATATTACAGGAGATCCTGAAGAAGAAGAGAAAGAAAAGGTGTCAGAAAATTTTTTTAAGAAATAATAGCTGAGGGGATCCCTGGGTGGCGCAGTGGTTTGGCGCCTGCCTTTGGCCCCGGGCGCGATCCTGGAGACCCAGGATCGAATCCCATGTTGGGCTCCCGGTGCATGGAGCCTGCTTCTCCCTCTGCCTGTGTCTCTGCCTCTCTCTCTCTCTGTGTAACTATCATAAATTAAAAAAAAAAAAAAAAAAAGCATCTATATCTGCTTATAAGAGACTCATTTTAGAGCGAAAGACATCTGCATATTGAAAGTGAGGGGATGAAGAACCATTTCTCATGTTAATGGACGTCAAAAGAAACCAGAGTAGCCATGCTTCTATCATACAAACTGGATTTTAAAACAAAGACAATAACAAATGATAGAGAAAGACACTTAATTATATCATAATTAAGGGGTATATCCAACAAGAAGATCTAACAATTGTAAATATCTATGCACCCAACTTGGGACCCTCCCAAATATTCAAATCAATTAATAACAAACATAAAAAAAAACTCATTGATAATAATACAATAATAGTATGGGACTTTGGGGAGCCTGGGTGGCTCAGTCACTTGTGCATCTGCCTTTGGCTCAGGTCATGATCCCGGAGTCCTGGGACAGAGCCCTGCATCAGGTTCCCTGCTTAGCAGGGAGTCTGTTTCTCCCTCTCCCTCTGCTCTTTCCCCTCATTTGTGCTCTCTTACTCTATTTCTGAAATAAATGAATTAAAGCTTTAAAAAAAATAGCAGAGGACTTTAACAATCCACTTAAAGCAATGGACAGACCATCTAAACAGAAAATCAACAAGGAAAAAATGGCTTTGACACTGGACCAGATGGACCTAACAGATATATTCAGAACATTTCATCTTAAAGCAGTAGAATACACATTCTTTTCAAGGGCACATGGTACATTCTCCAGAATTGATCACATACAGGGTCACAAATCAGACCTCAACAAGTAAAAGAGATCATACCATACATATTTTCAGACCACAACACTATGAAACTTGAAGTCAACCATAAAAAAAATTTGGAAAGATCCAAATACATGGAGGTTAAAGAACATCCTACTAACAAAATGAATGGATAAACCAGGAAATTAAAGAAGAAATTAAAAAGTACACAGGGCTCAGCGGTTTGGCGCTGCCTTCAGCCCAGGGTGTGATCCTGGAGACCCAGGATCTAGTCCCACGTCAGGCTCCCCGCGTGGAGCTTGATTCTCCCTCTGCGCGTGTCTCTGCCTCTCTCTCTCTCTCTGTGTCTCTCACGAATAAATACATAAATAAATAGTACATGGAAGCAAATAAAAATGAAAACGTGATAGTCCAGAACTTTTGGGATACAGCAAAGGCAGTCCTAAGAGGAAAGTATATTGCATTACATGCCTTTCTCAAGAAACAAGAAAAGTCTCAGATACACAACCTAATCTTACACCTAGAGTACCTAGAAAATGAACAGCAAATAACATCTAAAGCCAGCAAAAGAAGGGGAGTAATAAAGATGAGAGCAGAAATAAACTATAGAATCAAAACAAAACAAAAAAACCTCCAGAACAGATCAATGATACTAAGAGCTAGTTCTTTGAAAGAATTAATAAGATCTATAAACCTCTAGCCAAAAACAAAATCACAAATGAAAGGGGAGAGATCACAACCAACACCATAGAAATATTAACAATTATAAAAAATATTATGAAAATTTATATGCCAACAAACTGGGCAGTCTGGAAGAAATGGACAAATTCCTAGAAACATACAAACTACCAAATATGAAACAGGAAGAAATAGAAAACCTGTATAGACCAATACCAGCAAAGAAATTGAATCAGTAATCAAAAATCTCCCAACAAACAAAAGTCCAAGGCCAGATGGCTTCCCAGGGGAATTCTACTAGACATTTAATGAAGAGTTAACTCCTATTCTTCTCAAACTGTTCAAAAAAAAAAAAAAAAAAAAAAACAGAGGGAAAACTTCCAAACTCCTTCTATGAGGCCAGCATTACTTTGATTCCAAAACCAGACAGAGATCCCCCTAAAAAAGGAGAATTATAGGCCAATATCCCTGATGAACATGCATCCAAAAATTATCAACAAGATACTAACACATCAAATCTAATAGCACATTAAAAGAATTATTCACCACAATCAAGTGGATTCACCACAATCCTGGGCTACAAGTGTTGTTCAATATTCACAAATCAATCAATGTGAGACACCACATTAATAAAGGAAAGAATCAGAACCATATGATGCTCAGTAGATGCGTAAAAAAAGCATTTGACAAAATACAGCATCTATTCTTGATAAAAACCCTCAGCAAAGTAGGGATAGATGGAACATACATACCTCAACTTCATAAAAGCCATATACAAAAGGCCCATAGCTAATATTTTCAATGGGGAAAAACTGACGGCCTTTCTTCTATGATCAGGAACAAGACAGGGATGTCCAATCTCACGATTACTATTTAACATAGTACTACTAGTCTTAGCCTTAGCAATCAAACAACAAAAAGAAATAAAAAGTATCCAAATCAGCAAAGAAGAAGTCAAACTTTCACTATTCACAGACAATATGATGCTTTATGTAGAAAACCCAAAAGACTCCACAAAAACAATTATTTGAACTAATACACAAATTCAGCAAAGTCACAGTATTTAAAATCAACATAAGAAATCTGTTGTATTTCCATACATCAATAATGTGTGGAGGCCGAGAAAAATTAAGGCCATTCCACCTCAAGTTTAGCATTAGCACAAGTACAGCCATCTTAGGCCCCTGTGAATAAGAGTTGAACTTTACAGGAAAAACTGCAGAATGCCCTCAGGACATCCCATATCAGAAAGATAACAAAGCTCAGAATTGCCCTCAGCAGAATTGCCCTCTGATCCCATATCAGATCTTAAGAAACTCACCCACCCTTTCCCCCATATTGGAATAGGAAAAAAAATCCTCCACCCCTTCTGAAAATCCCCTAGACCAGCCCATAAAAAACCCAGCTGTAACCCACATCAGGGTCCAAGCGCCTGCTCTGCTGTGTAGAGTATACTTGGACACAAGCTCGAGCTTGTAAATAAACCCTCATGTACTTGCATCGGTGTCAGCTCCTTGGTGGTTTCTTGGATTCATAATCTTGGGCACAACAAATGAAGCAGCAGAAAAAGAAATCAAGGAATCAATCCCACCTACAATTGCTCCAAAAACCATAAGAAACCTAGGAACAGATCTAACCAAAGAGATAAAAGATCTGTACTCTGAAAACTATAGAACACTTGTGAAAGAAATAGAAGAGGACACAAGGAAATCAGAAAAAGTTCCATGCTCATGTAAGAAAAAATATTGTTTAAATGTCCATACTACTTAAAGCAATCTACACATTCAGTGCAATCCCTATCAAAATACCACCAGCATTTTTCACAGAGCTAGAATAAACAATCCTAAAATTTGTATGGAACCACAAAAGACCCCAAATAACCAAAGCAACCCTGAAAAAAAGCAAAGTTGGAGGCATCACAATTCCAGAATTTAAGCTACACTACCAAGCTATAGTCATCAAGACAGTGTAGTACTGATACAATAACAGATACATAGATCAATGCAGGAGAAGAGGGAACCAAAAATGGCCCTAAAACTAATTTCAACAAAGTAAGAAAGAATACTCAATGGGAAAAAAAAGCAGTCTCCTCAGATGGTATTGGGAAAACTGGACAGCCACATGCAGAAGAATGAAATGGACCACTTCCTTATACCATACAAAAAAATAAATTCAAAATGGTGAAAGATCTAAATGTGAGACTGGAAACCATCAAGATCCTAGAGTTGAACACAGGTAGCAACCTCTTTGACATTGGTTAGCAATTTCTTACTAGTTGTCATAGGAAGCAAGGGAAACAAAAAGCAAAAATGAACTATTGGGACACCATCAAGATAAAAAGCTTCTAGATAGCAAAGGAAACAAATCTAAAAAGCAGCCTACAGAATGAGAGAAGATATTTGCAGGTGACATATCTGATAAAGGGATAGCATCCAGGGGCACCTGGGTAGCTCTGTTGGTTAAGTGTCTGACTCCTGATCTCAGCTTAGGTCTTGATCTCAGGATTGTGAGTTCAAGTTCCCCACTGGGCTCCACACTGGGTGCAGAGCCTACTTTTAAAAAAAGGGTTAGTATCCAAAATGTATAAAGAACTTATCAAATCAACACCCAAAAAACAAATAATCCAGTTAAGAAATGGGCAGAAGACATGAATAGACATTTTCTTTTTTAAAGATTTTATTTATTTATTCATGAGAGACAGAGAGAGAGAGAGAGAGAGAGAGGCAGAGACACAGGCAGAGGGAGAAGCAGGTTCCATGCAGGGAGCCCGAAGTGGGACTCGATCCCGGGTCTCCGGGATCAGGCCCTGAGCTGAAAGCAGCACTAAACCACTGAGCCACCTGGGCTGCCCATGAATAGATATTTTCATGAATAGCCACTTACAAGTGGCTAAGAGACACATGAAAAGATGTTCAATATCAGTCATCATCAGAGAAATACAAATCAACCACAATGAGATATCACCTCACACCCATCAGAATGGCTAAAATTAACAATACGGGAAACAACAGATGTGTTGAGGATGCAGAGAAAGGAGAACCCTCATACACTGTTGGTGCAAATGGAAACAGCATGGAGGTTCCTCAAAAAATTAAAAATAGAGCTACCCTACAATGCAGCCATTGCACTACTAGGTATTCATCCAAAGGATATAAAAATAATGATTTGAAGTGGCACCTGCACCCCAATGTTTATAGCAGCAATGTCCACAATAGCCAGATTATGGAAAGAGCCTAGACGTCCACTGACAGATGAATGGATAAAGAAAATATGGCACATATATATAATGGAATATTATTCAGCCATCAGAAAGAATGAAATCTTGCTATTTGCAATCATTTGCTAAGCAAAATAAGTGAGTCAGAGAAAGACAAGTAACTTATGATTTCACTCATATGTGGAATTTAAGATACGATACAGATGAATATAAAGGAAGGGGGGAAATGAGAGAGAGGAACAAACCATAAGAGACTCTAATGATAGAGAACAAACTGAGGTTTGATGGAGGGAGGTAGATGGGCTGAATGGGTAATAAGGAGGACACTTCTTATGATAAACACTGGGTATTATATGTAGATGATGAATCACTAAATTCTACTCTTGAAACAAATATTGCACTATATGTCAACTAACTAGAATTTAAATAAAACTTCTGGGGGGAAAAAAAGAAAAGAGAACACTCCTACACTATTTATGGGAAGGCAAATTGGTACAGCCAGTATGGAAAACAGTAGGAAGTTTCCTCAAAAAATTAAAAATAGAAATACCAAATGATCCAGTAATTCCACTTCTGGGTATTTACCCAAAGAAAATGAAAACACTAATTCAAAAAGATATACGCGACACTATATGTATTGCAGCATTATTTACAATGGCCAAGATAGGGAAGCAACCTAAGTGTACATTTATAGAAGAATGGATAAAGAAGATGTGAAACATATATATAATGGAACATTACTCAGCCATATAAAAGAATGAGATCTTTCCATTTGTGACAACACGGATGGACCTAGAGAGTATTATGGTAAGTGACATAAGTCAGATGGGGAAAGACAAATACCACATGATCTCACTTGTATGTCCAATGTAAAAAACAAAGAGAAAAAAAGAAATAGAGTCATAAATAAAGTCATAAATACAGAGAACAAACTAGGGGTTGTCAGTGGGGAAGTGGATTGGGGGATGGGTGACATAGATGGAAGGTATTAAGAAGTACAAACTTCCAGTAATAAAATAAAGAAGTCACCAGGATAAAAAGTACAGCATTGGGAATATAGTCAATAATATTGTAATAAATTAATATGCATAAGATGATAAGCATTTTGTAATGTATATAATTGACAAATCATTATGCTGTGCAGCTGAAACTAATACAATGTATTGTATATCAACTGTATTTCAATTAAAAAAGAACCTTCAGCACCTATTTCTAATATTCTTTGTGTCATCCAACTTTGCCAATCCAATTACGAACAAGACAATAGTTCTCTGAATGCACCAATCAAACCCACCCCTGGGGGTCAGCGTCCTCTGAAACCGAGATGTGTGAATACCAGGAGTTATTTGGGAACACAGGAAAAGAGTGTGGTTGCCAAACTGGCAGTCAACAGCATCTGCTATGACTACTGGATTCTCCCTACCAGCCAACAGGTTTTCTCGTTCCTAACTGGAGGAAGGAAGCCACATGAGGTTTCTCTTTGGGCCAGCCTGGCCTCAAAACATGAGGCCTTCCTAGAGATCCATAGAAATTCCTTCAAAACACACTTGGAAATAAGATTTACAATATGGAGGACTTACATCTCTGTTCCATAATGTCTGGTTAACCTGCATTTCCTCCTTCTGGCAGTACTTTTTATTTAACTGAGCTAAGTTATGGATTATCAAATTTGTCAGTTGCTCAGAGTTAGACCACAGCAACATCTCCCAGGAAGTCACAACCTACATCTCTGCTTTGAAGAGCAGAAGTGTTCATACAGTTGGTTGTGGATTGCAGCAAGGCAGCACAGGATGGAGTGAAAAAAAACCATGGGTTTTTGTCCAAAAAAAAAAAATCTGGATTTGAATCCTGCCTTTGTTAGTTAATTACTGAGTGATTTTAGGCAAGATATTTAGCCTCTCTGAAACTACTTTCTCATCACAAAATGGAAATACTATACCCACCCAGAGGGCTATTGGTGTGATTAAATCTTTTCTCTCTCTTTTCTTAGAGAAGTCTGTATAGGGATTAATCAGATCATATAAGTGCGACCAATGCACAGGTTCACCTTTATGTTTGTAGTTTTTAACATTTGGCTTAAATTCTCTTTGGACTGAACCAGAATAACACAAAACAAGTTGACTGGCTTTTAGCAATTGTACTATAGAGAGTGGTGCTTCATTGCACACATAGCTGAGATCAGAAGGCAATCTGTAATTCAGAGAAGTCATGAAATGCTTGCCTGGCGTTTGATTTTTCTATAGAGGAAAAGTCATGATGTTTTCCAACATATTTGGAGGCATTTGTGAAATTCAAAATGGTGTAAGCAGTCACTCTGAGCACTGTCAAAACTGAACATTGTTAGTGGGGTGGATAATTTATGTTAGTGCTACTTAAATTATTGCATACTAAACACAGAATGTGCTACAAACCAAGTTTTCTAAAATATGTAGGATGAGAATAAATGTTTCCATCAAGAGCATTAATTTTCAGCAAAATTCTCTTTATCTCCATTGAAGTCCCAAGGGGGAATTTCTAGGTGCTCACTTCGGCAGCACATATACTGAGTGGGAATTTCTAAAAGTTCCTAATGTCTTAGAGTTTATGCCTCCTTCAAAATTAAAAAAGAAAAGCACTTTAGTTGTAGTTTTCCAAATAGGTTTGTGTACTTGAGTTTTGTTTTTTACAGTTCTTATCTAATGTCAGCTATGGCAAGTTGCCTACGGGTCTAATGACTTACACTGTGAGTAGTATGAAGGACTTCATCAGTCCTCCGTTTGCGCAAACCCTGAGTTATCACAAGGAAAGGGGTAATTCCCTCAAGTTAGCCTCCTTTGCCACACTTGTGAGCGGACGGCGGTCCAGAGCCAGGCGTGTGAGTCCTCAGCCTCACCGCGCGGATCTGGGCACACCCGCGGCTGAGGATCTGGGCACACCCGCGGCTGAGGATCTGGGCACACCCGCGGCTGAGGATCTGGGCACACCCGCGGCTGAGGATCTGGGCACACCCGCGGCTGAGGATCTGGGCACACCTGCGGCTGACGACAAGTCAAGCTGGTCGCAAGGAGGCCAGTACAGCTACGAGGCAACCCGCAGCCAAGGACGCAGGGTGGTGGTGGGACGGTGGGGGAGTGTTGAGAATGGAATGATGGCTCCCAATTTCCTGAAATAATAAGTGCCATTTTCTCTTTTTCAAAAGACAGCTTTAAAACTGTCGGGCTGGCGAGGCTGGGGACCTCGGGACGGCGGAGGCAGCCGGGGCCAGCAACCTCCCAAGAGTGCCGCCTGGCCGCCTGCCAGCCTGGCCTGCGAAGCCCTGGGACCCTGGCCCTAACCGCAAGGCCGCCCTGCCCCCACCTTCCCGCCAGGCTCTTTGCACACCCCCGCGGCTGGCCTGGGCCACGGCCCGGGCTCCACCCCCTCCGCGGCCCGGGGGGACCTGGCCCGCCCGCCCGCCTCCGCCTCCGGGAGCGCTCCCGGTAGAGCACCCTCCAGCCCACCGCCTGGCCCTACTGTCTTTGATTTTCTCCGCCGCTCATTAAAAGAAAACAAAAACATCTTCAGAGTTCTGCAATTCACCTTCTGAAATGCTGGTACCATGCTCCAATCCTTCAGTATGTGGTGAGCGCACAGATTTTTACTCTTCCCATCAGGTAAGCAAGGACACCCGGCGCTGTGCCTGAAGAAGGGAACCGAATGCTCTCTGTGGCAGTTCTCACACAGATGCAGGCACAGGAGCTTATCTGACCCTGATGCAAATGCTGGCCATATCAATCTCCTCAATTTATTTCCACTTCCTGTATCTTTCTCTTTTCACTAGTCACATAGTCATCTATTTTCAACAGAGACTATATGACCTTTCATTTAGGTTTATTGGTCATAGAAACAGCAAGGCTGAAAACAATTGGAAAGGACTAACTTTGATGGGAATCCCTCTAACTGACAAAAGAGCGGCCCAAATTTAAGCGCAGGGTGTTCATGTTTGTGCTATGTCCAATCTTGCCTTGTGTCTGTGTTTCTATGTCACTGAGAGAAATGATGAAAAATGGAGAGTAATGAGTACTCAGTGTTCCAACATCTGCTTTGGAGACCACACTCTGAAAGAAGAGTTCAGAAGCTCCAATAGCTGATAATAGCAGCTATCATTTATGGAGTGTGCTGTATATACTAAATACTGTGCATCAGTTTTCATGTATTGCATCCTTACTTTTTCCAACAGTCCTCTCTGTGAGCTGCTGTTTTCTCTACTTTAGAAGAGGGATAGGAAAGCTGTGAGGAAGAGAGGTTGAGTGTCTTGCTCAATGTTCAAGAGTAATGCCATAGGATTATATGGTGGCTTCCTATGAAGCAGTGAAGGAATATCTTGTTAGAAGATCTCCACTCAATGCATAGGCTTACAGCAGTCCCAGCCAGACTCTGTAGGCAGCTTTCCAAGCTCATAGGCCAGGCAGCTTTCCAAGCTCATAGGCCAGATTTCTCTCTTCCAGAGCCTGAAAATCTTTACCCAAGGTCATCCACTGGCCACCAGAGCCCCTCTGTCAATGTGTTCAGCAGGTTGTGCTAGGAAATTAATGCCCAATGATTGATCAGGACAACTCTGAGGTGTGTGTTTAGAATAGGATTCTCCAGAGAAACAGAAGTAATGAGATGTGTGTGTGTGTGCATGCGTGTGTATGTGTGTGTGTGTGTGTGTGTGTGTGGAGAGACAGAGAGACAGAGAGAAAGAGAGAGTTTAAGGAATTGGGTCACATGACTGTGTAGACTGGCAAGTCCAAAATTTGTAGGTTCAGCTGGCATGCTGGAGACCCAGAGAAAAGTTGATGTAATAGCCCAAATCCAAAGGAAGACTGCGGCAGAATTCCTTTCTTGTTTGGGAGAGGTTAGTCTCTTTCTACTCAGGCCCTCAACAGTATGGAGGGAATATCTGCTTTACTCCAAGTCAGCTGATTTAAATGTTAATCATCTAAAAAATCAGACAGCCCAGGTGGCTCAGCGGTTTAGCACTGCCTTCAGCCCAGGGTGTGATCCTAGAGACCCAGGATCGAGTCCCATGTCAGGCTCCCTGCATAGAGCCTGCTTCTCTCTCTGTCTCTCATGAATAAATAAATAACATCTTTTTAAAAAATAAAATATTAAAAAAATACCTTGAAAAAAAATAAAAAATAAAAAAATACCTTGATAGAAACATCCTAAATAATGTTTAATCAAGTATCTGGATATGGTGGCTTAGCCAAATTAACACATAAAATCAGCCATCACAATGTTCTGCAGTATCCTCCAAGTTTCCCAGCAGAACTAAACTCCAGGTACTCACAGTGATCTCTGCCTTGAGGATGTACTGTACTGGCCCGTTCCTCTCCTCTCTCACTTCTCCAGATTTCTATCTAGTGCCTCCTGGGCTCACTTCCCAAATGTACAATGTGGCTAACTCCACATCTCCCAAAGAGAAGTCTGATCGGCTGTATTGATGCTATCAAATCAGGCCCCTTGGCCATTGACTAGTGTATATTTGGACTTCCTTTGGGTCACTATACTCAATGTCCAGATAACCAGGGTTAGAGAAGTGGGGTCAGATGGAACAGATGTGGCAAATGCTCAATTGTCCCTCAAAAGATTATGCTGAGAGTCTTCCCATCAGTAGGAGGAAGGGCAGAAAGACCCAAAACCCAATGTGGATGGAAATCACTGTATAAATATTAGGCAGATTCCCTAAAGAAAGACTAGATTGGCTAGGATTCATTTTCACGGTCACATTATGAACTCTGGGTGAAGCAAAATAAAAAATAATTAACTTGTTTTCATCCAAAGTACTTCCTTGCATTTTCTCTTTTTGAAGAGCTGTTAACATGATATGAGAGGTATTTGAAGCTGATACAGCCTTCAGCACCCAGGAGTGATTACTTGATCTTTGTAAAGTCACAGAAATTAAACCAGACACAGAGTCAAGACTAAGCCTACACACACCTGAATTCACATTTCAAAGCTGAAATCAAAATATCCCAAACTTACAGTCATTTCACAATAGATATGTGTATAAAGTAATCATATTGTACATTTTATTTTTTGCACGTCTATAAAAATTTTTAATTTATATTTTGTTGTTGATATATAATTGACATACAATATTATATTTGTTTCAGGTGTACAACATAATGACTCAGTATTTGTATACATTGTGAAATGATCACCACAGTAATTCATTTATGTAAACTATAAGACAGACAAAACTAAAGTGATAGAAGTTAGAAAGGGCTGAGGAGAGATAAGGGAGTTCCTGAGATATTCTTAAGTGATGGAAACGTCTGTACCTTGCTTTGAGTGCTGGTTATCTGGGTCTGTACAATTTTTAAAACAGTAAACTGCACACTTAAGATGTTATATTTTAATTAAAAGAAGGATGGGTCCAATATAAATAGTTGAATCAGGAAAGAAACATCAATGGACACTGAAACAATTAAGAAAAAAAGGGCAGCCCCGGTGGCACAGCCCTTTAGCGCTGCCTGCAGCCCGGTGTGTGATCCTGAAGACCTGGTATCGAGCCCCACGTGGTGCTCCCTGCATGGAGCCTGATTCTCCCTCTGCCTGTGTCTCTGCCTCTCTCTCTCTCTGAATAAATAAATTTTTTAAATTGTTGGGGAATAGGATATTTGCTTGATTGCAAAGTATCACGCCTCAAGCAAAAACCTACCTGTTCCATGGCAGTTACCACCTTGGGACCAGGCATAGCAGCAGGACAATTGTTGCATGATTTGTGATACAATGCAATGGGAATTAGCACCACCTACGAAATATTTCACCTACGAAATATTGAATATTGAATACAATATTCAATGTATGACTTGAATCTAATCAAGCCTTTAGACTAAATTTCCAGGATACAGAAAATACAGGAGATAAAACAGTTAAGTGACACCATGAAGAAACAATCAGAAAAATCCAGAATGTAGGATACTCTACAAGTGGCTTGGATGCAAATTCAGTATTACTGGGGGGGGGGGGGGGGGGGGGGATGGGAGGACAGGGGGAAGAAGTAGGAAGACTATTCTAGATTAAAAGAAACTAAGCACAGATAAAAATCAAATGTGTCAGCCTAGCTGGCTCAGGCAGTAGAGCATGCAACTCTTGATCTTGGGATTATGAGTTCAAGCCCTATGTTGGGTGTAGAGCCTGCTCAATAAAAAATAAGATAGGGAGATTACTCTTTTAAAAAATTGGGTGCAGGGGCAGCCTGGGTGGCTCAGTGGTTTAGCGCTGCCTTTGGCCCAGGGCCTGATCCTGGGGACCCGGGATCAAGTCCCACATTGGGCTCCCTGCATGGAGCCTGCTTCTCCCTCTGCCTGTGTCTCTGCCTCTCTCTCTCTTTCTCTCTCTCTCTCTGTGTGTGTGTGTGTGTCTCATGAATAAATAAGTAAAATCTTTTTTAAAAATTGGGTGCAGAGCCTACTTAATAAAAAATAAGATAAAAATATTTTTTAAATGTAAAGCACAGACTTTAATTAAATCCTGATTTTTAAAAAAGGCTATAAAAGCTTTTTGGGGACAAATGGGAAAATTCAAATCAGGGAACTAGATATTAAATATTATAGGGAT
Source organism: Vulpes vulpes (assembly GCF_048418805.1). Lineage (NCBI taxonomy): Eukaryota > Metazoa > Chordata > Mammalia > Carnivora > Canidae > Vulpes > Vulpes vulpes. The sequence goes on along the minus strand of NC_132790.1, from coordinate 52,881,460 downwards.
CCCTGGGTGGCGCAGCGGTTTGGCGCCTGCCTTTGGCCCAGGGCGCGATCCTGGAGACCGGGATCGAATCCCACGTCAGGCTCCCGGTGCATGGAGCCTGCTTCTCCCTCTGCCTATGTCTCTGCCTCTCTCTCTCTCTCTCTCTCTCTCTGTATGACTACATAAATAAATAATTTAAAAAAAATTTTTTAATAAAAAATAAATATTATAGAATGATTATTAATTTTTAAGGTGTGATAACGGATCATAATTATATAGGAGAATGTTCCCATTCATAGGAGACGAATGCTAAAGGCTAAAGCATTTAAAAGTGGGATGTCATGAACTCTGTAACTTCCTTTCATGGTTGAGAAAGAAATTGTAGTCACACAAATATATGGCACAACTTAAGAAATGGCAGAATATTAACAACTGATGCAGAATATAGAGGTGTGCACGGTACTCATCATTCAAATTTTCTATATATTTAAAATGTTTCATAATAAAAACACTGGAATGTGATTTGGTTAAAAGGAGGCTAAATGCAATATGGTACCCAGATAGTTCCTGAAACAGAGCAACAACATTAGCAGAAAACGTGGTAAAATAGGAATTATATCTATCATATAGTTAATATTATTGTACCAATGCTAATGTCTTAATAAAGATACTTTAGTTATATAAGATTTTAAAATTAGAGAAAGCTGGATAAAGGGAACTCCTTGTGCTATCTTTGGGAATTTTCTATAGATCTAAAATTATTTCAAAAAAAGTCTTAAAAAGTGGCAACCAGTAATGTAAAACCTAGAAATTTTTATTATATTTTAATATGTATATAATCAAACAGCTTCAAGATCCAGTATCTACAGCAATGACCTCCCACAAATCCCTAGTTTGGCATAAAGAGAGTCCAAACATGAAAAATATTTCCACAGGACCATGTATGAGACAGAAAGGAAGCACGTTGGTACCCACAGCCTGGACATTAGTCCTGCAGGTCTAACAGCAGCCTTGGTCCTTGAAGAGGGTGAAGTCACCATCTGGGCAGCTGCCACCTGTTCTCCTGGCTCAGTGGAGCTTTCCTTAGTTCAGCAAAGACTAGGGTTGAGCTGTCTGCTTGTGCAACACTGACTGAAGAACTGACAGTGGGTGCTAGAAGGTGTGGTTTCTCCCCAAATAGTGAATGATTGGCACACTTGGGGGCATCCCAAAGGAACAGCTCTCTTGGAGGACACTGCTAGAAGCAGGGGAGGGAAAACAAACCTTTGAGATTGACCAATCCTGTTGTGGAAGGAGAGCTCCTCCTGGTCTGTCTCCTAACAATGGGGACATGGCAGGAAGGGGGAAATGAAGGCCTGAGAAGAATCACTTTCCAGAGGTTGGAAGAAGTGGAGGTGGCTTGTCCACAATGGGTGTATTCCTGCCTTGAAATGAGGAGTGATCATTGCTAGTCAAAGACTCCAGGGTCTCCAAGCCTTCTAGTTACCCTTTCCTGGTCTTCTGGTGGTCAATGAGAAGTTCAAGTCACTCCTGTACAAATGCTTTCTCTTAGTCAACAGGAAGAGAAGGTACTGAATGCCAGAAGGCACAGAATAACTGATGAGGCCCAAGCCAAGCCACTCCCAAGCCAAGAAGTCCTCCACCAGATCTCATGGCTAAAGAGCAATTCAGCACATTGCTGCTGCTCCTGTTTAGAGAAAAATCTTCTGTATTCTTTAGCTAAGGCATTGTCCAGGGGCATATAAGATGCATTTTGATAGACCCATGAAGCATAATTGTGGTACAAGAAGAGAGTTTTACATTAGACTGTTCAACAAGAATGCAAAATGGGGACCCATCATCTTTAACTTTCTAGGGTGCTTGTGCAAGACTCAACTTGGCAGGGAGGTGAGCCATTTCCACCACAAAGCCATGATCCTGCCACTGATGACCTATGAGTGCTGCATATTCCCCGTGTCCTTTGTTGATAGAAACTATAACACTATCCGAAGGCCTCTCTCAATCACCTTCTTTCTGAACCACTTGATAAAAGTGCCCTGCTTTCTAATTGTCCCTGCTGCTGGCATCACCTGAGTATATTGGTATCACTCATGGTTCTCTTCATTCACTTTTGAATAATCAGCCACATTCTGCTGTAATGTGGCTGATTATTTAATGCTTAGCATGTCTTCACTCTCCTTTAAGTAGTTCTCTTTGGGAGAATAAGTTGGAAGAAAAGGTTTCTATGGCTTACTGCCAAAACCTTGAGGACAAGGCATAGCATTCTCTCCTGAGCATGAAGCTGGCTCTGGGGGCTGCTCCTGAAGCTGCCTTTTGCATTGATAATCATTCTTCTCTTCCTTTTAGCTACTGAAGATCTCCCATATTGTCTTCTGAGAAGCCTGACTGATGAAGACATCTTAAGTCCTGAATGTGAACGTTGCAAACACCTCTGGGCAGGAGGTTGCAGAGGCCTTACAGGAATATGCTGTTTCCTCGTTGAGAATCTAAAATTGCCAGTGAGGTATCTCAGTTGGCTTTTGGTAGAACCTCCAGATTTATTGAATGTCAGCTCCTGAGATCACACAGCTGGTAAGTGGCACAGTACTGATAAGCTGCGAAAATTTTGTCCATTAAGAATGACAAAGTCCATGTGTAAAGCTCAGCTGCTGAGCACTCCCCAAAAGTACTACCTATGTTGTAAGCTTTAAACTTACATATGTTGTATGTTAATAATGTCACAATAAGGCTGGAAAAATAAATAAAAATCAGTGCAGTAAAAAAAGAAAAAAATACATATATACCATATATACCACACACACATACATAAATACATAAATCTTGGCCAAGTAGAGCTCTAATAAAACTTGGAAAGTCTTCATTGGCTTTATCCCTCCACTGATTACATTGAAGCTTTTGTTTTTAAACATTCTGCAAGTAATTGTGAGGATGTCTATATTTCAAGTAATGAGAAACAAAAGACAAGAAGTATACTGCAGCATTTCTAAAGGTAATAATGATAATTCATTGTATTTCACCAGCATTAAATATGTAGTTAAAATGGAAGCCTGGTTTTCTTTCTGCTCATTGCCCACCATGTGCATTGGAAGTCCATTCTGACAACATGTGTCCGCAGGTTCTCAGTCAATTAATACTTCCCAAGTGACTGCAGCCATCTGGTGCTCTGTGAGGGCAGAAGCAAGTCCATCACATACAGTGTTAGGTCACCAATGCCCATCAACATTTGATGAATGAATTAGTAAAATGCCCACTAATGTACCAAGCTCTATGAAAAATGAAGAGGAACCCACCACACCCAACAATAAGAACTCGTAGAGAAATTAATCATTCTGTCACTATTATGGATTTGTCAGTTTCTCTTTATATTTCTGCCCTTTAGCTATCTCTCCCTACCATCCCCATGTTCCTCACTATAAGCAACCTCTAGTCTACTTTATGTATCTATAGATTTGCCTATTCTGAACATTTCATATAAATGGAATCACGTAACATGTGGTCTTTTGTGACTGTCTTCTTTCACTTATGTTTTTATGATTCATCCATACAAAGCGACATATAAGCACTTTATTCTTTGCTATGGATCAATAATATTCCAGTGAATAGATATACTATATTTTGTTTATACATTCATCTATCAATGGACATTAGGATTATTTCCACCTCTTGGCTACCATAATGCTGCCATAAACATTTGTGTGCAGTTTTGTATAGATAGGTGTTTTCAGTTCTCTCAGGTGGATACCTAGGAGTGGATTACTGGGTCAAATGGTAACTCTATGCCAAACATATTTTTGCTATCTAATTTTGCTTTTTCTTTTCCAAGGTATCAGTTTCTTAAACCAGTACTACCACCTACATACCTTTTTCTTGATTTGTTGAATTAAGTCTCCTAAATTCCAGTTTTTTCTTCTACTAGTTAGAAACTTATATATTCTATATTCTTTTAGTAATTTATCCTTTAACTTTTACCCTTTAATTTTAAGCTTTAAATGTTTAAGCCAGGGCAGCCGAGGTGGCTCAGCGGTTTAGCACCACCGTCAGCCCAGGGCGTGATCCTGGAGACCTGGGATCAAGTCCCACGTCGGGCTCCCTGTATGGAGTCTGCTTCCCCCTCTGCCTGTGTCTCTGCCTCTCTCTCTGTGTCTCTCATGAATAAATAAATAAAATCTTTAAAAAATGTTTAAGTCACAAACATTTTTTTCTAATCAGGTCCTTTTCTATATCTCTCCCTGCCAAGACTGGGCAAGAAGAATAAAGTTTTTTATACCTCTCTACTCCCCCCACCACCTGCTGCCCCACTTCCATATTGAAATCATCTGGAATTCTAATTCCAGATAATTCTTTTAAAACACTTCCTCAATTAGTACTAATTTAGTTCTAGATTTTATTTACCATTGCATCTCGCCCCTTTCTGCTGAACTAATTTTTCTTCTTGTTGAATTATAACATCTAGTATTTTTTTCAGAGTCCACGAATGGTATGTTTTAAATCCAACCTTTGAAAAAACCTGTATATAAATCACATATTCAAATGTCCCTTCTTGATTAAACCATGCAATGGGCCCTGATTTTACTCACAGTAAAAGCCACACTTCCTAAATGCTAGTATGACCTGGCTCCCATTCCTCTCAGGCTACATCATTGGCCACTCAGATTCTTTCATTGCGCTCTAGTAACCCTCCTCACTATTCCTCTAATATGAGCTGGCAGGCAGATGCCATCTCACGTTATGCATTTGTTCTAGCTCTTTTCTCTTTGGAATATAATATCCTTACCCCAGACAATTATTTAGCCAACTCCCTCACCTCAATTCTTTGCTCACATGTCACCTTCTCAGTGTGGTCTCCTCCATACTCATTGCCTCCTTCTAACCTAGAACACTCAGTTCCCTTTATTTCACTCTATAGCTTTTTTTTTTTCCATAAGAAAAACAAAAACAAAAAAACTTTAACCTCCCAAGAAACAAAAGTCTAGGACCAGATGGCTTCACTATTGAATTCTACCAACATTCAGGATTAATACCAAACCTTCTCAAATTCTTCCAAAAAATAGAAAAGGAAGGAACATTCCAAAATTATTTTATAAGGCCGGCATTATCCTGTTAGCAAAATCAAACAAGGATATCACACACAAAAAAGAAAATTACAGGCCAATATCCCTGATGAATATAGATGCAAAAATCCTCAACAAAATATTAGTAAACTAAATTCAACAAATATTAAAGGAATTATACACCATGATTAGGTGGGATGTATTACACAGATACAAGGTGGTTCAACATTCACAAATCATAGATACAGAGAATGGCAGTTGTCAGAGGTGGGGCATAGGTCATGTACAAAATGGGTGAAGGGAGTCAAAGGTTATAAACTTCTATTATAAAATGAATAAATCCTGAGGATATAATGTACAGCAGAGTGACTATAGGCAATAATACTATATTGCATATTTGAAAGTTGCTAAGAGAGTAGATCTTAAAAGTTGACATCCCAAGGGAAAAATATTTTGTAACCATATATGGTGATGGATGTCAACTAGACTTATTGTGGTGGTAGTTGTGCAATGTATACAGATATCCAATCATTATATTGTAGACCTAAAGTTAATATGTTGTAGGTCAATTATACTTAAGGTTTTTAAAGGTGATTTAAAGTCTGATAAAATGTATATCTAATGCATTTGCTTTAAATAATTTAATGATTTCTTTTAGTACATATATGTTAGTAATATATTTTATTGGTATATTAATTGCCCAGTGCTAATATTGATGTCTAATTTATATTAAGAGCTCAGTGTATTTTCACTGAATAAAGGAATAAATGAATGAGATGTCTAGAAATTATGTATTTCTGAGTCATAAAAAAAAAAACTTTGAAAACATTTCGCCTTGCAAGCATACTATATTGTTCAATGGTGGTTTGCTCTCAAATGGGTCCCCACTGTTCTGCCCTTTTCTATCCCAGGGATCTAGGTTTGCCAGGCTCACATTCCCCCTGGCTTCTGGGAGCTTCTGACAATGGAAGGCTCTGGCAGAAGACTGAAGAATGGGAAGAAGGGACAGCCTCCAGTACTTCTCCTCTCTCTGCTTCTTGTGCACATCCAACAGTGTCTATGTCTTCTCCGTGGCTCCATCTATCTCCACATATGCCCTTTTTCTGCGGTCCAGTGCGTTCCAAGCTAAGCCCCCACCAATAGCCTCAACTTCTAGATTCTTGTAAAACTGCCTCTTTGTTTTGACCTTCTGGCCCTAGAAGTGGCAACAATTTTCTACTGTTTCTAACTCTGGGTAACTTAGATCCTCTTTCGTTTCCCTACTGTCCCAACATCTATAGTAATCTTATGCACAAAATCCCTTCCATATTAAAATTCTAACATGGTTTACTTATACATTTTTTATTGAAGTATAGTTGACACACAATGTTACATTAATTTCAGGCATACACATAGTAATTCAACAACTTTACACATTATGCTATGCTCACCACAAGTATAGCTACCATCTGTCACCATAGAACACTATTGTAATCCCATTGACTACATTCCTTGACTTTCATCCCAATGACTTATCATTCCATAACAAAAACCTATACCTCCCACTCCCCTTTACCCATTTTGCCCATCTCCCCCCACCCTTTTCACTCTGGCAACCACCAGTTTGTTCTATGTGTTTACAGGTCTGTTTCTGTTTTTTGGTTTGTTTATTTATTCTTTTTTTTTTTGTTTTTTAAATTCCACATGTAAGTGAAATCACATGGTATTTGTCTTTCTCTGTTTGACTTATTTCACTTAGCATAATACCCCTTAGGTCCAACCATGTTGCCACAAATGGCAAGATCTCATTCTTTGTTATGGCTGAGTAATATGCCAGTGTGTGTGTGTGTATGTGTGTGTGTGTGTGTGTGTAAAGAAGATGTGACATATATATGTGATATATATAAAGAAGATGTCACATCTTCTTTATCCATTCATCTATCAATGAACACTTAGGCTGCTTCCCTATGTTGGCTACTGTAAATAATGCTGCAATAAATATAGGTTGCATATATCTTTTTGAATTAGTGTTTTCATTTTCATTTTCTTTGGGTAAATACCCAGTTGTACAATACTGAATTATATTATATTTCTATTTTTACTTTTTTGAGAGATTTCTATACTGTTTCCCACAGCGGTAGCACCGATCTACATTCCCACCAACAGTGTAGGAGGGTTTCCTTTTCTCCATATCCTTGCCAATCTTTGTTGTTTCTTGCTTTTTGATATTAGCAATTCTGACAGATGATATCTCCTGATGGTTTTGATTTACATTTTTATGATAATTAGTGTTTTTGAACATCTTTTCATGTCCCTGTTGGCAATCTGTAGGTCTTCTTTGGAAAAAATGCCTATTTAGGTTCTCTGCCTATTTTTAATTGGATTATTTGGTTTTTTGGTGTTGAGTTCTGTAAGTTCTTTATATTTTTTTGATATTAACCCCTTATTGGATATATCATTTGCAAACATGTTCTCTTACTCAGTAAATTGTCTTTTCATTTTTTAAATGGTTTCCTTCACTGTACAAAAAATTTTTATTTTGATGTAGCCCCAACAGAACCACAAAAGACCCCATATTGCCAAAACAATCTTCAGAAAGAAGAACAAAACTGGAGGTATCATAATCTCAGACTTCAATATATACTACAAAGCTATAATAAATCAGTATAGTATGGACACAAAAATGGGCACATTGATCAATAGGACAGGATAGAGAATCCAGATACAAATTAATGCTTATATGGTCAATTAATCTACAACAATGGAGGAAAGAATATACAATGGGAAAAAGTCTCTTCATAAGTGGTGCTAGGAAAACTGGGAAGCTACACGTAAAAGAATGAAACTAGGCCATTTCTTATACTATATACAAAAATAAACTCAAAATGGATTAAAGACTTAAATGTAAGACCTGAAACCATAAAACACCTAAAAGGAAACATCAGCAGTAATTTGTTGGACATCAGCCTTAGTAAAATCTTTCTAGATACATCTCTTCAGACAAGGGAAATAAAAGCAAAAGTAAATTATTGGGTCTAACAGGATTTTGATACTGATTGATACCCAACTATATAATTTACTTATTTATTACACTTTAAGTTTGTATTCCCATAAGCTCCACAAAGGCAGGGATATTTGGAGTTACTTTATTTACTTGATATGTGGCAAATGCCTAGAATAGTATCTGGCACTTAGTAGGTGCTAAATAAATATTTGTTGGATAAATGTTAATTTCTGTGCTGGATGCTGGGATGTGACTCCCCAGATCCCCCTGTGAAGACTGAAGAGCTTACTGCCAGTGCTGCAGGCAGGCAGGCATATCTTAGTTTTCAGGCCACTCCAGAAATGGCCCTCAGCTAGAGAGAGCTGCTTCATCCAATGCTTATCCCTTTCCTGGGGGCATCCTATGCCCAATAACTGACCCATAAAAAAGCAGAAAGACCCAATCTTCACTATAATGTGGGACAACTGTGAAGTCCATCTCACCTTAGAGCTCCTCTTGGGTTCAGCAGAAGCCTTTTCCAGGGCTTCACTGCAGCCCAACTTTTCTCTTTGCCTAATCTGGCCTCCTTCTCTTCCCCTAGAAGTGCTGATCCCTCATAAAACTGTATGCAAGTCATCTCAGTGTCTGCTTTCTAGTGAGCCCAATCTAAAGCAATTTAGTTGGGTATAAAGCTCTAGATAAGGTTCTTTTCCTTCACTACTTCGAAGCACTAGTTCTGTTGCCTTGTTTCTAGAGATACTGACTAGTATTTTAATTCCTTCTGAATCTAGATCTTTTACAATTGTAACCAACAGTCAGTTGCCTTCCTCTCTTCCCTGCTGACATATCCAGAGCATTCTGGTTTCTGAAATGGCCAGTATTCCTTGGTCTTCTTATCTAGCCTCAGGAACAAAGATGAATTACTCTTAGCCATTGCCTCCCATCCTTCTTCATATCCAGTCCCACACAGGATGATTCTTATATGTCACCTTTTAAGTGCTTCCATTTATCTTGAAAGGTGACTAGCCTGGGAGGCTCTAAGATACCACAAGTTCCACATAAGTTGCCCTACGCACCAATGGAATCAAAGTCTCAGAATTGTCACCCACTTTCAGCACTGGCCCACTAGCTAAGACTCTGTTCCAAGTCAGTCATTTGGTCACAATAACATTCTTTGTCTTGGTCATGCTTTTGTTATGGAAGACCGAGTTGCCTTTTCTAGCCTTTGGTTATTGTTGGGTTGATAAATGATATGTGCAGATGTGCCCATCTTGTAACCATGGGGGTAACTAAAAACAAAAAGCAAATGCTCTATGGGAGGCAAAGGCAAAAAACAGGAAATATTCTGGATATCTGATGACATTGAGCCACTGAATTAATACTGGAACCTTCCTCTCCCAGGACTTGCAAGTAAAGAATTTTCCTTGTTTTTAAAATCTTCTTTTGAGTCTGCCATTGTTTGGACTGAAAAGCATCCTATCCAATGCAATGATTAATCTTGTTTGTTTCTAGTAATTTTTTGAATAGCATGTAAAAATAGCAAACCCCTTTTTGTCCTTTTCCTGCTGTTTCCTTCCTGAGGTCAAGAATGTACACTTCTTATTTGAAGCTCTAGAAGCCATTTCTAGCTTTATTTTTTTTAATTTTTTTTATTTATTTATGATAGTCACACAGAGAGAGAGAGAGAGAGGCAGAGACACAGGCAGAGGGAGAAGCAGGTTCCATGCACCGGGAGCCCAACGTGGGATTCGATCCCGGGTCTCCAGGATCGTGCCCTGGGTCAAAGGCAGGCGCCAAACCGCTGCGCCACCCAGGGATCCCTCCATTTCTAGCTTTAAAAGAAAAGCCAAGCAAATGAAGACACCTCAGTCTTTAACCAGTGGCAGCAACATCCTCCCTCTGAATGAATTACAAAAGCAAACAAATCCTCAAGTCTTTAAGCTAGTACAGATGGGTCTCTGTCAAATGCAGTCAAACATAACTCCTTACTGATTTAATATCCTTTGCATATTCATCTAGCAGATTATCTATTTCTTGTCAAATTTTATGAGCTCTTTATGTATTATAAAGATTCACCCTTACCTGCACTACGTTTTTTCAAGCAGTCTCTTGTCTATTAACTTTTATAGTATTTTGCCATGCAAATGATTTATATTTTCATATAAGCAGATTTTTTAAAGCTTCTGAGAGTCTCTTGGTTACTGTGGTAGTGTTAAAGATAAACCCATATATTCTGACCTTGAATCAGAACCACCCAGCTAGCTAAGTGACTCCAAGATTCCTAGAAAGCCTGTGAGATGATAAATGTTTGCTGGAGTACTGGAGTAATCTATTACACAGCAATAGATAAAGGAATTCAGTTACAAACTATGTCCATTTTCCCAGATTATAACTGTACTGTCTTGCATTTTCTTGTAAGATTTTAACTTTTTAAAAATAAATATTTTAAGATCTTGACTCTGTTAGATTTGATTAATTATATGGCATAAATTAAGTTCACATACTTTTCCAGTATGAGTATCATGTATTATATAATCTATTATAAATCTCTTAATTCCTCAAAATACTACATTTTTATAGAAATCAGGATTCTTTCTAAATTCTCTCCTAGAATAGAGACATAACTTATCTATTTGCCAATCCCTAGGCCAATAGAAATCACTTGATTACAGAGACCACTAGGTGAGTCAAGAGGTTCAGTGGGGGCAGTGTGGAGGGGATTGGACCATAGAGGCCAAGGGTATGTTACATGGACAGAGATGCAGATGTGAGAGAAACATAGGAAGATATCACTGGAGGTGCCATAGGAAGCAAAGAGAGGAGGAGAAGGACCCTGTCTTTTCCTCTCCTTCCATTTTCCAATCTTCTGTCAATGACTAACTTTGGCTGGACCTCCCAGAAAGAAAGAAGGAGGAGACAAGGTAGAGTAGGAAAAGTCTAAGATTGCAATATAGTTCCAAAAAAGTTTCAACCCAGCCAACTGGGAGTCCTCAAGCAAAAACTGTTAGAGGGGTCCAACATTCCACTAGAATGCCCACCATACTTGGTCACTGGTTGTGAGTAGCCCAGGAAAGCATGATTTCAATGCAAACATGGTAAGGAATCCAGAAGAGCAGCAGCTAGAGCTGTCAGTCAACTACATTCCCCTTGGCAGGAGATCTGATCAGTGCATTTCCACAGTCACCACCTTTGGTTTTAAATTCAATATATATTTAAATTACTGAAATAGAACCACCAGTGATTTCTAACTGCAAGGCCAGAGTTATATACTTTCTGACTATATATAAATACTTGGCATTGTGCATTTTGTCAAAATACCATGTTATAAGAAAATGCATGCCATATTCTACTTTCATCAACTGTCACAAAATAACTATCTTTTATACTTGAGGGAAAATCAAAATAAAATATATTTGCTATGTTCAAATTGAATGGCTATCATGTTCCAAGCAATGTTTTTAGGCCTGGGGTGGGGGTAAGGAGAGACAAAAGGGTTAAAAAAAAAAAAAAAAGACAAATAGCCTATGTCCATGCAGAGCTTACATTCTAGGGAACATGGCAGAATGCAAAATAAAAGAGGGTAATATAATGAAAACCCCTGACTTATAGGGTGGAGGATATCCAAAGGAAAGGAGAGAGGGGAAGACATTAGATAGAGTAACTCAGGCCACTAAAGAGGTGACAACGGAGCCAGTACTTGAATGAAATCACTTTTGCTGTCTCAAAATGTTTCATAAATTATGTTCAATGCTTTAAGTGCTTTTGGATAGTCTTGATCAGTGATAAATAGCAGTCAATATATTCGATATTTAGAATTCTTATATTTTGAGACAAAATCAAATGGCTTCTTTTTATAATCTTTGATTTTCTGTTAAATGACAAATTTAGAGAGACAGTTTTAGGTTATTTGCAAGCATTTATTTACAAATAGGACATTACAGATGTGGACTGTATTAATTCACAATAAAAAGAAAGCCAAATTGAAGTAATTCTCTCTTAGCACCACTTGCCTAAGTAAGAGACACATATTGACCTGCTGTATAAAGATCTCAACCAAAAAAATGCAGCTTATAGATCTAAGAAGAACATCTTGAGGAAAATTTGAGGAATTATCACTTATCTTCTGGAACATATATTTCAATGTTTGTCATGTCTCCTATGTTCCATCAAGTGTTCATTACAGCTATGAATTAAATACTATGACTAGGAAAAACAATTTGAAACATACAGTGGTTAAGGTAATTGCAATGTCCACCCTGCTCTACTTTCTACAGTAAACTTGGTTTAGATAGACAATCAAACTCTTAAGACACAATAGGCTCCACCTAGCATCAAATTTATTTAGCTTTACTAAAGGATAGAGGACATGTTAGTATCCTGACATCCATCACGTGAGAGCCCATGACTCTTAGGCACAAGCACTTTGAATGTGATGAGACCTGTGTGCTCACACGAGACAAGAGTGAGTGCAGATGGCCCCAGTTGAGGGAAGCCATCAGCTCTGAGCCCTCCTCAGCTTTATGCCAGCTGGCCATGGAGCCCCTGAAGCATGCGAATACCCCCTCATTCTTTAGGGCAGCATCTCATCCATGTCAATGACTCAGTGCTAAAGAACCGATTTTGACAGTGTGTATGCATAGACTAAGCACCTGTGCATAATCCTCAACCTGATTCTATTTAATCAGTAGTATATCATCCCAACAATTCCTTAAGTTTAATATTGCAAAGAGAAAAGATCAGGATTCAAATCCTCAGATATTCCTAAGCCTACAGGAAAACCACAGAACCAGTTGTTAACCTTTTCCTTCATTTACCTTCTGGTCCCCATTCAAACCTCCTGGATACATATTTTAGGCATTTTCTTATTCTTAGTACAGCAATTTCTATAATAGTGGTACAAAAAAAAATATACTACAATATAGACAATCTCCAAGACTTGTATCCTCCAACGAGGATTTGCAATTCTTCAAATTCTCTTTACAAAACAAGTTAATAAGACTCTGCTCTATTTACAAGTTTTCCAATATATATTCCTTTACCAGTTGCTCCATTCCTCTCTCCTCCCTCTTCCTCCCCTGCATTGTTTGCCCTTTTCCATAGGTATTGATAGAAGCATTCAACTTCATAGTGTCTTTTGGCAAGTTTCCATGGGTAGTACATCAATTGGGGATCTTAAGTCAACTCCCCAAAACATCTATTCATCCTGGAGATCATTTTCTACATTGCCTTGATTTTCATTTAGCTCTATATGTAAAACTAAAAACCTTTTATTATACTCTGTAACTATAACAGAGATTAAAATAATGCTTAATATATCATATGTTAGTTAATATTGTGTCATTTTTCCAATTTTCCAAGCAAAAATACCTTTTTTACAGACACTACTCATTTCCCTTAACTAAGGTGGTCACTATAGGTCACTGCTTGGTAAACTAGGTTCCATCTGGTCTGGGGCATGACCATGTCCCAGCTACCAGGAAACAAGTTTTCATTATGCCAGGCTTTCAGTTTCCACTCTGCAGCACCACCCTTTGCTTTCCCAAACTCCAGGGGTACCAATGGGACATGGCCATCATATTACACAGATGGTCACCCTCTTGGACATCATTCTGATTCCACAAATGCTTGCTTGTATAGTTTTTATAGTCAAAGTCACGTCTGACATGGTCAAAGGCAAAGTAGATTCTGAGATACTGTGTAAATAGCAGGATGCAGCTCTTTTTATGTCCTTAAATAGAAGCCTTATTGGCTCTCAACAATACAAAGTATCAGCTTCTAGGCAAAATAAGACAGTGTGTCCATCTCAGTTCAAAGACAGAATTTTTCTCAAGGCTAAAAAAGAACCAATATTATAATATAAACAAAACAAACAAAATTAAATAAGAACTACCCAAATTAAGCCTGCTATTATTCAGGTTGCTCATCAGGGGATACTGAGTGATGTCATTTCTCTAAATCAACCAACTAGAATTCTAAAGTATAGCTTATATTCCAGCTTCATTCATTTAAATCTCATTCTCAAGGGAAAGCAAATCCAGAGGTTTCTCCCACATTTGCCGTGGTTTGGCACAACAAACAACTAAGAGCATTTTTCTCTCGCTCCAAGATGCAGCATAGGGAGATATCACATTATCCCCCTTACCTGCATCATTATCCATTTGTGTCCTCCATTTCCATCTACCACAATTTCCCATAATGAATGGACAACATTCATTATCTGTCTCAAACAAAATAATGAACCTGGATTTCTGGATTCAGCCATAATGTCTACCCATAGGGTAGAGAGCTGGATTAGCCTTGCTATAACTTCCCCTTTTGTCCATTTTCAGGAAGAAGAAGAAGAAATCAAATTAGAAAAGCAAAGGATGAGGGAACTGGGCAGGCAACTGGGTAACATTTAGAGACAGTCCTAGTGTAGACATGAGGTGAAGCCACTAGCTTGCCTTTTTGCCTTTGGAAAAAATCACAGTTAAATTCCAAGATAATGAAATTGTATCCTGAGTGGCAAAGTCTCTTGTCTCTATAGTCTTAACCCAAGTTATTCCCAAGAACTGAACTGATTAAGCCTTGCCTTTTAGACAATCAATTGGCCATCTTTAGCTGTGCTGTATATGCTGTTGGAGTTCCCCAATTTTCCCTTGTTGCTTCTTCTGAAAAGAGCATCATAATATCATCAATGTGGAAAAAAAAAAAACAACTTAATTTTGATGGTTGTGAGCATATATTGGAGACCTCATTTACTGCTGTGGGAAGATTGAATGCATACTGCATTCCTTCCATAAGAAAACAAATTGTGCCTGGCCTCCTTCCAAAAATTCAGAAATGTAGGCATTAATCTAATCTGTCAACCTTTAACTTGCTATACTTCCTAAATACCTTTCACTATGTCTATAGCTTGCTGAAAAGACCAAAAAGACCAACATGTGGTCTCTAGGAGCCACCTGCTTTACTCTTAGACCAAATGAGACTACTAATATGAAAGTGGAGAGATTATCAGTCCTGCTTCTTGCATTTAGTCTTCCCACAATGCAGTATTATTTAATATTCAGTTGAGAGTGTGTATGGTGGAGAAAGGAGGGACTATTATATTTGGGAACTGAATTCCACATCCAAATAGCAGCATATTCTTTTTTTTAAGATTTTATTTTATCATTTATTAATGAGAGACACAGAGAGAGAGAGAGAGGCAGAGACACAAGCAGAGGGAGAAGCAGGCTCCATGCAGGGAGCCCAAAATGGGACTCGATCCCGGGTCTCCAGGATCAGGCCCAGGGCTGAAGGCAGCACTAAACCGCTGAGCCACCGGGGCTGCCCCCAGTAGCAGCCTATTCAATACTCAGACAAGCACATTTGATCTTCCCTGTGGTGGGTTTTCTTCCCAATCACATTGGAATGGTGTCAATAACTACAGAGGGTCTGAGATTTTACCCTACTTGCAAGCTAAAAAATTTAGTCTGCTGCAGTGTCATAGTAGAAGGTCAAAATACTTTATTACTTATGGAACAGGAAACATATGGTTCATGTTAGCATGGTTCCCCTGGCACCAGGTAAATGTAGCACTGCAGATATCAAAGTCCCAAGGTGGGAAAGGCATCATCATGATTAAGAGTAGGAAGAGTACTAGGGTGCCTGGGTGGCTCAGTTGGTTGAGCATTGAATGCTTGATTTCGGTTCAGGTCATTATCTTAGGGTCATGAGATTGAGCCCTGCATCAGCTCTGGGTTCAGTGTGGAGTCTGCTTGAGATTCTCTCACTCCCCCTCCCTCTGCCCCTCACCCTGCTCATGCTCTCTACCTCTCCCTCTCTACAATAAATAAATATTTAAAAATAAAATAAAATAAAATATTTAAAAAAGAACAGGAAGAGTCAAGTGTGCCTGAAGGCTGATCATCAAAGGGAGAAGCAGAATGAAGAGATTAGCAAGGTAAGTAGGAGCCAGATTTTCAGAACCTATGGATCATGGTAAGAAGTCTTGAATTTTATTTTTATTTTTTTTAAGATTTTATTTTATTTATTCATGAGACACACACAGAGAGAGAGAGAGAGAGAGAGAGAGAGAGAGGTAGAGACACAGGCAGAGAGAGAAGCAGGCTCCACACAAGGAGCCCGATGTGGGACTCGATCCCGGGACTCCAGGATCATGCCCTGAGCCGAAGGCAGGCACCAAACTGCTGAGCCACCCAGGGATCCCCCTAAGTCTTGAATTTTATTCTTGTAGAGAGGGACCCATGCAACTCTTCAAAGTAGGAAATGCCATAATGTGATTTATGCCTGAAGAAGATCATTCTGTTGCAATGTGGAGAGAAGATAGAAGGTCAAGAGTGAAACATTTAATCCAAGTGAGAGGTAAGGATAGTTTGATTAGGAGGTGGTAGAAATATGGAAAGACATAGATTTCAGGCCATATGGGGCTCAAATCAACATGTCTTACCAATGGATTGGTGAGGAGAGGCTCTGTGCTAGAGGTAAAGGAAGAATTAAGGATGAGTTCTATGTTTTTTGGCTTGAAGAAAAACTAAACATACAAGAGGTGAGAAGCTAGGAAACAAGATTTGGGCAACCAGATGGGGCATCATAAGCTCTCCTTTTGAACAAAAGTGCCTTGAAATACATATAAACTTTGGACTGTTAGTATGTTGGATATAAGTAAAGGAATGGAAGTAGACAATGTGGCCCAGTGAAGGAGTATAGAGAAAAGACCAGATCAATATCACAGATGTGGGCAAAGATTCAGCTACAAGTGTGGACAACATGGTGTTTATCATAACAGAACAAAACAGTAGCCCCAAATCCATCAATAGGAGAGTGATTAAACAATACTACTCCATCACTTAAAATTGTGTTCTATAATGTATTTGCTCACATAGAAGAGGTTCATATTAAAAGAGTTATGCAGCTACATATTGCATTTTTTATTCAAGAACTCTCTGTAGGCAGGCATAAAAGTAAGAATAAAAGAAACAAATATACATAAAAATATTAATGATAGTCTGAATGGCTAGATTACCTTTTTTTTTTTTTTTGCATTTCTACAGCTTCCTCAATGAACATGTATCATTTGTTTTTTTTGTATCATTTGTATAATAGGAGAACAGCTATGAAAAAATGAATTGACTTCTCAAAGCTCATCTTTCTAGGGATTTGTGTGTAGGCATTAAGCTAACCCCAGGAAATCAGAACAGTCCAATCTGTCTTATTTCTTTGCATCATTGGTGTAGCCAGCGGTTCTGAATCTTCACTGCACATTAGAATCAGCTGGGAAACTTGCATTTCTATGCCAGGGCCCTCCCCCTAGAGATTCTGACTGAAGTGGTCTGGACTGCACCCAGGCATACCTATTTGGAGGCCCAGGTGATTCTGATGGGCAGGTAGAGATGAGAACCATTGGCAAGCCCTGGCTTGGTCTCCAAATCATGGTCTGTGAAAAGTGGGAGAAGTGAGGAGGGTAGAAAAGGTAGAGAAGGAGGAATTGTGAAAGAAAGAAGACTTAGAATAAAGCATTAAAGAGAAATTAATCAGGACACAAAATGCAAGGAGGAAAAGGTTGAGAACTCCTCCCACCTTAAAATAGCTTTTATTTCACACCAGGCACTAGTTAGTTGCAAAAATCTGATCCTTGCACAGAAGCTGATAATAAGAGGCCGTTCCCAAAGCTGCTGGAGCAGGTGTTTCCTCCCAAAAGAGGGTGGGCCAGAACTGTAAATCTCATTTTGGAAGTTTCAAGCCCTGGGGATACTATTCTGTGTTGCTGCCACTCTTGCTGCCATCTGTACTGAATCTCAGCTCCCGTTTCTGGGGCAGCCCTCCATCCAACTGGCAGCCCTATGGTTTGCATTCTTGCACAGTGTGTGAATGAAGGGGGAGAACCTTTGGCAAGGCAGCCCTGGGGTCTCCTTCCCTCAAAAGATTTGCCAGTGATCCTTGCCCTGCTGGCGTCTTTAATTGCTCCACTATGGGGAGCAATTGAGATTAAATGGCTGCTTGCTGGGTGGCTGTGTAATGCAGGGCCTATGAGGCCCTATTTGGAGCATTTGTTGTATCCCAGGATTGAATGAAGCAACTGCTGCTGTTCCTGAAGCTCCCGGAGTGTTCCTTGAAGCCATGTCAAAGCAGGCTCTTAATTTTGCAAAACAGCCTCCAAAGTCAAACCAGCTCTGTACTGGAGTCATTACAGATAGAAGGATGTCACAAACAGAAGCCAGAAAGCACAGAAAGAACTGGGCAGAAGGAAATTTAGGGCTATGAGCCAAGAAAATGGGTTCTCATAGAAGTTCAGGTTGCTCTGAATAGACAGCAGGGGAGAAAAAGACCCCACACTCCTAGAGGTTCCACACTTCTCTAATAAAGCTGGGCAGCTCTGGGGCAAAGGTCATCCCAAGAGAGTCCAGAAGTTCTGTGTTTTGGATGCTCAGGCCCAGAGTAAGGTACTACTGACTATAGCCTTGGACAAGTTGCCAAGCTTCCTAAAACCTCAAGTCACTAAACTTGCAAGACGGTAAAAGGAAAACACAGGAAATCAAGGTGTGTTTACATCTTCTCTTGGAAGTGTTTTCAAAGATGAGCTTTGATGGGACACCTGGGCGGCTCAGTGGTTGACCGTCTAGCTCCAGCTCAAGGTGTGATCCCAGGGTCCCAGGATGGAGTCCTGCATCAGGCTCCCCACAGGAAGCCTGCTTCTCCCTCTGCCTATGTCTCTGCCTTTCTCTTTGTGTCTCTCATGAATAAAAAAAAAATTGAGCCCTGTTCAACATCATCATACAGAATGGACTGGGGACCTCATTTAGATTGATCCAATACAAATACCAAATCTCTTGGCAACCTCAGAAACTGACCAGTTCCTATCACATATTAGAGAGTAAATTAAACTTCTAGTAGAAAGGACAAGCATTTCCATTTAGGAAAGATCTCTTCAGGCAACTACTGCAAATGAATCACAAAATGTATTTATCAAGGCAGACTAACCAGGGAAATTGATGCTTGATTATTATCAACTATTAGCTATAAAGTAATTATAAACTGGCAGTTGTCTACCCCACAGAAAACTTCGCTTACTCAGGCCTTGGTTCTGGGCAAAATCAGTTGACAGGGCCTATTATTTACTAAGGCCCTTCCTAATTTTTAATATTTAAATGACCTAGTTCTAACTTTATTCTGCTTACATCTAGTTCAGCCCAATGTGTTAGGCAATCATTAAATGCAGGAGAAAAACATCTCAATCAGCCTATGAGATGTGAGGGAACAACCCAAGAAACCAGAGCAACAGTCAGACAAGCTTATCAGGTGATAAGCAAGGATAAAGGGGGCAGATGCAGACAGGAGGGGCAGGTTTCATGTAGGGGGGCAACTCCTGCTCAGCACTAGCCAATTACTACTCCTTGGAAATGTGAATGTGGTGCTACCAGATATGATTTTTCAGTGTAAGCCAAAAACCCAAATTTAAGAGAAATTCCTGTTTTTAAAAATCGACAACTAATTCAAATTGCAAACAAAAAGTGTCATGGGTCAAACTATATCTTTGGGACAGATTCAGCAAACAGACTGCCAATTTGTGAGATCTAGATTGATACAGAGAAGGATGCAGTAAATAAGGAATGAAACCAACAGAGCTCTATAAATGAGTGAAGAGTGGTGACCCCTAAACTTGGGGTCAGGAAAGATGTCAGAAAGAAAACAAGTCTTACGACAGTGCCCAAAGAACATAATTTGGGGTTGCAGGCAAGTGTGTATACATCTGCCAGACTTCAGAACAGTCAGTAAAGGAATGAAAACAAGATGGAAAATGCAGAGCCCAGTGAACTGAAGTACAGCAAGTATGCTAGTGCAGTAGGATATTTAACCTTTCCTTTTATTTCCCATATTTTCACCTTTTAAGAATATAGGCAGCCCTGTGCTCATTGCTTCAGGGAAGAAGTCACAGCAGCTGGGACTACAGAGCTTGTTTCCAGAACTCCCTGGGTCTAGGGTATAATTCCCAAGAAAGGTGGTCACAAAATGAAGTGAATAGCCTAGAAAGAACTTTCCCTTGATTGTGGAAGTGAAATCAAACAGAGAAGCTGAGAAGTATAGTGGCAGAAGTAACCTGCTCCCTATTTGCCAGGAAGAACCATGTGGGAAGGTGCCAGAAAGAAAAGGGATGTAGTATACCCAGGCAGATGAATCTCTATATGGCTGCCCAGATAGATTCCCAGATACAGTCTGGAAGTAGCAGAGAGTCCCAGGAAAATGCATATCCCATTTTACCACACATAAGCATGTGTTGACAAATGCTTCAAAACCAAGAAGATCCCGCCCCATACCTTGGCTACCCTGAAAAAGAATGAAGTTCACATTTCTAAGGACCCAGTAAAATGAAAGCTTAAAATAAAAGCTTTGCTTTGTTTTTTGTATACCTGGGTTTGTAGACTGAGATTCAAACTGGCTGCCTCATAGGAGTTAAAAGTGAAGGCGGATAGGTCAGAAGCAGTATCTGAACTTTAATCTAAGCTCCTCTGCCAATGATCAGAGGCAATTTCCAATATGGCCTCCAAAGAACCCCATGCCCTTATATAGTCCCCTTCTACGTTGTACCGGGATTGGTCTGTGTGTGACCAATAGCATACCGCAGAAGTGATTGCATACAACTTTCAGGACTAGGTTATAAAAAGACTGTAACTCTATCTCACTTTTGTGCCCTCTCTCTTTCTCTCTCTCTCTCTCTGATCACTCTCTCTGGGAGAAGTAAGCTGTCATGTTGTGAACAGCTTTAGGAGAAGCTCACATGGCAAAGAACTAAAGCCTCTGGAAAATAGCCAGTGAGGCACTGAGGCCAATCACTGACTATGAGTAAAATGAGAAGCAGATTCTATGTCCTCACTCAAGCCTTGAGATGACTACAACATCACAAGAGAGACTGAACCAGAACACCCTAGCTACGCCACTCATGGATTCCTGACCCTTATAAATTCTGAGATAATAAATGTTTGGTGTTTTTACCTGTTAAGTAATTTGTTATACAGCAATAGGTTAACTAATACATTCTCACCTCAAAAGACACAGCAGATGTTGAACCTAATAAATAGGAATTAGATGACTGACCAGTAGCAAAGTGCAGAAGTTTTGTCCTTTCCCTGCTAAGATGGTGTCACTAATCTTCTGCCAAAGGAGTGGATTCAGGAGAGAGACATAAATAAGGTGAGTAGTCTGGGATAGATCATAACCTTGAGTTTATTCAAAAGAGAGGATTCAGGTAGACAGTCAGGTATGGGTGCTAAGCCGTGCTAAGCATTAGGCACTTCTGGGTGTTACAGGACAAATCTTTACAGAAATTATGTCAGCAGAGGCAAATTTGCCATCATGGTTTACAACAGTTGAGAAACTAAGAGCTAGTTCCCAAGTATTCTGGAAACTTCAAGCCAAAGCCCCACAGGCTGGGCAACATAGTCAGTTGCATTGGGTGATTTAAGGTAAAGACTAATTTTCAAGAGCAGCAAATCTTTGCAAGTCACTTCTTCCCTCCCACTCATTTTTTTACACAGAAGGGGAACATTTGCTGTTTTTTTAGTGCCTAGAGCCTTAGCATCTGCCCCCTTGTCATTTGGGAATTGAGTATTTCAGCACTTGCTGATTTTCAAAGTAGCCACTAATCACCTATGACAAACCAGAAGCAGTTATAAACTGGTGCACTGAAGGGTTAACCCAGGGCTTCTTTATCTCTGATGTGTCTGACATTTATTTTTCATGGTCTATGAAGCTGGTGGGTGTAAACTGGGTACCCCAGAACCCAGGAGAGAGCCTGGGCTGGGAAGGCCTGGAATCCAGCTCTCTCTGGAGAGGTTTCCTGAAGTCTTTCTTCCAGTGCCAAGGCTTTGCCCACAGGTATCCTTCCGTCTTAGCAGAGCCACAAAAGGGTGCTTCCAAAATGGTGCCAGTGACTTCCCTATAGCATGGGTTAGCTCCACTGCTAACTATTCCCACTAGAAACATTTATAATCCTAAATGAATCTATTTTGGATCCTGATGTAAAATGTAAGGGACTTCTCTAAACTAGTACAGAGTTTTTTCTCAAGGATAGTCATTCCTATCACCTCATCCTGGTGATTCTTCCCTTTAACCTTGTGACAAAGTATCCATTCACAAAGGACTGAGTTTGATTTTAAACTCTCTTATCTGGAAGCAGGGAAGAACTGAACGTAAGCTTGTGGTATCAGGGGAAGGGCAACTCATGATGAGTAGCCTCTGTCAAATGTTAAGAAAATGTTGAAGTGAATGACAACGGTCTTCTGGGTGTTTGGATGGACCAGTGGTCACTGGGTGTTTGGATGGACTGAGCTGGGCTCTGGGTAGCCAGAGCCAAATCCTCTGTTACCTTCAGTCTCTCTTTGCAAGCAGAGCTTTTGCTTCCTAACTGTAGGAAGAAGAGGAGTTTGGGCTGGCGAAGGAGGAGTAGAAAGAAAGCTGACTGGGGGAAGAACTAGGGGTAGTATGGAGACAGCTCTTTTCCTGGCCCCTTGAATGGCTTTGAATACCTATGGGTAGGAGCATAAAGAAGAGTGAGAATAATAGTTCATGAGAATCTTGAAGACACTCTGGAAACAGGGAGAGCTGCTTCTGGGCCTAGGGATAGAGTCGGACACAGCTGTTGGAGAAGGTCTATCTCAGCAGAGCTTAACATGCCTCTGGTCCCTCAAAGAAGGGGAATTCCTAAAACCATTCACATCCCTAACTCCATCTGCTTTCCATAGAATCCAATCTGTGATTTGTACACATTGGCCTTGTCAGAACCTTGTTCCACTCAGAATCATTATAAAAGATTTGAGAAAAATTAATACACAGGGGCTTTTCCAGAAGGCTCTCCACAGCCAGACACATGGAAAAATGTTTTCAGGAGCCTCTTCTAGATTCCCATTCCCAGGCCTCCTGATACTTAAAGATGTTTACATCTCCAGGACAGTGTCTAAAGATAAAATTACAAGAACCCCAATGTATAAGGGAAAATGAAACTTCTGATTAAATGAAGGAAAATGGAATCCAGAGTTTCACCAAACCTAGTTAGAAACCATGTGGTAACATTAAATGGTATCTTTGGATGTGACCAAAAGGGCCCCCTTCATTTTGTTTCCTACATGCAGGTCTGTTTTGTTTTTGTAAAATGATAGCCAATTTATATGGGGCTCTATGGCTCTGTCAGGGCAAGCTGATACCTGAGGGCCCAGCTAAAATGCCACTGGGAAATGCCAGCAGGTACACAACAGGATCTATTCTGATGCTGGTGATGGCAGTAGTTTAAGTGGCTGTAAAATTTAGGGTCTGGCACAGTGGTTGTAAAAATGTCACTTGTATGTCCTTCATGACTATAAAGGCTCCAAAGCTGATTTTCATCTTTCCTGCAAACTACTTTCTTTTCTGCTTAAGTTAGCCAGAGTCAGTATTTTTTTTTCAGAGTCAGTATTTTTAAAGCAAAATCTGACTTTCAACAGCCTTCAAGAGATGGATAGACAAGGGAAGAAAGCTTACTTCAATAGGAAAAGACTCAAATGTCTCCCCAAAGAGAACCATACACTGTCTGATGCACTCTTCCCCCTGTTGGATACACTCTATTTCTGGTAGCTTAGGGTACACATTTGATGTGTTGTTCTTTCAGTTTGAATCATGACAACTGTCTCAAAGATATGGCACAGGCTTGGACCAGGTGCTCTGACAGACACAGAAGAGCCATGGTCCTAAGGGACCAGCTGAAAGGCTGAGTGTGAGCTTCTACTGCTAATTAATGAAACTTAAAAAACGATACAAAATAGCCATTTTCCCTCCACCGAAACAGACTTCTGCATAAAGTGCTTCAGATGGCACTCTGCTTCACTGCTGCTCCTAGAGGAGTAGAACTGAGACAAAACTTGCTTGCAGGTAGTTGGCTTGTCAAGGCATCCCAAGGATCAGCAGTGAGGAGAAAGGGAGCATAAGATGGGGGAGGAGTGAAAGCTATCACCAGATGTGTCATCATCACTGATTGTCACCACTGTAGACCAGTGGAGATCAGCCTTCTGAGAAGGCCAGGAAAAGTTTACCCCAGAATTGTCTACCTTAGGGACAAAAGGGAAAAGCATTAATAATGGGCTATTGTCCACTGGGCAAGGGTTACCCCATGGTGCCCTAACCCCACGCATCCAGATTACATATGCAGCTGTGTGAGGTAGACTCTCACAACTCCAACTTGCCTGTCACTCCAGCTATAAGAGTAGCTATAAGAGTAGCTATAAGAGTAGTTCCAGGGCAGGTGTGGCCCTGCCAGCAAAAGGCAATGACATCTGGGAACCGTGTATTCTAGCTGTGCCTGGAATCAGATGCTAGGCCAGAGATGTGAGATGTTGTGCAAAGTATCTCGTTGTATCCCATCTCACTCCCAGTGGTGCTTTCTCATAGTCTGTCATGTTTTTCAGAAGATTAGTACCATGTTACATATCTACTAAGAAAGATTGTTGCCCAGGTTTGGTCATTTTCAAGGGTTTTCTTTTAATATTTTATTTTTTTAAGTACTTTCTATATCTAATGTGGGACTCAAACTCAGAACCCCTAGATTGAGAGTTACTTGCTCTACCAACTGAGCCAACCAGGTGCCCCAGTCATTTTCAATGTTATTTTTGGAAAAAGCCCCACATCATCATGGGAGCAAAACAGATCCCACAAGGTCTTGGCCTCTTTTCCTTGTGCATACTCTTTAGCTTATGCATCATTACTTTGGATTCATTACCATGGGCTGGGCACAGAGAATGGGGTTCTAAGATTTGGGTTTTGGGCTTAGGAAAAGAAATCCTAGGGATGACTGGGTGGCTCAGTGGTTGAGCATCTGCCTTGGCTGGGGGGTGATCCTGGAGTCTCGGGATCAAGTCCCACATCAAGCTTCCTGGAGTCTGCTTCTCCCTCTGCCTGTGTCTCTGTCTCTGTCTCTCTCTCTCTCTCTCTCTCTGTCTCTCATGAATAAATAAATAAAATGTGTTTTAAAAAAGGAAAAGAAATCTATTTAGGTCTAAAGCATGAGCCTCAGGCTCCAGCTCAGCTTCTTCAGACTCTGTATAGAGTCCTGGGAGTATATGTCACAGACTCAGCTAAAGTGACTGTTGGTCTTCCATGAACTATTGTTCCTTGAGTGTGGAACTTCCTTGAGGACCTCCCAGGAAAGGTATTACTGAACCAAGATATGATACAGGGTCTATCACCACTTTGAAGGCAACAGAGCACCTGTCTTTACCCATGGCATTTACCTGGGCAAAGGTGTGAATGATATAATCCAGCAATAACCTGAAGCTCTTCTTTATAGGTTTCAGTTTTAGTTACCAGAACTGTTTACCTTAAGTTATTATTTCCAAATAGATTTGGAAACCAAGTCCTCTTTGCCTTTTGGGGAATATCCTTTATCAAAATTGTCAGCATTGGGGATCCCTGGGTGGCGCAGCGGTTTAGCGCCTGCCTTTGGCCCAGGGCGTGATCCTGGAGACCCGGGATCGAATCCCACATCGGGCTCCCGGTGCATGGAGCCTGCTTCTCCCTCTGCCTGTGTCTCTGCCTCTCTCTCTCTCTCTCTCTCTCTGTGACTATCATAAAAAAAAAATTGTCAGCATGTAAAGCAGAAGTAAAATAAAGCTTAGGGTTGGAATTCTGGCCATAATTATGTAACAATCTCAATACATTATCACTGGCAAAGTATCAAAGTAAATTATGAATTAAGTAAAGAGTTCAGAGTTCATTAGTTTCTTCTAAGCTTAAGTTTCTATTAATTTCATTCTTCATTCCTATTATTACTGTAGCACTAACATTTGCAGCCACTAAACACTTTTCTCAGCAAAGAATTTCTCTGTAAGTCTAAAGAAACTTTTCTCAGTTAACCAATTTCTTTTTCAAACCCACTAAGTGGAAGAGAGCTCTTATAATAGTTTTTTCTACAGGGAAAGAATAGTGATCCCAATAGCATTAATGGGTGTGAAGACATTAAAGATGATAGCTATTAAAGTATAATATCTGTGTCCTATACCATTAAATAGGCAAAAGCTATAAGGTGAACTGTCATTGACAAATAGGGGTGCTAACTCAGGGAAGAGGCAGCCTATTTCAGTACTACAGTCAGAAACTGCCATCATGCTTGCTCTCACTTTTAGCCCAAACTCTCTCTTCCCTTCCAATTGCTCTTTTGGCCAGAGAAAGCTCTTCAAGCAGCCATACTACAACACATTGAAGGATCTTGCATCTGACTTTAGCTTTGATATAAGTGTTAGCAAACCTCCATGTTCATATCCTTGCCAGGATTTGGTATTCAACACTTAAAACCTCTGTTTATTCAGCGCTTAAAGTTTAGAGAGATTAAGATTATCCCATGTCATAATTTAAAGAACACAGACATGTTCTCTATAATAGCCCAACATATGATGTAAAAAAGTATTATGGGAAGCATACACAGGCCAGTGGTCATGGCAATTGCCAAAGAAGAAACAATGACTGTGTATTGACATCTTGTCACAGGTAGATGCCTCTCTCCTCCCCTTTTGGAGAAATGCTCCCCTACACTCTCTAGTCATATAGCTCTGGTCACTCTGCCAATCACAGGCTGAGCTGATCAGTGATTTGCCACATGTCCTTGTCCCAGCCAAATTCAGACCAATCCAAGTCCCTACTTGGAATTTTTCTTATTGAAGTTGTTGTGGGAATGCTTTTTTCTCTCTGATCATGTAGGATTGTGTTCATCTGCTGACTTTTATTTTAGTGGTTGCTTTATGGATTATAATATATATCCTTACCTTAGTCTATTTTGGGTTAATATCATATTATTTCACCTAAACTATCCTTACAGTCATATACTTCCATTTACTTACCTTATCCTTTGTAAGATAGCTATTATACATATATATATATGTATATGTATACATATACGTATATGTATACATATATATGTATATGTATACATATACATGTATATGTATATATATATGTATATGTATAGCATCCATATATATTATAAGGCTCACAATTTAGTGTATTTGTCAATATTTGTCAAAATTGTTTGCTATTTAATGTTTGCATATATATGTTCTATTTCTGGTGTTCTTAATCTTCATTGAAGAGTCAGGTTTTCATCTGGTGTTATTTTCCTTTAGTGTGTAGAACATCCTTTTATTTATTTATTTTTTGTGGAACAAATCTGCTGGTGATTAATTTTCTTAGGTATTGCTTATCAGAAAATGTTTTTATTTTGTCCTTTATTCTTGAAGGATATTTTGGCTGGATGTACAATTCTGAGTCGACAGATTTCTTTCAGCACAAAATTCTTTTTTTAAAAAAGGTTTTATTTATTTATCTGAGAAAGAGAGCAAGCAAGAGAGAGAGAGAGCACAAGTGGTGGAAAGGGGCAGAAGGAGAGGGAGAAACAGACTCCCCACTGAGCAGGGAGCCTAACTCAGACCTGGATCTCAGGATTCAGAGATAATGACCTGAGCTGAAGACAGATGCTTAACCAACTAAGCCACCCAGGTGCCCCAAAAATAAATTTCTTAAAAAAACCACACACACACACACACACACACACACACACACACACAGAAGATAGGAAAGAAAGAACAAAGGAGCAAGTAAGACAAGAACACAAATAGCAAAATGGCAACCCTAAATCTAACCATAATTACACTAAATGTAAGTAGATTAAACACTCAAAATAAAAGGCAGAGATTGTCAATCTGGTTGAGGAAAAAAAGACATACCTAACATGCTATCTACAATAGATATTAACTTTTTATTTAAATTCAATTTACTTAGCATACAATGGAGTATTAGTTTCAGGTGTACATTATAGCGATTCATCACTTACAACACTGGATGCTCATTACAGCAAGCACACTCCTCAATTCACATCACTTATTTTACCCATCCCCCCCCCACTTCCCCTCTGGTAATCATCAGTCTTTGATTATTTGTTTTGTTTCTTAAATTCCAGATATGAGTAGAAATCATATGGTATTCGTCTTTCTTTGACTGACTTATTTAGCCTAGCAAAATACTCTCTAGCTCCATCCATGTTGTTGCAAATGAAAATATTTCATTCTTTTTTATGGCTGAGTAATAGGATTCATATATGTAATACTAATATTCATTCATATATATGACATTTTCTTTATCCAGTCATCTATCAATGAATACTTGGACTGTTTCCATACTTTGGCCTTTGTAGACAATGCTACTATAAACATTAGGGTGCATGTGTCCCTTTGAATTATGATTTTTGTAGATGAGATATTTTAAATACAAAGATATAGACACCTTTAAGTAAACCTATAAAAGGGAATATATGGTGCAAAAAAGAAGCATAAGAAAATTAAATTTGCCACATTAAGATTGTATGTGGTACTTTGTAAGACAAAGAATTGCCATCAATAAAGAGACATTTCAAATTATAGAAGAATAAATTCTACAGGAAGATAAAATAGTCAAATTTTAAATGTATAGGTCAACTAACAGAACTTGCAACTACATGAAGCAAAAATGGATAGAATAAAGATGAGAAAAAAATCTATAATTATACTTGGAGATCTAACATTTCTCTCTCAGTTACTGATAGAAAAACTAGATGTCCCCCAAAATCAGTAAGGACAGAGAGACTCGAAAAATACTGTTGACCAACTTGACCTAAATGACATCTGTAGAACACTTTACCAGTTGTGGAATATATATGGTACATTCATCAAGATAGATCATGTGCTGAACCAGAAATTGTCAATAAATTCAAAAGATAAAATTCATACAACATATGTTCTCTGTCTACAATGGACTTAGAAATCAATGACAGTGAGTTATTTAGGAAAAAATAAACTGCAAATATTTGGAAATTAAACATACTTCTAATAAGTCAAAGAAGAAATAAAAGGAAATTATAAAATATTTTGAACTGATTAATAATTAAATAAAGCATATTAAAATGTGTGAGATGCAGCTGAAAGATGCTTAGAGTCTTCAACGTGGATGGAACTGGAGGGTATTATGCTGAGTGAAATAAGTCAATCGGAGAAGGACAAACAGTGTATGTTCTCATTCATTTGGGGAATATAAATAATAGTGAAAGGGAATATAAAGGAAGGGAAAAGAAATGTTGGGAAATATCAGGAAGGGAGACAGAACATAAAGACTCCAACTCGGGGAAACGAACTAGGGGTGGTGGAAGGGGAGGAGGGCGGGTGTTGGAGGGGAATGGGTGACGGGCACTGAGGTGAACACTTGACGGGATGAGCACTGGGTGTTTTTCTGTATGTTGGTAAATTGAACACCAATAAAAATTAATTAAAAAAAAAAGATGCTTAGAGTCTCAGAGGAAAATTGTATCTATAAATATTTATTTTAGAAAGGAAATTCTTAAATCAATAATTTAAGGTTCTGTGTTAAATAGGTATGATAAAGAGCAAAGTAAACCCAAAGCAAGCCCAATATAAATAAGAGAATTGATAAAATAAAGAAAATTTGTAGCCCATAAAAATAAGTACAGAAAATACAAAAATGGAGCATATTAGGAATATGAGAGGTTGGCTCCAAGATTAACAAATTGATGAGCCTCTAGTTACACTAACCAAGAAAATAAAAAGAACATGAATTACCATTACTATGGATGAAAATACATTAAAAGGATAAGCAAACATTATGAACAATTTTATGACATTAAATAATTTAGGCAAAATGAATGAAGTCCATGAAAAATAAAAATTATTAAAGCTTCAAGGAGAAGTAAGTAATCTCAATGCCTATACCTATTAAAGATACTATTATCAAAATTCTTCTCATAAGACTTTAGGCCCAGATGGTTTCATTAGCACATTCTTTCAATAATTTAAGGAAAAAACACCAGTCTTACACAAACTCTTCCAGAAAAAGGAGTAGAAAACATTTCCTAATTTATTTTATGAAGCCAGCATTTTCTTAATACCAACACCCAACAAAGGCTATAGTAGGGTACTGTAGACCAGTATCTCTCATGTACATATATATCGTACTTAGCAGAAGTATTAATAAATCAATGCATTTGAACAAATGAATTTTATGCTTGGAATTGGTTTAAGTTTTGAAAACTAATCAGTAAAATTCCCCATGTTAACATAATAAAAGGGAAAAAACACATGATTTCAATAGATGCAGAAAAAGCATTTAACAAAGTTCCACATGAATTTAGGATAAAAATCATTCAGTATACTAGGAGTAGAAGGAAATTTCCTCAATCTGGTAAAAGGCATCAACAAAAGACTTGCAGCAAACAGCATACTCACTGATGAAATGCTGAATACTTTCCACCTACAATCAGTGACAAAGCAAGGATATCCATGCTCACCATTTCTATTCAACTGTGTATTAGAAATTGTAGCCACTGCAACAAAGTAAGAAAAAGGAAAGCCATAAAGACTAGAGGAAGAAGTCAAACTTTCTCTATTCGTAGATGACATGGTTGTTTATGTAGAAAGTTTTTAAAAATCTAGGTATTGGGATGCCTGAGTGGCTCAGTGGTTGAGTATCTGCCTTCAGCTCAGGGCATGATCCCAGAGTTCTGGGATTAAGTCCCACTTTGGGAGCCCTGCATGGAGCCTGCTACTCTCTCTGCCTATGTCTCTGCCTCTCTCTCTGTGTCTCTAATGAATAAATAAAATCTTTTTAAAAATCTATGTATCAATTACTAGAACTAACAAGTGAATGTGTAAGGTCACAAGATACAAGGTCAACATTGGAAAAAATTTAATTTTATCTCTTATATACCAATTTAAAAACCAACACCTTCTACAATAGCTTTCCAGCCTCCTTGGCATTTGGTATGGCCTGTCACCAAGCTCTAGTCAATGGAACATGATGAGAAGTGTTCTGCACCCCTCTTGACATGGCCCAAGAATTCCTCAATCATCAGTCCTCCCTCTCCTTATAATTATCAGAAACCTTGGCAGCCTTGCCTTGGATACCTTAGTTTGAAGATGACAGAGCTACAAGATAGATGCCTGGGTACCTGAAGTCCTATTTTAGAAGAGAGATGCCTGCTATCAGGAATAAGTGTTTTGATACTTCTCATAACAAATTTATCATGTTTTATCCATTAGCTGATATGACCTTAACTGATGTAGTGGCTATCACTTGGGGATCGGATAAGGAATGAGTGGTGGGTGAATAGTCTAGAACTCCATGCTGTAGTTAAATGCCATGGTATGATATATCCATATGGCCGTGCATACTTCTAAAAATTGAGTTGACAGAGGCCATAGCAGCATTTTTCTAGATATGTCTCCTGAGGCAAGGAAAATAAAAGCAAAAATAAACTACTGATACTACACCAAAATAAAAAGCACAGTGAAGGAAACAATCAATAAGGCAACCTACTGAAAGGGAGAAGATATCTACAAATGACATATTCAATAAAGTGTTAGTGTCCAAAATTTATAAAGAACTTATACAACTCAATACCCAAAAACCAAATAATCCAATTTAAAAATGGGCAGAAGATATGAATAGACATTTCTCTAAGGAAGACATCCCGATGGCCAAAAGACCCATGAAAAGATGCTCAACATCACTAATCATCAGGGAAATGTAAATCAAAACTAAAATGAGATATCTCACACCTGTCAGATTGGCAAAAACCAAAATCACAAAAAACAGCAGGTGTTGGCAAGGATATGGAGAAAAGGGAACCCTCTTGCACTATTGGGGAGACTACAAACTGGTGTGGCCACTGTGGAAAACAGTATGGAGTTTGGAAAACAGTATCCAAAAAAGGTAAAAATAAAGGGGGGTGCCTGGATAGCTCTGTCAGTTAGGGAGCCAACTCTTGATTTCTACTTAGGTTGTGATCTCAGAGTTGTGGGATCAGGCCCAGATTGGGCTCTGCACTCAGTGGGAAGTCTGCTTGAGATTCCCTCTCTCCCTCTCCCCCTGTCCTTACCACAACTCCCTCCTGCCTTTTCTTGCTCTCTCTAAAATGACAAATGGATAAAAATCTTTAAAAATGTTTTAAGTTAAAAATCGAACTACCCTACAATCCAGTAATTGCACTGCTTTATACTTACCAAATATATATATACATATATACATATATAAACACTAATTCAAAAGGAAATAAACATGCACCTCAATGTTTATAGTAGCATTATCTACAATAGCCGAAGTATGGAAACAGCCCAAGTGTCCATTAATAGATGAATGGATAAAGAAGATGTGTGTGTGTGTATATTCCACAAATACATAAACAATATTATATATATACATATATATAATGTATATATAATATATACATAATGGGATGTAATTCAGCCATAAAAAAGAATGGAATCTTGCCACTTGCAACAACATAGATGGAGCTAGACAAAATAAGTCAGTCAGAGAAAGACAAATGCTATATGATTGCACTTGTATGTGGAATTTAAGAAATAAAGCAAACAAGCAAAGGGAAACATTTAAAAGAGAGACAAATCAAGAGACAGACTCTTAATTACAGAGAACAAACTGATAGTTATCAGAGTGGTGGAGCTTGAGGGATGGGTGAAATAGGTGATAGGGATTAAGGAGCGCACTTGTCATGGTGAGTAATGAGTGATGATGTACAGATTGTTGAATCACTATATTGTACATCCAAAAATAATAGAACACGGTATGATATATATATCATATATTGGATTTAAAATTTTTCAAAGATCCATAAAAGAATTAGAACAAAAAAAGAATTGAGTAGACAATACTGCTGTGCGGAAGCGCCGCGGCTGGGTGGCCGCTGCGGGTGGCGGTGGTGTGCTGGAGCACCCAGACCCGGAGTGTGGAGGCGCACAAAATCCTCAACAAACGTGGATTCAGTGTCCGGTCCTTTGGAACAGGAACTCATGTGAAGCTCCCAGGACCAGCACCTGACAAGCCAAATGTTTATGATTTCAGAACTACATATGATCAGGTGTACAATGATCTCCTTAGGAAGGATAAAGAACTCTATACGCAGAATGGCATCTTACATATGTTGGACAGAAATAAGAGGATCAAGCCTCGGCCAGAAAGGTTCCAGGACTGCAGAGACCTGTTCGATCTGATCCTCCCCTGTGAAGAGAGAGTGTACGATCAGGTGGTAGAAGATCTGAATTCCAGAGAGCAGGAGACCTGCCAGCCGGTGCATGTGGTCAATGTGGACATTCAGGACAACCACGAGGAGGCCACGCTGGGGGCATTCCTCATCTGTGAGCTCTGCCAGTGTATTCAGCACACGGAGGACATGGAGAACGAGGTGGACGAGCTGCTTCAGGAGTTCGAGGAGAAGAGTGGCAGAGCCTTCCCGCACACGGTCGGCTTCTACTGAGCCCCCTGGCCTGGCGCGCCGCCCCCTCCTGAAGCGCCTTGTTGAGATTCCTTTTGTTAATACTTTTTCCCTCTTGATATTTGTTTTTACCTTTAGGTATTCTGCCAGCCGACGGTAGCAGTACCCAATAAATTGTACATATGAAACGCAAAGCTACACATAAATGCCAGATTAAGAACAATCAAGTTTTTCTGTCCGCTTTGACTTAACGAGTGGGCTGTTGATTATAAAGTTTTTTTTCTTTAACCAAAACAGTAAATAACGGTTTCTAGTACCTTTCCCCCATGCATTTGTGGCTTCATTGTGGCTCCTTTGTTCCACCCTCAAACTTGCTGTAATGTACAAATAATCTGAATAAAGCAATGGGTTTGGTCTTACTAGGAAAGAGCTTTAAAAAAAAAAAAAAAAGAATTGAGTAGACAGAAAGATTAGACCCATAATGTGGATCCATTTAAATAACTTGAAATACTGTCTAAACTGAAGGAATTGTACACATACAAAGACATATTATTAAGTGCATTAGAAAGGCTGGAGTGGAATGCAAGTGGATTTTAGGGACAAGGAGAAAAAAACACGTGACCATAAAATGATGCTGAACTCAGCAGGCACAAGGAGATAACACAAAGAGACAACAGGTTGGAAGATGGGGAGTCTAAAAGTAGATGCTATTAGGAGTCTATGTGAGATCAGCACACAAAGACAATGTTAAAGATTGTTTAGGAAGAAGTCCAGTGGCACAGTTTACTTTACAGAAATAGCAAATAAAAGTATATTTAGTTTTAAAAAATCCATTTGATATTCATTGTCACATTTGCAGGACAGGATGGTATATTTTTTTCTGGCAGATGCAAAAATATCATTAAGTCATAATAGGGCTTATCTATGTGTTTCAAAGGAAAGGTTATTGGAAACAGTAATCTGATAACCCAGGGGGCTATTGATGGGAGCCTAAAAACAGGAATGTTAAAATTGAGACTATCATTTAACCAAAAGCTCTGCTATGGATCTATAAAGAACTTCAAAGACCTTGAACGTATCTTGCATGCAACGATTCATATTTGGCCTTATTTCCCTTCTAGAAAAAAATAGCTCAAGACTGTTAGACATTTCATCAGACACACATGAGAAGGAAAAGATCTGACTGCATAATAATCCTATTATTTAAATTCCTATGTAAGGGAGAAGAGACATAGTTCCAGTCTGGCCATTTGGTATGTGAATTATATACGATGTTTGAAAGGGTTCTTTAGACACTCATCTCAGTCTCTGCTGAAAAGGGTGCAATAAAAATATATTTAAGGCCCTATGGAAATAGCAACAGCCATTAAAGTTGCACCCCTTAAAGAAAAAATTGTAATTGAATGACATTGCTATAGTACTCACATATAGCTTGAGAAGAGACAGCACCTAGAGATGCAAAATACATTTTGAATATTTGCCTATATTTGGGTAAGTTTCTGAAAGCTCACCAATAACAGCAGAGAATATCAAAGTAGAATTCTATTTAAGAGGACAAAGTATAGGGAAAGGTAAAGAGTCAAAATGTTCATGTCTCATTACTGATTTCAGCAGTAAAATATTTCAACACACACTTGTGGCTTCTGTGTTACTGTGGTTCTCAAAACTTCAATGCTTTAGAATCTGTGCACTATAACAACTTTGTAAAAATGTCAAGATAAAATGCCTTTCCTTCACAGCTTTATACTATAGAGTGAGCTTAAGATATATCCCTTGGTGGCTAGCATTCTGATAGGAAATAGCCTTTGGCACACCACCATCTAGTGGCATCCAAGAAGAACTCAAAAGCTTTTTTTTTTTTTTTTCCTTTAAATTCACTGGAACAGAGGAAGTGGAGTCTACCCAAACTGATAACCTCCTTTCTTTGCACTTTAAGCCCTCTGTAATTATAGAGGACACATTCACTCAGGAGTTTAATAATGGCCATGTAGACTGCACTTGTCTGAATGAATCCTGTCACCTTCCATCATGACTTTGTTTTTTAGGGGTTGGTGAGGAGCAGAGGGAGAGAGAGAGATAATCTCAAGTGGGCTCCATGCTGGGCTGGATCTCACAACCCTGAGATCATGACCTGGGTTGAAATCAAGAGTCAGACACTTAACCTACTGAGCCACCCAGGTACCCCAGTCTTTCATCATCTTGAGTGAGGATCATAATATGTATCCCTAAATCTATTGTGAGACTAAAAAGGACTCACATGTGTAGTGTTCACAACTATGCCTGGTATAGAGTAAGCACTCAAATATCCTCACCAGTAACCAGTTAGAGTTAATGAGATTCCATGCTTAAAAATTTAACTCACCAGTCGTTAGAGTTAAATCAAGCCATCTAGGTTTGTCAGGTTGCCCTACCACCATCATTCACAAACATAGGTGGGCAGAGGCAGCAGCACTTCCACTGAGTAAGAGCAAAAAAGAAATGAAAGAAAAGCACCCTTTCCCCTCCTATTTTTAGGACATTATTCTTTCCATTACCTCCAAATAATATTAGAATTAATCAATGTGCATTTCACAAACACCTCTGGGAATCTGGTAAAACGTGGATTTACCTAAAAAAAAAAAAATGCACACAAATCTTACATTTGGTTTTGGGCAGTTCACTGAGCTCCAAAGCTTATTCCCATGAACATCAAGGTCAATACTACCTCATCGAGAAGCTGCAGGGCTATCAGAATGATAGGAGGAGATGACTTTCCTCCAATCCCTTTTTAAGCTCCTTACTTCTAATTCCATGGAAAAGAGTTATTAGTAAACAGAGGGCTACATTTTTATGTGTCCTCATCTGTGCCCTGGGGTAAATGGGTTTGCCATTCACTCATTCACTGAGAAGAAGCTAACAATTTCTTTATGGCTGCAGTTGCTTTTTATTCTCAAGCTTTATTCTCTTCTTCCTCCAAACCAGGAATAGGGGTTTAGGGGCTGTTCTAATGCAATACGACAGCTGTAAGCAGAGGATGAAGGGTCTATAAAATACACGGACATTAAGAACCCAGACATCTGTCGGGTAATTTAGGATTTTAAACAATAAATAGAACAGGTGTTCAGGATTGCCAGCAGGCCTGGATAGTCATATCTTCATGAAAGCCATATCTTTTATGAAAGAAGTGCCCAAGAAGGGGTGACCTAAGTTGTTGCTCACTGAGAACCACAGGATTTTCCTCAGCCCTATCACCAAACACTCCTGGATCATGGTAGATATTTGTTGGATCACAGTAGACATTCTCAAGTTCAAAAGTTATACAAGTTTCATTGTGATTTTAGGGATGTCAATGTACTTTTATATAGTTGAATATTATCTGGTTTATATGGGGAGGATATGCATAGTTGAACATTCTGTCCTTGCCAGGTCAAATATATCAGAAACCCAAGTGGACTGCAGGATAAAGCAGGAAGAAGAAAATTGGTGTTAGTGGCAATCTTTTGATTTTTTTTTCCCTGCCTCCCCGCCCCATAAGAAGTTAACACTCTATTTTGTAATTTTGGTTGCAATTTTCCTAAATTGTATGCAAGCCAAATAGTGCCTCTGTGGACAATCATGCCACACTAAACCTAGCCACCTTTCTGATGAGCCATGGTCCCCATCTTTCTTTTTGGTCTCCCAAACATATATTACAGTTTCTTTTATCCTTTCTTAATGATTTTATATTCCTTTTCATCTGATCTTTCATCTTAGCAATTCATTCTTTGGCTGTATCTACTACTGTTTATCCTATATACGTGCTCTTTATCATACTTTTCTCATATTTCTTCTTGGTTCTTTGATTTCTAGCTCTTGCTTCATGCTGCTAACACCATTATTGATCATCCCTATTTTAGGTTCTTGACCTATCTGTTCCAAAGTTCTGTTTCAGAGAGTTTGTATTATTCAATTTGTGGTCTTTTATTATAGTTATGGTGACTCCAGGCTATTTCCTTGAGTGTATCTGCCACCCTACCTAGTCATGAGGAAACCTAAAAGGCAGGTTCTCTTCTTTTTCAGTTCTGGTGAGCCTGAAGAATAAACAGGAGAGGAATCCTGGGTACCACAGAGCTGCCTTTGAAATTTCTTTGAGGCAATTCTCATCTTTAAATACTATATATAATATTTAAAGATATATATTCATATTATTTATACTCTATAGTGCATATATATATTTTCCTATTACTTGGTAATTGAGTAATTAATATATTTAGTATATAATATGTATATACTACTAAGAAAAACACTGTTCCCAGAAGGATACAATGAAAAGAATGTGACTCTGGAAGTTTAAACCTCTATGAGCCTTAACTTAAGCCTCTATGAGCCTACACTTCAGACAGGATTGTAAGGATTAAAGAAAATGTGTCTAGGCTAACAGAATCCTGGCAGAGTAGACACTACTCTGTGTTAGCAAAGAGATCCCTTCTACAAACTACCTCATAGTCTTCTTACTCTTGACATTCAGAATACCTTTCAGATATCAAGATAAAAAATACTAAGGAATCAATCCAATAATGAAAGTAAGGGTTGGGACTCTGTCATTAGCAGTTCTATACTACAAAAAAAAATAGATGAGGAAAATCATACATCTCATACATGGTGTCTATCATTTTCATAGATGCATAATTCATAAATTTACAATTAAAAAGTGGTGAAAGTAGATTGAAGCTCTCTATAGAGGTTCCATTCAAAGCTCTAGCTTTAAGGGTAACATTGGCTCTTGGGAGCCAAGGCCAAAAACATGGTTGAATGCTTTCTGCCAAAAGCAATGATAATTTAATCCAAATGAAATGAAAGACTGAGTGAACTCCTTCACTAACATAGTCTTTGGGATTGCAAAAGAGTCTTTTAGGGTTTTTGGAACCTGTGTCAGATGGAGACAAGAGAGATAGATGGAGCCACAGCTGGAGAGTGGCCAGAAGGAAATGACTACTTCTGAAAGAGCAAAGACTATATGGTGAAGTAAACCAGCCATTTGGGCCCCTGAAAGCTATATCTGTTCAGGAACCAACTGACTGTAAAAGCACATGAGTACGCACACTAAGAATTGGAAATAAAATCTGAAGAGGACTGTTCCCAGAGTCCAGGCTGGCAAACTTCTGAAGGCAAGTGTTAAGTAGATAAGCTGAACAGTTCTGTAAACCCACCATAGCTATCTGCCATAGGCAAGTGGATGAGATGTGATGGGCAATGTATTCAGTATCAGGCCAGACCCCTAATACCAATACCCTAATGGCACCCTACCATTAACTAGTTATAGAAAAATCTAATATCTGAGTTTTAATTGTAGAGTTGTAAAGGAAGAGTATTCTTGTCATTTTATGAAAGAAAAAGAGCAATAGAATAGACTAGATTATCACTAAGCCCCCTTTAGCTGAATTTCTCAGTGTCTCAAGCACTGGAACCTTAGGCATATAATAGTTTCCTTTCAATCAAGATCATGCATGGTTTACATATTTGCTGTAGAACTCCTCTTAGATTAGGGTCCTCTCACAAGCATACCTGGGCTTTTCTTAAGACTTTCAAATGCCAGAGAACCTGCATTCATTTTTAAATCAGCACTTTGAGTAGCTACTTCGCACTAGGCACTGAGTTAACCCAATATAAGTAATGGGAATGTAGGAACTGTTCCCTATTGTCAGGGTATTTGGTCATCTGAAAGGGGAGAAGTCACAGTGAAGAAATTATTGTGGCTTAAAAACTAGTAAAAAAAATTCCCTTTATTAAAAATCAAGCTCAACATTAGAAACTTTTGATCCATATCCCAAGCAGACAAGGGAAAAGCCAAGTTCTTTGGCTGCTTCATTCCACTCACTCACCTTTCCTGGGTTGGGCATAGCCATATAAGCCAATACAATACAACACTGGGGAAGAAGGACCAGGACATCTCCAGGTTCAAAATTGATGGGCTTCTCTCATTAACTTATTTATTCAGAGTAGCAGCGGCCTACCATGGAAGTGAATGGGAAAAAGCCGGTAAGGTCTTGATGTGTAGATGGGGCTTTAAGGCAGGACTTAGACTAGATACAGTGCCATTTTGGCTTTGGTGATTTGGCAGGCTGTACTGGTGACCTAGGCTGGGTGGCCAAGGACAGAGGTGTTCCAGGCTAATAAAGGAAACTTAAATCAAGGACTAACAAACTAAGCAGGTGCCCAAGGAGGTACTTTTTTTTTTTTTTTATTTAGTAATATTCACATCTGGCAGGATTTAATCCTGGCTTGTCCACAGATACATTACAGCCATGAAACAGAATCAAGATCCAACACCCAAACTGAGTTGAAAACAGAAACCCAGGACTTTACTACCAAATAAAATTGCATGTATCTGGCCTCTTAATGGTTATGATCAAAATTAAAAAGTGGTGTTGCCATTGCAATTAAGTTATTACCATTGTAGACTGGCCTCTCTTTTGGGTAGAGAACAAAGTCCCTGTGAGCCTCACATGGTAGTGTACTTTGCTCTTTTTTTCTGATCATTACAATTCAATTTCAGACTTTTGTTTCTAACCAAAGGCTCAAGGTTTCATGAAATATACCAATAATACAACCCCGTTTCAAGTGCCATTGTCCCAGGCAGGCTGCATGGCTTAAATAACTCCAGGATCTACACTCTTCTAGGGATGATTCTAATGTCAGAAATGATATTTCTCTATAGTTAGAACTTAAAAACAAAGTTAAAATTCAACCCCTTAGAAAAGCCATAAAAGCCAAACTAAGAAAGAATAGCTTGGAACCAAAAGTTACTCCACTGAAGCAATTAAAAAAATACCAGTCCCTCAGGTGGGGCTCCTTAGACACTTCACAAAAACAATAGTTGGCTTAGGACCCTGCTATTCCCCTTCACAACTACATAAAACACTAACTCTTCAGAGCAAAGTTTGGATGGATGGCATGACTGGAGGCTATATATTCTTCAGAAGAGCAGATTAAATGCACAGTGTAGTTAATATCTATGAAGATAGGGAGACATATAGCTGACCTTGGCTCTCTTCCACTCCTGGGGACTCAGCTTTTTCTATAAGCCCCTTTGTTCAACCTGGGCTTATCTTTCAAAGATCATAAACTTCTCATCACAGTGACCCAAGCAGTAGGTTTCAAAAAAGGACTCTAGGCCTTTTGGCTGGATTCCCCCACCACCCATGAAGACAGAAGCTGTTGGGCTAGAGAAATTTATAGCTTGTGACTAGATTTAATGCTCAGGGAAACATGAGAGGGGGGGAGCTCATAAGACCACTCAGTTGCCTTGCACAAAGGATGCTTCATTTGAGCAACAGTACACTGTTTCTAACCAGCAATAAACATTTCTTATGATTACAAAGAATATGTTAGGTAGGTTCTTAAGAAAATTTGGAGAGGCAATATAAGAAACAGCGTAAAGGATCATAGCAGAAGGGAGGGAAAACTGAATGGGAAGTCATCAGAGAGGGAGAAAACCCTCCCTATGAGGGTTATGAGAGACTCATAACTATGGAAAATAAACTGAAGGTTGTTGGAAGGAAGGTGGGTGAAGGGATGGGGTAATTGGGTGGTGGGTATTAAGGAGGGCACATGATGTGATGAGCACTGGGTGTTAATACGCAACTGATAACATTACTGAACACTACATCTGGAACTAATGATGTACTTATATGTTGGCTTAATGAGTTTAAAGAAAAAAAACTTGGAGTGGCTATATTTTTGAGGGAAGTACAAAATCATTCCCCAGAGTCTAATGTGCCATTGGGGAAAAACTACTGCCCAAACAGCACTTGGAAGCATGGGTTAAGTAAGTGGTCCTCAGACCTCATTGAAAGTGGGTGATACCTTGGGAGCTTATTAAGGTACAAGTTCCTGAGTCCCACCACAAGAGATTTGGAGTCAGTGGTCTGTGACTCTTCTTTTGTATCAAACACCCAGATAATAACAATGTAATTGTTCCATGATTTACACACCTGAAGGAACAAACCTTTAGTTGGGACCAAGATCCACACAGCCCAGCTGGACCTTACACTTTCAGGAATACACCTATGACTCCATAACATGGGTGGTCTGCTCCAAGATTTGTTTGGGATACCACCGTACACTGAAACTGACTCCACACCTGTGTCTGTGCTATGAACAGAAGTGGCTCCGGGACTTCTCCATAGGTCAGGGATTTGGGGTGCTGGACAGAGGAACTGGGAAGTAATGCTTGAGCTTAAATAATGAGCCTCTTTGGGGTAGCTTGGGAAGGGCCTGGTGCTGATTGTTGGGCAAGTGACCCTGATTTTATTGTTAGAATGACAGTAGCCTACAAAGATGGCTGATTCATACAGTGGTTGCAGGTGTCAAATTTTCCATCTTACACTGGATTCTAAGCTCATTGAAGATGAGAACTGTGTGTTACACATTTAGTGCCCCAGAAGAGCATTCCAAATAGTAGGTGTTAAGGTTAATTGCCCTAACTGCGCATCCCCTAAACCTTGCCCTAATGCCTATAGACAAGTATAGTTCCTTGCACATTAAAAGGCATACCACAAGTAATTACAGATATGACTTAACACTAGAGTCTCCTAAGTCAGAGCTGCCACACAGGGCTACACAGGATGTGCACTGAAAAAAAATCTATCACGTGGAAGAGGCCATCATTTACACTGCAGTCATCAAAGATCTAAGTGTAAGAGCTACAAACACAAAACTC
Organism: Vulpes vulpes; assembly: GCF_048418805.1. Lineage (NCBI taxonomy): Eukaryota > Metazoa > Chordata > Mammalia > Carnivora > Canidae > Vulpes > Vulpes vulpes. Next base: position 52,839,521 of record NC_132790.1, on the reverse strand, counting down.
AGAAGAAAACACAGATGTGAATCTTCATGACCTGGGATTATATATGCCATGAAAAGCACAAGGAACAAAAGAAAAAATAGAATAATTGGTCTTCATAAAAATTAAAACTTGGTGCTTCAATAGACACCATCAGAAAGTGAAAAGACAATCCACAGAATGGGAGAAAATTTGTGTAAATCACCTATCTGATAAGAGACTTGTGTCTAGAATATGTAAAGAACTTCTATGCCTCAGTAGTAACAGGACAACTCAATTTTTAAAAAATATATTATTATTTAATTAATTAATTAATTTAGAGAAAGCACAAGTGGGGGGAGAAGCAGAGGTAGAGGGAGAGAGAGAACCCCAAGCACACTCCACACTGAGCATGGAGCCCAACATATGGGCTTACTCCCATGATCCTGAGATCATGACCTGAGCCAAAATCAAGAGTCTGACACCAACTGACTGAGCCACTCAGGTGCTCCAAAATAACTCAGTTTTTTAAATGAGCAAAGTATTTGAACAGACATTTCTCCAAAGAAGATATGCAAATGGTCAATATGCACATGAAAAGCTCAATATGTTTAATCATTAGGGAAATGACATAAAAATCATAATGAGATATCATGTCATACTTACTAATATGGATGGAACCAGAAAGATGGATAAATCTTTATGATGATGTGGAAAAATTAGAATTTTCATACACTGCTGATGGAAATGCAAAAAGCAGTCTGGCAGGGCAGCCTGGGTGGCTCAGCGGTTTGGCGCCGCCTTCAGCCCAGGCCCTGATCCTGGAGACCTGAGATTGAGTCCCACGTCAGGCTCCCAGCATGGGGCCTGCTTCTCCCTCTGCCTGTGTCTCTGCCTCTCTGTGTGTGTGTGTGTCTCATGAATAAATAAATAAAATCTTTAAAAAAAAAAGTCTGGCAGTTTCTTTAATGGTTTAATATATAGATATATACCTAAGAGAAATGTAAAAAATAATTCCGCACAAAAACATGTACACAAGTATTCAAAGCATTGTTGTTTATAATAGCCAAAAAGTGGACACAACCCAATTGCCCATCAACTAATGAATAGGTAAACAAAATGTGGTATATCCATGCAATGGAATATTATTTGGCAATAAAGAGGAATAAAGTATTAATACACACTACAACATGGATGAATCTTAAAACAGGCAAAGTGAAAGAAGCCAGATACAAAAGATCACATATGATTCTATTAATATGAAATTCCCAAAATAGGCAAATTCATACAGATAAAAAGTATATTGGTGGTCACCAAGGGCTGGGATGATTGGAAGGAAATGGGGAGTGACTGCTACTGAGAATGGAGTTTCTTTTGGGCATGTGAAATGTTCTAAAATTAATTGTGAGGATAGTTTCACAATCCTGAATGTATCAAAGACCACTGAGTTGTATACTTTAAATGGATTAAGTGTAAGGTATGTGAATTATATTTTAATAAAGCTGTTATTTAAAAAAACATTGCAATAAAACTGACAAGAAAACATCTAGAGGAACAAAGGTGTTCAAAATTTTGAAAATCTTTGATAAATTTGTGTAATATTAGATTTATACAATAAGAAATTCTTCTAAGTGTGTTTCATATGAGCTGAGCCACTGTGTATGGTTGGGCAAACTGTACACTCAACAATGTACTCAGCAGTTTGTAAGAACCTTGCCCAAGGTAAACTCCATCTCAGACTGTATGCTTTTCTAGCCTGGGAGGTAGAGGTGACCTGTGCCATGACTCTACATTGTATCAACAAACAGTTATTCTTCATTTCCACTCATTCCTCACCACTTCAAATGACCTAGTTCACCTATATTTCCTAAACAATTACCTTGAAATGCATAGCACATGAAAAAAGGCCAGGGTTGAGCAGAATGGATATGAAACCCCAGCCTTCTTCCAAGTTGGGTTTCAAGCATTTCTATTTACTTCCTGAGTCTGTACTGACCAACTGGGGACTCCATGTATCTCCTTCAAGGCCCTGAAACCCTGGATTGTGATTCTTGCTAACAATTTATTTCTGTGACTTCATTTTAGCAAAATGATTTGGAGTTCTACTTTGAGTGCTGAAGAACTCTTAATTATTTCCTAATGGCCTAAAATGGGTAACATATTTTAACTGCTAAAGGAAATTGAACACTGACTAACTGAACAGTTTGGTACAGTAATATTTTGAGAATTAAATAAGATGATACATATGAAAAAAACTTGAATGCATATAGAGAATAAATGGTCTTTAGCTGGAAATAGGAAGATACTATTTAAAAGACTTCAAGGCATGTGTCCTTAGGTTAATTATTTTGCTTCTTTGGGCCTCATTTTATCCATTAGTGAAGTGGGGAGGGAAATAGCAGTACTCTTTTTATAAGGTTGTTAGGAAGATTAAATGAATTAATATATATTAAGAACTTTAGGAAAATATCCATTTCAGGATCTTCTATAATTACAATGTTTGCTATTCTATTTCATAGCATATTCCAGATTTTACTTTGATTAAATTTTGGAAAGATCTGCTCCAATGTATTGGCCAGCAGCTTGTGAGCTTCCTCTTACCTTGATCTTAATTTTTCTAAATATATGACAATTAAACAGCATAATTTAGTGGTTAAGAACCTGGTTCTGGAGCTGGACATCTTGATATTAAACCCGATTCTGTTATTTCCCTATAACCTCTTGGAGCCTCCATTTCACCATCTGTTAAATATATAGTTGTTGTATAATAAATGAATTATTACATGTAAAGTCTTAGAACATAGTAAGCACTGCATAAGCATTTGCTATTATTAAGTTAGATTCAAAATATGAAAATATTATTGTTGGTTTTATGATCAGAATTATTCTTCTGGATTGCTGCTTAAAAAAAAACCCTCAGGTACACAATCAGGTACAATCTAAGTCTATTATCTCTAAACCTCATTACTGGAGAAGAATCTTAGGGCAACCATTATGAGTTTAAGGCCCAGAATTTATATCAGTCTAAACAAATACAAAGGAAAACAACTAATAGGAACCAATCAAGGTGGTTGTTTCTTCATACAAATTCATATTTCAGGAGTGATATAAAAGTACAATTGAAAGCAAGATTTTTAAAAATCTTCATGGTATTAGGCTGACAGGTCCTGGGAATAATTTCTGGCATTAAAAATTAAAGACAGCAGTCCATATTAAAGCTTAAGTCAGTGTAGGAACCCAACCTACATGAATATGGTCATAAATCCTGGACTTCAGGTCTTAAAAAGAGGCATTATTCTCTTGTAAATATTGATTAACTTATTAATAATTCACAGGGAAGTCATTACACAAAACCTCTTTAGTGCCTACTGACTGCAGTGCTCCCTCCGTGCGCTCAGCGCTGTTCTTTGATTGTCCTGCAAATGTGGCTTGAAATCGCTCTGGTCCTCTCACTCCCCTGGTATCCAAACCAGTAAATTCCAGACAAACTCGTTACAGCCCCTCACGCGGTCATGCCCGCGCATTCACAAATCGCAATACGTGCATTAAGATGTTACTTTTTTTTTTTTTTTGAGATTAAACAGGTGGGTTTTTATTATCAAATGTAATAATTCTACGAAAACTCAGTGGTATTGTGGTTAAGTATTACTTCCTATCTTAAAGTCTTTCAGAGCTTTGAGCAGACAGCATCTTAAAGCATCCGGTATAAACAACTCTTTTTCTGATCTTTAAGTGCCAGTTGTCACCAATCTTCACGCAAAATATTTTTGTTTTTGTTTTTGTTTTTGTTTGTTTGTTTGTTTGTTTGTTTGTTTTTCCCTACTGCAGTTAAAGGGCCATTCCTGGTCAGGTGAAGAGGGAACGTTTAGCTCTCCATTCAAGATGTTAATCAAAGTAATGCAAAGTAAATAAAAATAGCAGCCACATAAATCTGCAGGGCATTGCATCCAAACACTAAGGACAGCAGGAGGAACTTAAGAAACGCATGTGCACTTAATCAAATCCTATTTTCCTCTTTGGAGTTACTCAAGGCAGCAGTACTAGCTAGCCAGTGTCTAATATTGCACTTTTGTAGCTAAACACATAGTGCTAAACACTGACAGCATCAATAGCTGTTCTAGATTAGAAGTTGGCTGGATTAGAAGTTGAAGGGTCAGAAGGAATTTGACAGAATATGCACACTGAAAGAGTTACCTCTGAAGAGTTTCTTATGATCCACACAGAAATTATTGAACCATCTAAAAAATTCAGTGAATCACAAAACCAAATGATGAATGCTAATGTCACCCAATGATGAAGAAAGTGTACATAAACATAAGCATTAATTTTGATTTGCTATTATATATCCACAGCATACATATGAGAATATGGGCCCCCAAATTAAAATGCATGGGAAGATTCATTGCTTTCCTACTTAAGGGTATCTTATTAGACATAAAATAGCTATCTCTCAGAAAGGAGGCCTCCTTCCTCAAGAGCTCTCTTCTCATAGAGGTTTATATTAAAACCAAGTGTGGAGAGGAAATCACTGGCAGATTGAACACATGCAAATTCAGATCTTTTATTTAACAAAAGATATCATAGAATCAAAAGACAAGCTACCAATGGGAGAAAATGCCAGTGATATACATAATCAGGAAGGTAGTGATATCTGTAATATAGACAGAGAATATGTAAATCCACAGGAAAAAACCCTCCATAATTGGCAAAGGATATGAATACAAATTCACAGAAGAAACAATAACTGAAACCTCATAAAAATATGTTGAGCCTCAATAATGTTCAATGAAGTGCAAATTAGAAATAGAAGATGCCATTCTAGTCCATCACAAGGTAAAAAATCATATATCAACATATAACACTAAGAATATATTTTATATTGTAATTTCCATTTCCATTAAAATAAAAAGAATTTGAAAATCTCTTCATGACTAACTTCATTTATTCAACCAGTATTTATTGACTGCTACTAAAGCTGATCACAGGGCTAGACCATGTAGTAGTTACTATATGAATAAAAAGACATCTGCAAGTAAACTATAGTTTAGGGAGAAAGAAACCAGTATCCAAGCAACCTACTGCATATAAGACAGAGTGAAATAGGTACATGATAGATATGGAAGATCAGAGGGTTCCCAGGGGGAGACATTCTCAAGAATAGCTGGCATTTGAACAGATCCAATAATGTTGAGCTGAAATAATATGGGCAGAAGAAAGAGGAAAAATATCCAGCTACAGTTTTTTTTTAAAAAGTAAAATCACAGAATTAAGAAAAGCCATGAATAATTAGAACATTGAAGCTAGTGTGAACATGGTAGCCAGATTGCAGGTGGTAAGACCAGTAAATAGAAGATGATTTGATGGTTTTCAGCCTAGAATCTATAAACTCCCAACCAAATATCCTCATGTCTGTGAAGGCATTTGCTTCCAAAACTTCTTACTAAACCATGATATAAGTGGGCTTTATCCTCAGGGCAAGAATGATTCAGCCATCACCTGGGTATGTTGCCCAGGTTCTTATCACCTGGATTAAATGGACAAATTGCTAGAAAAAAATAAATTACCTTCCCAACAATAAATAGAAAACTTGAATAGTTCCATGACCACTAAAGAAATTGACTCAATGGTAAAAAAGAAAACAAAACAACAACCACAAACCCTGCCTCTTTCCCCACAAAAAAATTCCAGATTCAGAAATGTCCAGCATTATGAAAGATATAACTATAATCTAGCCCTAACTATTCCAGAGTATAGATAAAAGAAGAAAATGCCCAAATCATCTTATGAGGCAAGAGTAACCTTGACATCAAAACTTGGCAAGAACTATATAAGAAAAAGGAGCACCTGCATGGCTCAGCTGGCTAAGCATCTGCCTTCAGCTGGGTCATGATCCTGGAGTTCAGGATTAAGCCCAGTGTTGGGCTCCCTGCTCAGTGGGGAGCCGGCTTCTCCTTCTCCTTCTCCCTGTGCCCCTCCCCCTGCCCATGCTTGCTTGCTTTCTCTCTCTCTGAAATAAATGAATATAATCTTTTTTTAAAAAGAACTATGTAAGACAGAAAAAGTATAAGGCAACCTCATTCTTGAACATAAATACAAAAATCTAAAAAAAAAAAAAAAAATACAGGTGGGGCTCCTGGCTGGCTCAGTGGGTTAAGGGTCTGCCTTCAACTCTGATCATAATCTCCAGGTCCTGGAATCAAGCCCTGCATCAGGCTCCTTGCTCAGCAGGGAGCCTGATTCTCCCTCTCCCTTTGCCTGCCACTCCCCCTCCTGTGTTCACTCTCTCTCTCTCTGTCAAATAAATAAATAAACACCTTAAAAAATACAGGCAACAAAAATTAATGAATAAATGAAAATGATATTATACCATGACCAAGTTTATTCCAGGAATTTATGAGTGAGTTTATTCCAGGAATACAAGTGTGTTTTAATATTTGAAAACAAATTAACTCATCACATTAACAGATTAAAGGAGAAAAATGATATGATCATTTCAACATAGAGTAAACATTTTATAAATGACCTTGTAAAATACACGAAATTGTAAAAGCCAGGAAGATCCAAACAGGCTTAAGCAGAAGCATATGATTAGAGGATTTGTTCCACCAGATACCAATTCTTTTTATAAAACTATAGTAATGGAGAAAGTGATATTGATATAGGACTAGACAAATGAGCCATTGAGAAAAAAAATAGCCTAGAAATAGAGTCTTAAATATGAAGACACTCTTTAAAATGAAAGTGCATTGCATAATACTGGGGAAGGATTTTTTTTTGCAATAAATGGTACTAAGACAACTGAGTATTCATATAGGAAAAATAACTTTGAAACCCATATCTCATGTGGGAGGCAAATCTAAGCTTTCAGCAAATAATGTAGAATATTGTCTGGACGTGTGAGCAGGAAAATATTTTTTAAACAAAGAACAATGACTTTAGAGAAAAGCTTAATAAATTCACATTAAATTTAAAAATTTCTGTTTAACAAAAGACATCATAAAGTGAAAAGGCAAGCCAGCCATAAAACTCAAATTCAGAATATGTAAAGAACTCCTACAAATAATTAGCAATAATCGCGCCTCGGATAAACCTCATTGGCTACAATACTGCTACTACACAAAGCTTCCTACAAATAATTAAAACTAAAATGGCTACATGTCATTATAAATTTATCCAAATCCAAGGAATATACGAAAGTAAACCGTAATGTAAACTATGCATTTGAGGTAATGCTGATGTCCGTGTAGGTTCATCAACTATAACAAATGTACCACTGTGAGGGGAGTGTTTATAATGGAGGAGACTATGCATGTGTGAGGGTAGAGGGCATATGGGAAATAGCGATACCTCCTGCTCAATGTTGCTATGGGCCTAAAACTGCTCTAAAAATAAAAATTTATTTTTAAAAAATAGGAGTCAAGAGAACTTCTTTAAGAACCAAAAAATTTGGATAAACACAGCACAAAAGAGGACATCCAAATAGTCAATAATTAGGGAAGAATGGTTCATAGACCAAAATCTCAATAAGTTACCATTGTAGACGCACCAGAGTAGCAAAAAGTGGAAAGTCTTAAAAAATAAAAATAAAAATAAAAAATCTTAAAAATGTGGGAAGTCTTATAATTCTAAATGTTGTTGAACATGTTATGGTGGAAATTCTCATATTGTCCAGGTGTGAATGAAAACTGGAATAACCACTTTGTATGTTTACAACTATTGGAATCCAGATTTATCTAATAATGTAGAAAGAGCTATACCCTGAGCCAGCCACTTTTTACTCTTGGATCCTAAAGAAATTTGTTGACATATGCATCAGGATACATATAAAAGAATATTCATGGCAACATTTTTATGATAGACAAAACCCACATGCAAACCAAATGCACATCAACAATAAAAATAGGTACATTGAGATACATTAATATGATGAAATATTATGCAGCAATGAGAATGACCAAACTGGAGCAATGGATGAATATTGGCCCCCCCCCCAAAAAAAAAAAACAAAACAGGAGGAAAGGAGGAAGGCAAAAAAATTCATATAATATGACCCATTTAAATAAAGTTCAAAAAGAGCCAAACTCTACTAGGCCATTTAAAGAAGAGGTATATATGGGACAAAACTATAAAGGAAACAACAAATCATTGTCACAAGAAGCAAGAAAGGATAGAAGTGGCCAAGCATCTCATAATCGGGCAATGTTCCCTTTATTGGTCCCTGGTGGTAGTTACACAGGTGTTTGCTTTACTATTGTGGATTAAAATATTCCTCTATCAATGCTACATTTCAGAAATAAAAGCATAATTTCGTTATGTTTTTAAATGTATGTTTGGTTCTCCTTTGTGTTCCAAAGTATTTGATAAGATTTGTTTTTAGGTGTTTACATGAAATAGTTTATAACAAGTAGAAATCAGTCCTTCTGCCTTTATGAGAATTTTAATATTAAACTATGAAGTACAATTCAATTTTATGGATATCAACACTGAAGGGAGGAGAAGAGGGATGATGAACTCAGAATTCACTCAGCATCACATTATTAACAAGCTCTGTGCTGCCACACTTTCAGCTGAACTGACTCAGCTAATAAGCAGGAAGGTGGTATAAGAGGAAGGATGGGCCAGAACCTGCTAGTCTTGAGTCCGTTAGGCATGATGGGTGGAGATGTCAAGAAAATAGTTTTTTGAGCAGGTCAAACCTGGCAGGGAGAGGGAGCACAAAGCTTGAATCCAGAAATGGAAAGACTCCTCAGCGACTGCATAGGAAAGGGCTGCAGCCTTACAAAGGGCTTTGTTATGGTGTATGAGGTGAAATACACTGGCTCTACAGAGACTCTAGCTGACAAGGCTTTTTGTGTATGGGTGGGGGGAGATTGAGTACAGAACCCACATCCCCCTTTTCTTTAGTCACTTCAATCAATGCTCACAATGCCCAGCTGCTTTCTTGAGTTGGAAAATATCCTTTTTGTTTGTTTGATGGGCTTTGCTCTTTATGAGTGAGGTATTTTGAGGTTTCTCTTATTCCCCAAAGAGTAGTCAGTGACCAAGAGAATATCTATCAAAGAGCCTGGAAAATGGTAAAAATTTGTGACCAAAAACAAAACACAATTTTCATCTGCGTATTGGCAATATACCATGATTAAGAACTTATCTCTATGCTGAATTGTCTTGACTGGAGAGCTAACACTAGTGTGAAAACTTGCCTTTCAAACATCTCTAATGTTCTATGCACTAAAGTGAATCACTTCTCTGGTCACCTTCCACCCAAATCTTCTCCCGCTACTGGTGTGCTCTTGCTCTGCTTGCAGTGATTCTTCCTTTTGACTTAGTAATCCCTAGCTTTTTGCAAAGGGGCACCTGGACAGTGAAGGGTGTAGATGGGTAACATCTAGGTTACCTATCCATAAACACGTCCCATTTATACCGTTCTGTGCTTACTGCCTCCATGTAATATTCTTACTTTAAAAAAGGAGGGGTCATTATCAACAGTGGTACAGGATGGGGTGAAAGGGCGTTATGGAGACTTGGGGCTCACCAGATTTTTGGAAGCAAGACCTTATAAAAGCAAGGTCCTTATAAGGACCTTATAAAACCAATTTTGGAAGCAAGACACTTATAAAAAATCTTAGCATCTAATATTGAAAATTAGATTTCTTCCCAAAAAGTATTCCTTCACAAAATCTTGTTCAAAGGAACCAAAGGCCAGAACTCTTTATTTCCTTTTTCTGAGATAGAGAAGGTCATTCTTAGGGAGGTGATGTCTGTCTTGGTTTAGAGATTTGCATGGAAAAAGAAGCAAAGGGCTACCTAAAATGCCTAAGTCTCTAAGCTGTATTGAATTGGAGGTTCAGTAAGAAACTTAGCAGTTTGGGATCAGCGTTCAGGTTGACAGGTGGAAGCAATGAACCAACATTAATTCCCTTCTCCCTTAAGGAGCTAGCAGTTCCCCCAGTGACCTTTAGTCAAGTACACCAATATGGGAACAAAATCTGGCAATAAGGAAGATAGCACTTCTCAAGCTTTCTAAGAAGTTGAAGGGAGATCTAACAAGTAAGCACCTCAAGATTTGAATTGAATTTGTTTGAATCCCAATTCTTCATTCCTTTGGAGGTGCTAAGAAAGAGGAGACTAGGAAAAGGCAGATTATCAAGGAAAGGACAAAGAGCAAGGGCAGGGTGGAGGGTTGGAATATAGAGGGTAACATTACTTTATAGGAGGAAGTGCCTGAGCTGTGTCCATGTCACAAGTTCCCAGTTGCCTGAGTCTCTGCCTTTTCCCAAATTCCTACTATTCTCGAATTGGTAAGATAAATGGGTCAATAAATAACTTCAAGATAAGTGCTTGGAAGTTACAGGAGATAGGAAGAAAAGTGCACACTTTATGACAACCTTGGAGTTGTCTCCCTGTTGTATCTGCTTCCCACTTGAGGGAACCCAGTAGAAGAAGTGGTTGGGGAAAATGCACAGCTGGTACTCAAGGACCTGGCTTATTGAAGAGGGCTTGAAAAGCAAAGACAGGTGCCCCCTGTTGGTTTCCTGCTGCACTGGCCTCTCTGGCAGTTGAGTGAGCCCATTTTCCCCCCAAGCTTAGAAGTCTCTATGCCTTACTACTTGAAACCACAGGCTTGGACACATGCTGGAACAAATGGCAGAGAGTTATTGGGGATGTGACTGGCTGCAGTGCCTGGGGGAGGGGTGTGGGGAACCAGGTCACACTGCATAGGAGAAGTCTTCTACCTCCATGGGTAAGCCATGCAAAGGGGACAAAAAACTGCTAAATGATATAGGGTTGGTTTGTACTTTCCTATAGTGATTCCAGTTGACTTTAAGGTGAATTATAGGGTGGGTAGGCAGGAGTGACTGTGGTCCGAGTCAATCTCAGGAAAAAAACCATAGACCCACACAATGTGAATGTAGCTTATCACAATGACAGTGCAGTACATAAACTCTCCCTGGATTCTGCTTCTAGAGTACACTTATGCCAGGCGTCTTACAGAATCTTCATTTAGGAGCACAAGGCATGCAGCAAGTGATTTATCACCCAGGTCTCTTAGATCAGCGTTCTCAAACCAGAGCTTGCATCAGGATCCCCTGCAGGGCTTGTTAAAACACAGATTGCAGGGCTCCACCCCAGAGTTTCTTATTCAGAAGATCTGCAGGAGGGCCTGAGAATTTGCACTTCTAACAAGTTTCCAGGTGAAGCTGATGTGTTGCTTAGGGATGTTTCTAGATGTTTCTTACTAGCAGAAGTACTATTCATAGGAAAGGGCAGCATTAACAGGAGACTTATGTAGGGCTGCAAGCAAATTTTATTATCTATGAAGACTGTAACATTAACATTGCCTGAAACCACTGACTTCATAGCTGTGTACCTCCCATCGTATGCCCCCATCGTGAATACACCAGATGAAGTTGGGGTTGTGACTGCCTGAAGTCAGAAGTTTTCCGTTAACCTTCAGCTGGAACTGAGGACCTTTATTTTATTTTTTTTATTTTTTATTTATTTATGATAGTCACAGAGAGAGAGAGAGAGAGGCAGAGACACAGGCGGAGGGAGAAGCAGGCTCCATGCACCGGGAGCCCGATGTGGGATTCGATCCCGAGTCTCCAGGATCGCGCCCTGGGCCAAAGGCAGGCGCCAAACCGCTGCGCCACCCAGGGATCCCTGGAACTGAGGACCTTTTAGGTAAACAGTTGTTTGGGAAAATCAATGCGGGTACCAAAGACTCTACAGAAAGTGTTTACAAGTGTAAAGCATTGAGCTGGTGTTTGCTTTGTCTAATTGATGTGATAATGATATGAAGAAAGTATGCATATCAGCAACCCATAGCCAAATACATCTGGGGTAAATACAGGGTTTTTGTATGATTAATTGATCTCATTTCCTGAACCTGATTTCCTGTTTCCCTGCCACTTCCACCTGTAAAACCAAGTACACTTGTTGAATCTTGTCATGTCAAAAAAACAGGGAAGCTATCAAACTACCAAAAAGTAACAGGATTATATTTCTAAGCACTTGATGAAACTCCCAAAGGCCAGAGATGAGAGAATTGACACAACAACAAAAAAAGACAGTGGTAATAGAAATACTCAAATACGTAAGTCATCAGTAAATCCAAGAAAAATATCACCTCTGGAGCATGATAGAGAACAAACTCTTTTTAAAAGGTAGTTAACTGCTTTTTCCATATAGGCAGAACCACTATGTAACCCCTAGCAAGTGAGGGGAAACTTCTCTGTATAGAAGCAGCTACCCAGCTAATAGATAACAGAATAGATTTAGAATGTCAGCATTTTGCACTCCACAATGAATTAAGGCATGTAGGCATTGAGCATCAGGGGCTCAGTATCAGACACCAAGGGGTGACCAGACATCATGAGCCTCCTAATGAAAAAACACATTGTCATTTATGAAGATATCTTGGGGGGGGGGGGGAGTATAGGATCAGGTCTCAGAAAACTCAAGAGGACAGAAGAAAATGACAAATTATGTTCTAAAAGTGCAATTATCAACATTTAGCTAGCTTCTGGGAAACTTTAACAAATGACTCCGTTTCTCCAAAATGCAAAAGGAAGAAGGGAGAACCCTGAAGATCAAAAGATGCCAGAACAATGGGCGGTTGGGCCGGCGCTGCGGGCCCCAGCTGAGGCTGGCGCTTCCAGGGAGGGCTGGCGGCCGGTCCTGCACGCCGGGGCTGGGGGGCCGCGGTTCCGGACTGAGCTTGCTGCGTCTGGCAGGCTCGCCGCGCGGTCCCCTGGAGCTGGAGGGAAAGTAGTGGCGGGGACGTTCATCAACGTTCATCAACCGCTTCGATGCAAGGAGCTGAAGTTGCCTTCCTACAAAGGCCAGTCCCCTCAACTAAGTCTCAGAAGCTAGTTTGCTGACCAGATTGCCATTGTGAGCAATCGCTTCACCCTCTGCCGTTCTGCTCGACATCTTGCTATTTGCTGGACTTATTTATGGATCCGTATGACCTCTCTATCCAGCAGCTGCATTTAGTTGCACCTTCCTGTCTGCTTTTAGGAAGGAAATTTGAAGGGAAAGAAGATATCCTGCCTAAGGTGGAACAGCTCAACAGCCTAGGTTGTATAATTAATATGAATCTAGAATTAACAAAGCAAAATTTGCTACATATGGAACTGTTATTAGAAACCTTTCGGTGGAGGATCCCTGGGTGGCGCAGCGGTTTAGCCCCTGCCTTTGGCCCAGGGCGCGATCCTGGAGACCCCGGATCGAATCCCACGTCGGGCTCCCGGTGCATGGAGCCTGCTTCTCCCTCTGCCTGTGTCTCTGCCTCTCTCTCTCTCTCTCTCTCTCTGTGACTATCATAAATAAAAAAAAAAAAAAAAGAAAGAAAGAAAGAAACCTTTCAGTGGAACCTCTGCCTTCCAGCAGCTGCCCATTTCATTGAGTATTATCTCTCCGAAGCAGTACACGAAACAGATCTTCATGATGGCTGGCCAATGATTTGCCTGGAAAAAACGAAACTCTACAAGACCAAGTATGCAGATTTCCTGGAAGTATCTTTGCAAGATTATGCCTTTTTAAATTATGCACCTTCTTTAGTAGCTGCTGCATGTGGGCTTCTTCAAGGATTATACTTCGTCTTTCTCTAACGTGGCCCACAAGACTGCATCGTTTTACTGATTACTCCTGGGATTTTTTTTTTTTTTTAGTGCAATGCATTGAACAGCTATTGATTGCACATTATAACGATGTGAAAGAGGCCAACAGAGAGGACAGGCAGGGTCCCAGCCAGCGCAGCTGAGTGTGCTGCAGTCAGCCTCCCAGCCCGCAAGGCCGGTTTACTTTCAGCAACCCCACTATCTCCATCAGACGCACCACACCTCGCTGCAGTACCGCCATCCTGTAGCGGAACAGCCGAGCTGCCAGCAGATGGGATCTACCACACACAGCTCCTCTGACACACTACGGACGTGACCTGCTGGCTTCCAAGCCAGTGTTCAGGGCCTCGGGCATGTGCAGACCGGTGTTGGGATGTCACTGGCAATACCAGAAGTGAAGCCCTGTCCGAATGTTTCTTATAACCAGAGTTCCCAGATAAATGAACATTACCCTTGCATTACTCCTTGCTTTGAAAAGTGATTTTATGTGAAGGTAATTCCTGACCCAGACTGTTCTGTGACTTGAAGCTCTGGGGCAAGCTTTTTGTAAACTTCCCTTGAAAAGGAAAGGGATCCAGATTGCATCAGAACTCTTCAGATACAAGCATCAGGAAGACGGAATTTCCCTTTCAGTGCACCATGAATACCTGGGAGGACTGAACAAACACTGCAAACACTTTAACAGTATGTATATCAAATCCTGTTAAAACACATCCCTTGTGACAAAAATTTTAAGCCCTGGTTGATGGTCCAAATATTTCAAAAATATTCAATACAACAGAAAATTTGGACAGATTCTATGTCGCATTTTGAGATTTGGCCTGTGGTGGGCTCTGGACCTGATGTTGGCTTATACGTCAGAGAATAATGTTTACCTGTGGACTTGCCAAATGTTCCTTTTATGAAGGAAAGTTACAGTATTAATTTTTGAAGAGGTCTTTTTTTCCTTTTAATTCTGCAGTTTTGAGTTACATTTTTGATCTACAAATTAATCTTTACTAAGTTTAAACTCATGAATTGCTATGCTATACCAATTTGCAGTAAAAAAAATTTTTTTAGATGAGTTATAATTTCCTATCACAATATGTAGGTATCTGGATTTATGTACTAAAATTACGGGTGGAGTAGATCTCTTAAAATCATGATCATACTTTTTTTTTTTTAACCCTAAGTGATCAACCTAAAATCTTTAGGATTAAAACACATTTAACTCAGGGAATTTGTACTACTTGGAAACACTTAACTGTAATGCAATATGCTTTGGGAATGTTATAGTATGAACTACCTGTATAACATAGGTTAAAATACTCTTACTAGGATGTTTTCAACTGAAAACATAATTGTAGTTTAGAATGAATGAAGTGGCTCCTATCACTCATAATCCATACATAGATTTTGCATTTTTCAGTGCCCTTAGTGATTTATACTCAGATTTGATGTTACACTCAAAGTTTTTTCAAGGAAGGCATAACTATAAAATGTCAGTACTAGAATAAAGTCCTGTAGGTTTATTTTGAAGTGGAATGTGGCCAGGGTAGTTCTCAGGTTGTGCTTAGAGCAGCACTTTGTTCCATGGAGGACAAGTTCTATAAGCAGCCTTGCAATCCAGCCAGTCTATGTATCAGGCAGAGGAACCAAATACTAGATTGCAATAGCCACTTCCATTACACTGGCCTCAGAACTGCCCTGGGACATTTCACTGTGTGGGTAATGAGTGAAAACAGCAATAAGAAGTCATTACAGCAAGGGCAATTTAGGGGGGAAAGAATTCAGAGGGAATAAAAAGTAAAAAGAAAGAAAGCATTGTAATAACTGAAACTATACGTTGTGCTCTTATCTGTGGGAGAAGAGAGATTTGGTGAGAGGAAACTTTCTGATTTAAAAATAAGGTGTGTCTTTTTGTTTGTGCTTTTTTTTTTTTTTATAAAGATAACACTTGAATAGAAGGGAAACTGCACGGCAGGTATGTGAGTGCCACAATATGCATTGAAGACAAACTTATAAAGATGTTGTGGGTATGCAGCAGGAGTCTCCGTAATCAAGCCAATGCCTTTTGTTAGGAAAGGGAGGGACTCAGCACAGTAGTGGACTGATCCAGATGACTCCAGTGGATAAATGTGGGTGGGTGGCTTCTGCCAGCATGAATTCCTAGAGAATGTCCTCTCCTTAGAAGAATGGTAATTTTTTTAAAAAATTTTTATTTATTTATGATAGTCACACAGAGAGAGAGAGAGAGAGGCAGAGACACAGGCAGAGGGAGAAGCA
This sequence comes from Vulpes vulpes, assembly GCF_048418805.1. Lineage (NCBI taxonomy): Eukaryota > Metazoa > Chordata > Mammalia > Carnivora > Canidae > Vulpes > Vulpes vulpes. The sequence continues at coordinate 52,823,679 of NC_132790.1, read as the reverse complement.
GGCTCCATGCACTGGGAGCCTGATGTGGGATTCGATCCCGGGTCTCCAGGATCGCGCCCTGGGCCAAAGGCAGGCGCCAAACCGCTGCGCCACCCAGGGATCCCAGAATGGTAATTTTTATAATTAGATATACATAGGGCATGGTGTGGATTTATTAGGCTGGTAGATTAAAAAAAAAATCCACTCAGGTAAGAACAGTCACTCATGGCCGTTTTCAAGCTTGAAAATGGTTTTCTGAAAGTATCATCACTTTTTCTCTTTACAGAAGGCTGCTAATTGGATTTTGGTAGTTCTTACCTCAAGAAAGCTTGAATTATTTGGGGGAAAGTGGGTTCAAAAGAGAATATATCTCACATTCACATTCAGAACCCAGCACCTGGCATCCAGTTTTCAGTATTTTTAACTACCTCAATAATGCTATGAATGTAAGATATTGGGATAGAGAGCCCAACTTGAAACAACCACCAGTGCCTATGGTAATTTAATGTCTTATCAAATGCTTTTATTGATTAGTTTAAATGTCATTCTTGTTATAGAAGAATATGCCTTTTTAAAAGGCTTATAACGCTTTCCCAGTTTGCATTTTAAAAAGTTAAGGAACACTGGATTAATTTTGGGGGGTAGAATAAAATAATTGGTTACTATTGCTGCATACCTAGGGTGGGGTGGGATGGGGTGGTTGGAGAATCAGAACTATTTTTATTTTTTTAAAAGATTTTATTCATGAGATTATATATATATATATATATATATATATATATATATATATATATAGACAGAGAGAGAGAGAAGCAGAAACACAGGCAGAGGGAGAAGCAGGCTCCATGCAGAGAGCCTGATGTGGGACTCGATCCCGAGACTTCAGAATCACGCCCTGGGCCAGAGGCAGGCGCTAAACTATTGAGCCACCCAGGGATCCCCCAGAACTATTTTTAAAACATTAGGTTTCATGGATCCCTGGGTGGCGCAGCGGTTTGGCCCCTGCCTTTGGCCCAGGGCGCGATCCTGGAGACCTGGGATCGAATCCCACGTCGGGCTCCTGGTGCATGGAGCCTGCTTCTCCCTCTGCCTGTGTCTCTGCCTCTCTCTCTCTGTGTGTGTGACTATCGTAAATGAAAACAAAACAAAAAACAAAAAAACATTAGGTTTCAGTATAAATACGACTCACAACTGCGAGCCTTGGAGGATGACGGTGGGGGGCAGTTGTGTGGGTTTTGTTTTAATTTATTGATTAGTCTTTAAAGCAGGTCTTTTTTTTTTTTTTGAGATTACTGGACCATTATTAAATGTGTACTATGAAGAAATTAATATGTATAAAGGGCTTTACCAAAGCCCACTAAATAAACACTACTCAAGTACAGACTGCAAACCAAAATATATCTGTGTTGTGACATTAATTGCAAATAGTATGGTGTTAAATTCTACACCAATGGAATTAGATGAGTGCTATGCACTTAATTTTAAAATAGTTTTCAGTAAAAAATAAATAAAAATAAAAGATGTCAAAGACATTTATTTTTAAGAAGTAAAGCTAAGCGCTTACACATAAGGATGAACACTGAGGAGTTAAAACTGAATAAAAGCAAGGAAGAGGTAACTATTGAAGTCTGAATGGTCGTTACTCTTAGGGAACAGAGGGGCTACCAAAGTGGTTGGCAAAGGTTTAGTTTTTGATGTGGGAATGATTGCAAGGGTATATGTTTCACAATCATTTATTAAGCTATATTTTATGTGAGTTTTCCCTTCCTGTTTTACAACAAAAAGGTAATGGAAAAGAGATTCACGTAACCAACAAAGAGTTTGTATCCTTTGTCAGGAAAGTTCTAGAAAACACTTTTTAAAAAAAAGATTTTATTTACTTATTTGACAGGGAGAAAGAGCATACAAGAGAACATAAGCAGGGGAAGTAGCAGGCAGAGGGAGAGGGAGAAGCAGAGTCCCTGCTGAGCAGGGAGCCTTGACTGGGGCTCAATCCCAGGACCCTGAGATCATGACTGGAGCCAAAGGAGGAGCCAAACCAACTGAGCCACCCAGGCACCCCTAAAAAATATTATTTAAAAAGACAGTCAACATAATAGAAAAATAAGCAGAAGACTTGAAGATATGCCTCACTGAGGGGAAAAAAAAATCCAAATACTCAATAACAAGACAAGTGCTGAAGGGAAATACAAATTAAAACTTCAATTAGATACATGCCCACAAGAATATAATTTAAGTGTTGGCAAGGATGTGCAGAAACTCTGAAGTTGCTGGTAGGAATGTAAATTGGTACAACTACTTTGGAAAACAGTTTGGAATTATCAAAGAAACTTAAAGACACACATCCACTGAGGGCTGCTAAATGTTTAACAACTTTGCTGTCTAGTAGGAAAGCCCTGTTTTACAGTATTTGCTGATTTCAGCGGTGTAAAAACTAGCCAGTACTGATGCTTTAAAAATATATATAACTAATTGCAAACTTATATAATTTAATTTTTAATAAGAGCTCTTTTAATTTGCCTATAAAATTCCTGAAGTTTTGATATTTGGTTCTGAGGGGCCAGCATGAGCCAGGTCTAGCTTATATACTTCCATGCCCCAGAAATTCCATACACCCTAGAGAAATGTTCATAGATGCACATACAGAAACATTCACAGTCTTGTATATAATAGTTCAAAACTGGAAATCACCTATTATCAAATGATAAATAGGTTAGATAACTTTGGTACGTTTATATAATGAAATTTCTTATGCACTAATGAAAAAAAACTAGAGCTGCATGCAGCAATATGGATGCACCTTTAAAACAATGTTGAGTGAAAAGTAGACAAAAGAACACATCAGTACAACTAAATTAATATACATTTTAGAAACAGGCAATGCTATACTGTTTAGAGACCTACATATAGGCAATGAAACTGTAAAGCAAACCAAGAAAATGCCATAAAATACAGAGTGGTGGCTACCTTTGGGCGGAGAAGCAGAGTTACGTTCTGGGCATGTGAGGTTTCTGGAGTGTTGAAGTGTTGTTTCTTTAAGTGATGGTAGTTACCTAGATCTTCACTTTAGCTAAACCTAATATTCTAAATACTTTTTGGCAGATGTGTTGCATTTAACATCTGGTGTGCAGGAGGCACTGTCAGGTCTCTTACCCTGACTAGTTTGAGAGGTGCAGACCCTCTCAAGCTGCCTAGCTTGCTGGCTCCACTACCAAGACACAGTCAGCTCTTTCCCACTCTGGATTTCCTTTGGTAGAAAAGAGTCAGGTTCATTTTAGCTCCGACCATGGTTCATTTTAGCTCTGTGAAGAATGTCAGGTCCCAGTTCTGAGTCTCCCAACTGAATGGAGTCCTGACCAAATCTCCAATTGATTTCTTGGAAGCCACACTTGTTTGGCTTATGTCAGAAAATATTGCCTTCTGAGAGAAAGGGACAGGATTCTGCAGAGCACCAGCTCTCACCAAAGGCACCCACTTGCCAACATCCACACTACTGTAATCACCAGAGTCCCTAAATGTGGATGAGAGAGTGTTGGAATGATTGATGTGAAAAGACTTGACCAGACATTTCTGACTTCGAAGATGGGAGAAGCCACAAGGAAGGAATGAAGGCAGCCTCTAAACTCTGGAAAAGGCAATAAAATGGATTCTCTCTTCCTTCAGAAAGGAACACAGTCCTGCTGACACCTTAATTTTAGCCCAGTGAGACCAATTTTGACTTTTGACTTCCAGAACTGTAAGACAAATTTATGTTGCTCTAAGCCACTAAGTTTGTGGTCATTGGCTACAGCAGCAATAGAGAACTAGTATAAGGAAAAAAAAAAAAGAAAAGAAAAAAGAAAACTAGTACAAGGGAAAATGGAGACAAAACAAGGAGATTCCAACAGAATATCTGTGCTAAGGGCAAATAAGCCTGTGTATTTTGGAGGTGTGTTGCTTACTTACCTGTGGGACTATAGAAAAGTTACTTAAGGGCTATGTGCCTAAGTTTCCTCACCTGTGAAATAGATTACTAACAATATTACTTAGAGGAATGCTTTGTATATGATTTCTTAATAGCTTTATCTATTAACATTATTAGTACAAGAAGATATGGAAGCAGCTAGAATGATCCCCTTACCTGAACTGTATCCTGACATGAAAATCACCAAAGGAAGATTAAGACTCCCTCATTATCTCCCAGACACTGCATGTCCAAACCCTGATCCCATTCTCAATTCCCTATGGCCTCTAAAGCACATGGTCCTTTAGGAAGATCCTCCATATCATTCTGAACATTCCCATCACCTTCCTGCTCTGACAGAAATATGCACCTTCTGCTGGACACCATTTTCCTTGTAGCCTCCGTAACTATATGGCTAAGGAGAATTTGAGTTGGGGATATATTTAGTCCTATACCCCAATATATAGTTTAAGTTACTGCTTGCTCTGCTGAACTAGAAATGATTTCTTCTGCTGTTCGCTGTGTTAACCCACCCAGTGTGGGGGCCTACGGATCAGGTATCATATTATGATATGAAATGACCCTGCAACTCCTGCCACAGAAGTAAATGGGGGCAGTAGGAGAAAAATAAAATTTGGAACAAACAGGACCCAAAGTTTTATGGAAAATTTTCAATTATTAGACATGTAAATTGCAAACAGAAGATTGGATTCTCATCAACACTCAGTTTAAATGGAAGATATCTCTTGTTTAATATACTAGGTAATGCCGCATATGTAATTATAAATTCATTACACATTTATTTCTTTTTTTGATATGTAGAAATAAATGAAGACCCAACGAAATGAGAATAGTCTATTTATTCACAACTTACTATAACAATAAAGTCAGCCATTATCACTTGCATTTTGGCAAAGGCTCAAAGGCAAGCGGAGGAATGGAAAAGCTTTCTAGCAGAAAAAAACAGAAGGCTTCAAGTGTATCTTGATTGGAGGCTCTTCACATAAAAAAGCTGGAGGTGTGCTAAGTAGGAGTGCTGTGCTATATGATTGGTTAGGGGTGATATTTGGTTTTCTCTGATTGGTCCTACATTGTAAGCAAAAATTGAGGAAGCTGTCAGGTTTTACTCAAATTCTGATCATTTGGGAACAATTGTTTTAGGGGTTTACTGTTTGGCTTCCTAGATCAATTATTAGAGATAATGGTCTGACATCCTACAAGTGTGAGTCATAGATAGTGGCTAGCTTCTGGGCTACTTACTTTAGATAATGTTTTGGTTTTCTGGGCTGGTTGATGCAGGTTGTGGATCAGAGTTCTATTTTAATATATCATCTAGTCATTGCAATTTGCATATTCATCCTCTCAGATGCTAATCACCTGAGGTAAAATTTATCAGGATCCCTATGTGTGTTGGGCACAAACTGTAGCAACACTACAAACAGCATGTATGTCAGTGTAAAGACTCATGTTTTTATTTCCAAACTACCACGTATGAACAAATTTCAGTTGCCCATGCTGGAGGAAAGATCAGGTTGTTTATTTGTTTATTCTCTCTGCAAAACAACAATATAAAACTATTGTCAGGTGAAGAGGTAAGAATATGTAGGCAAAAAGGTTAAGAGAAAAGTTATAATAATATAGACATATAACAATATAATATAAAATAAGCATAATAATGATATATTACTTTTATGGATTTTGTGATATTTGTGTTGTCAGTTTTTTTTAAATCTGTAATCTCATTTGGAATTGAAACTTCATTTGAGTATCTGAGAAGGAAAACAGTTTCCAGAGAACTAAGGACCAAGAGTGTGAATGTACCTAAAGGCATCTGGCAGGTAAAAAGAAGAAAGGTATGGGAGAGCTTGGTAAGCAAGGCCATATAATGTTGAGATTATCAGTGAAAGGCAAAGAGAGGAAGGCCTTTTCTGTGTGTCAGGAGGAAAAAAAGGTGAGAGACTAAATATACAAAGAGACAATGGCCAGATGATGTATAGAAATAGAGCTTTCACAAACACACACACACACACACACACACGCCCTAATCTGTAGCAACCTGCCCAAGATTAATCCCCTTATCTGCAATAAAGGGCCCAGGAAAGCAGCCTGCTGTTAAGTCAGATTTGTTAGAAGTCAGATTGCTATCTCTAGTAACAATCCAGGAAGTTACAGTAGTTATTATTTAACAATCAGCTCAAAGTGGCCAGAACTTGATTAATAACTGATAATTCCCTAATTTTTTTGTCTTTGGCTTCTTCTGGTGGTCCTAGGAAACAATATGCATCCCTAACCAATCATATTGACAGCCGATCTGTAGTTTCCCCAGGCCAATAGCCTCCAAACAGGACATGCTTGAAGCCCTTCCCTTTCTAAACAGCTGGGCAGCCCAGGTGGCTCAGCGGTTTAGCGCCACCTTCAGCCCAGGGCCTCATCCTGGAGACCTGGGATCCAGTCCCACATCAGGCTCCCTGCATGGAGCCTGCTTCTCCCTCTGCCTGTGTCTGCCTCTCTCTCTCTCTGTCACTCATGAATAAATAAAATCTTAAAAAAAAAATAAACTAACAAACTTTCCCACTGCTTTACCCACCTTGGAGTTTCTGCAAAAATACAAGTGATAGTAGCTGACATCCTTATATCACAAACTCTAAGCAAGTAGCCTTTGCTTTTCTCATCTGGTTGTTCTCTGTTCATTTCCTTCAGGAGAAGGAACAGCTAAAGACAGAGACAGTGATACAGAGGAAATTAGAATCTCAAAACAACCAAGAACACCTTAGAAAAGAATACAATTTCTCCTCTGGAGCCAAGAGTGTTGGAGGCTTGAGAAGATGGAGAAGATCTGGTGGGGACGATGGGGAGAACAGAACAGGAAATTACTAATATGGAAGGCATAAGGTAGGGTTTTTTTTTTTTTTTTTAGCAGCCACGATGGTGGGGCTACATATATCCTGTAAACTGAAATGTATAAATTTAGAGTCAAACTTGGATGTTGACTGGGCAGAAAGTATAAGCAAGCAAACCTGGCTGAGGACAGCAGGGAATAGTGGAAACTGTGGCCAGCTGCAGAACATACCCTACCTGAAAAGGGGAGCAGCTATTCAATTCCCGTTGATTAGGCCTGTGCTTCTTAAGGGAGTAATGTTGCCAGATGTTCGGTTTTAAAGAGAAACCAAAAATCCAGGATTTTATAGAATTTTTCACTTGTTGAAATGTTGGCAAATAATTTAATTTTTTAAATAAGATACAAAACATTCTGTTGGTTTTGCTGTAACATTGGTTTGCTCTAGGCGGCAGAGAAGGAACCGAAGGATACATGAATGTCTGATGATGTAACTCATCCTCTAATATTCTGAACTTCTTTCTTCTTGCTCTCCTCACTCTTCTAGTCACACTGGCCTTCTGATATTCCTGTGAATATGGCAAGAATACCCTTGCCTCAAGACTTGCTATACATGTTATCCCTGCTGTCCACAATATTCTTTTCCCAGGTATTTTCATGGCTTGCTTCATCTTCTTTCATGCTACTTTTGCAGTGAGGTTCTCTGAGCACCCTATTTTGAATTGCAACATCTCCAATAGCATTCCCTGGTACTCTTCCCTTACTTCCTATCCATCACCTTATCACCTATCCCTACACCTTTTTATTATCACTTTATGTACTGCCTATTTTGCTTACTCTCTTTGCCCACAGGAATGCAGTCCATGAAAGCAAGTAATTTTTTCTGCTCTACTCTCAGAGCCTAAACAGTGCCTGGAATGCAGTTTGCACTTAAATATTTCAATTGTTGTTTAACTGGCCTCATGGTTCAGCTTTTACACAAGCTGAGTGTTCGAGCAGCTGATGACCCCCAAAAACTCCTGAAGGTAATTAAGAATCCAGTGTCAGATCACTTTCCGGTTGGATGTATGAAGATTGGCACATCTTTTTCCATCCCAGTCGTTAGTGATGTACGAGAATTGGTGCCCAGCAGTGACCCTATTGTTTTTGTGGTGGGGGCTTTTGCCCACGGCCAGGTCAGTGTGGAATATACAGAGAAGATGGTGTCCATCAGCAACTACCCCCTTTCTGCAGCCCTCACCTGCGCAAAACTCACCACAGCCTTTGAAGAAGTCTGGGGGGGTCATCTGACAGTAGCGTCTTGTTCTGGGACAGAGATTGGCCATGGCATCCCTCAACCCTGCTTTCAGCTCACTGCTTGGAGGGGACCTTCCTGCACCCAGACTGTGGGGGCTCAGGGAGGCGAAGCTGTATATTTGCTGCTGGTTTATCGTATAAATACTGTTCTTGTAAAAAAAAAATTTCACTTAGGCATGAAATGCAGAATTATTTTTCCTTTTAAATAGTTTAATTTTCCTGTGCTTGGGGTGTTTCCACTCATAGAAGAGATGCTTCTTGAGAATAAGTATCCAACAGTAATATAATTAGAATTATTCTATTAATGTGAGATATTGCCTTTGATGTTTATCACATTTGCCTTAGCAGTGGATATTAGAAATTGTGGAATGAGTGTAGACAGAAAGGGAAAAGATTGGAGATGTTGAGTTACATATCCAGTAATAGTGGACCAGACAGGTCAACAGAACTCTCCAAAGGAAGAGAACTAGAAAAGCCATGTTAAATATAAAAATTAAGTTCCTAGAGGCATCGAAGATCTACCAACCTAGTGAAGGATTACAGAGGTCAAGCTTTACAAAAAGATATGACTCTGAGAAGGTGAGCCCAGTAATTGGAGGACTGCTAATGCAGTAGAGGTAACATCACCAGTTATATACAACCAAATTTGATTTCAGATGAATAGCAAACAGTTTTAGGGTCAGCATATCCCAAATATTATGTGGGATATACTTTTACTAAATAAAGTATTTGTTATTTATCTAAAAGTTAAATTTACTGAATGTTCTTCAACATAAGAATGGACAAAAACCCTTCCCAAATCTCCCTTGAATATCCATGGAATGACCATAAATGTTAAATGACTGTTTTTCTAAGGACTGATCAGTGCCAAGCATCACACTCAGTGCTTGGAGAAGAGAGATCAGTAAGATACTCTCTGGCTCTCAAAGAGGAATTTTTCTACCTTGGGGTCTCTTGAATCTGTTACTTGATTTTTTTCCAGTGTTTTCCTATAACCTAGGGACTATGGAGAGAGCTCTCTAGTTAGCCTCCTCCTTCCTGCAGATCAGCCTTCCTGAACTTCAACTTACCATCTGCTTTTCCACAGTCCCTCAAAAAAGAGAATTTCAGGTTCCTTGTATCCAACAAATGTGTACTCAGCATTTGCTCTGTGCCAGGGACTCCTTTCAGTGGTAGAGGTCCAGAAGGGCCCTGCTGGGAAAGACGCAATGAACAAGTATACTATGTGGCAACAATAAAAGTGCCATGAGGAGGAATCTTCTGTCTTCAAGTGGTGACAACATTGAATTTTACCTGAGTCCTGTGATCCTGGAAAACAGAAGGTTAAGAAATTCCGGGCAGCCCTGGTGGCTCAGTGGTTTAGCACTGCCTTCAGCCCAGAGTGTGATCCTGGAGACCCAGGATCAAGTCCCACGTCAGCCTCCCTGCTTCTCCCTCTGCCTATCTCTGTGTCTCTCAGATTTCTGTGTCTCTCGTGTCTCTGTCTCTCTCTGTTTCTGTGTCTCTCATGAATAAATAAATAAAATCTTAAAAAAAAAAATCCTCCACATTTTATGTTCCAGGAAACTGCTTACTGCAAAGAACCACCTTTTATCATATAACTGAGCTAAGACTCATAGATGCCTCTCTTATTTACCTATGACAAAGTGAGACCCAGATCCTCAAAATTCCCTTTCTTGCTTCATAAATGATTAGCTGAACTGCCTGTCCCCATTGATCAATTGGAACAGCATGCTTGTTAACCAAACTTTGGTTAATCTTCTCTCCTTCCTCCACATTCCTGAACTTTGGCCCATCCTCTCCCTAAGTCAGCATGGAAACTCCTTTCCCCACTACCCCAAGAATAGGCTGGCCTCAGGGTCAAACAGTCTCTATTCTACTTTCAATTATAATTACCCTATCATCCTACTACCCCACACCTGGTTCATTCAAGCTTTATTTTTTTCCTTCCTGTAAAATAAAAATTATTTTTGCCTTACTCTGGAGATGCTTGTAGATCCCATAGTCATGGCACTCTCCTACTGCAATAGTCTCCTTCCCATAACCCTTGCCATAACCCTTTGAACAGAAGTCTCTTCTAAGTTCAGATTTCCTTTTTATTTACATTGGTCAGTGAAGATCTCTTTTTATAGCAGCATTTGAGTAGAACCCTGAAGCAAGTTGGCGGAATTGAGCATATCCGTTCTAGTGGGAAGAAACATTCCAGGTAAGGGAACAACAAATGCAAAAGACACAAGGAGAGATAGTGCTTATCGTGTTCAAGTGACAAGTGAGAAGGCCAGTAGGCTGGAACACCATAAGGGGGAAAGTGATAGAATGTTAGGACAAAGGGATACTGGGGACATGATTGATTATACTGGGCCTAAAACCATCAGGACCTGGATTTTATTTTATTTTTTTTCTGGATTTTATTTTAAATGGGATAGGTAGCCATTGGAGGCTCTCTGGGCAGAGACAACTTTTATTTTTTAAATTTAATTTCAATTAATTAGCATATAATGTATTGTTAGTTTCAGAGGTAGAGATCAGTGATTCATTAGTCTTATATAACACCCAGTCCTCATTATATCACATACCCTACTTGATATTGATCACCTAGTTACCCCATTTCCCCATCACCTTCCCCTCCAGCAACCCTCGGTTTGTTTCCTATGATTAAGAGTCTCTTATGGTTTGTCTCCCTTTCTGATTTTATCTTGTTTTATTTTTTCCTCTCTTCCCCTATTATCCTTTGTTTTCTTAAATTCTACTTATAAGTAGGATCATATGATTGTCTTTCTCTGATTGACTTATTTCACTTAGCACAATACCCTTTAATTCCATCTATGTCATTGCAAATGGCAAGACTTCATTTTTCTGATGGCCAAGTAGTATTCCATATTCCAGTGTGTGTGTACATTGTGTGTGTGTGTGTGTGTGTGTGTGTGTATATATATATATATATATATATATATATATATATATATATATATATATACAACCATATTTAGCCATTCATCTATCAATGGATATCTGGGCTCTTTCTATAGTTTAGCTATTGTGGGCATCACTGTTATAAACATTGGGGTGCTGGTGCCCCCTTTGGATCGCTACATTTGTATATTTAGGGTAAATTGGTAGTGCAATTGCTGGGTCATAGGGTCAAAGGGGGGCTCTATTTTAAACTTTTTGAGGAGCTTCCATACGGAGAGGCAACTTGATTTTAATGAAGCAACTTGACTCTTGTGTGGGTAAAGTTAGAAATAGGGAAATCATGTTTCTCTAATAGTTCAGGCAAGAAAGGATAGTGGTCTGACTAGGGGACAGAAGTGATGCACATAATGAGAAATGGTGAGATTTTGATTTATTTTTTATTTTTTTAAAGATTTTTATTTATTTAGTTGACAAAGAGAGAGTACAAGCAGGAGGAGCAGACAGATTGAGAGGGAGAAGCAGGCTCCCTGCCAAGCAAGGGCTTAATCCCAGGACCCTGGGATCAGGACCTGAGCTGAAGGCAGATGCTTAATGGACTGAGTTACCCAGGTGCCCATGGATTTATTTTTAAGGTAGAGCAGAGTTTGCTGAATGGGAGTGGAAGACCAGGCCAGTGAGAGAGAGGATTCCAGGATGAATCTAAGGTTTTTGACCTAAGTAACTGGAATTAGGGAGTTAAAGCTAACTGACCTGAGAAAACTATGGGAGAAAAAACTATGGAAGGATCAAGAGTTCTCTTTTGGGCATATAAATTTAAAATGTCAAGTAGATATTGTCTTAGCTTGAGCAGAGCCCACAGCCTATGTGTAAGTAATAGTAAATAGGAGGTACAGGCCCAGCAATAAGAAAAGGGACCAGGAAGGAAGAAAGGCCAATTAAAAAGTGTGTTAAGGTTGCTGCTATGTGCAATGAAAACTTAAATCCTCAAAAGTACCTGAGAGAATATACAAAATGCCTCCAAAATTGTCTGTCTGAAGGGCAGGGTACAAGCACACTTATTCATTAGCTCTCCACCCCTGCTGGTTGTCAGTTTCTCCAGGTGCTAACAACATCTTTCAACTGTCTTGTTGCCCACGCCCGAAACAAACCCAGCTGTCTGCTCTGGAGCACTGGGGGAAATCCTAGGGGCAGAAAATGAAAATTCTTGGTGAATGCTCTCTGCTAAGTGAGTCAAAGCCTGAAAGAAACTATTTGTCCCAGCCACTTAAATGTATATAAAAAACATATATAATGTCCTTTTGAGTGGGAAACTGACTAAATAGAAGGAAATTTTCCCTGTCACACTTCACTCTACCCATTGGTAAGCTTAATTCTAGCATAGTAGCCACTGTCATAATTCCCTCCTATCTAAGGTTATCCCATATTGGACAGTAAAATGAGGATTCCCTCCTCCACAAACAAGATGATAGACTGCAATAATGACCCTAATTCAAATCGTAAATTTAAAAAATAAATAAATAAATAAATAAATAAATAAATAAACAAAAAAACCAAATCGTAAATTTGAGAGGCATAAATATAAGATCCCTAACAGATGTTAGAGTATGGGCACCTGCACCATAGTCATTCATAGAACAGGTATGTAGCCATATGCAGAAGCAGCAGAATAAATCTGTGCTTGCTTCAATCTCACTCAGACCAGAGTTGGTTGTCTTCTGAAGAATCCTCGCTTGGAAGTACAGGAGACTAAGCAGCAAACAGAATAAACACTTAGAAATGATTCATTTACAGCACTTTTAAATTAGCTTCCTATGCCTCTCAATGGTAAAATGAAGAGTTTAGACAGTTTCTAAGATTCATATGATCAAACAGCATGGAGTGGGAGGAAAGAGTGATGACTCATCCTTGGTTGCTCTGCATCTGAAGCCCTCTAGCGGATAGAGAGTTAATTGAGATTCCCAAATCTGGACTTTAATCTGAAGTAAAATATTTGGTCTTTGATTTTTTTCCCCCTAGAGGTAAAAAAGGATCACTGATTTAAAAAAAAAAAAAAAACATTTAAAATATTCCAACATGTTATTCTTTGTGGATCTCAGATTGATTATGTGATATTCCTGGACAGAAGATTTATAATCTAAAACAGAATAAAAAGCTAACCCTAGAGAAAGTATTGGAAATACTTAGGAGAAAGAACAGTAACCATATCTTATGTTATTTAGACATTCATTTTAAGGTAGATGGTGAAAAAACATTTCCTGATACTGTGTCAAAACAGAAGTCTTTCCTTTCATTCTCTTTGCTCCTTCTACCCTTACCCTTAGTTACTGGGGGGGGGGGGGGGGGGGAGGGGGGGTTTCTTATCAGAAAAAAGAAATTAAGTATTTTATTTTTTATTTTTTTAAGATTTTATTTATGTATTCATGAGAGAGGCACACACAGAGAGAGAGAGAGAGGCAGAGACATAGGCAAAGGGAGAAACAGGCTCCATGCAGGCAGCCCAATGTGGGACTTGATCCCAGACCCTAGGATCACAACCTGAGCCAAAGGCAGATGCACAACCACCAAGCCACCTTGGCGTCCCAGAAATTAAGTATTTTAAACAGTGGAATGTAATTCAGGAGACGGGCTGAATGAATGGAGAAAACCAACAGGGTTTCATGATTCTCAGAGATTTGTAACAACAGAAAGCCACTGCCACCCCTTGAAGCAAAGAGATCTCTAGGTACCTGGTGGAAGCTGCACCACAGTGAGCCTGACAAGCAAGAGATGGAGTCTCAAAGGAAATGCAGCTAGTGTCTGATAGGCAGCCTTAAGGACTAGAAAAGTATCCCTTCTCCTACAACAATGTTTTCCATTAGTCAGATCTCACCCAAAGCCAGATGACCCGGGAAAATGGAAAACACAGACTGCAGGGGCTGGCCCCTATGATTCAGAGCAGGCAGAGAAAGGGCATGGAATTGCTTTGAGTACAAACTGGCCAGGGACAGGCATGATACAGAGTATAAGTCATACTGTCAAAGCTGATAAATATCTCAATAAGTTTGATAGTTTTCTAGATGTTTGGAGAAGTAGATCATGGATCTATAGGACTGGCTTCATGGGCACATGATCTGTGTAGTTGCACAGGCCCACAAATTATGTAGCCAGTCCTGTACATTAATAATCTACAGCTACAGTTGTGGAATATAGAGAATGTGCCTGTGCTGTCATCTTTCCAGGATACACAAAGGACATTGGAGAAACAGTGACCCTCTAGCTGACTTTGAGGGCTGATCAGTAGTGTTGTTTAGGATCCAGGGGCAAGGGAAAAGGGTTAATAGAAAAAGGGAAGGGACCAGAAGCGACCCCCAGACTCTCACAGAGGGCCAACTCTGTGGACTGAGATGCAACCCAAAAGGTATAGTAAATATTCTGCTCCCAATCCCAAATCTTCTGAACTCCCAAGTGTGTAAGATCTGCCACTAGGAAGATTGAATCATTGTTGGTAAACAACTGTGTTGGTGGCCCTTTCCAGAAATTATCAAGCTCGATAGAAGAATTATGATAATCGTGTCACAGAAGAGAGCAGAAGATCCATGAAAACTTGTATAAACATACCTAATATCCTCAGGTTTTCTGTAAAAGTAGTTTGGTATGGCGAATTTGAAATCTGTAACAAAGATTAGAATTTTCTTATTCAGAACATTCAGTGCTTGATTTTGCAGCTACCTATGCTACTAATCTCTTTCTTTTATGCATTGCTCAATAGTTATGGGACACAAAAGTGTTTAAATTCCTGGGTCTATAGCTCTGACTTTAGGATCATCTGTTTTTATCCAGACCAAATAAGCTGGACTCCTGAATTTTTATTTTATTTTATTAAGATCTTAGTAGTAATGTTTATTTTGTAGGTAGTAAATGTGAGAATTTATATAGAGTCTCTCTTTTGATATATTGAGGTTTTTATTTAACAAATCTACTTAATGTTTACAATCTGCTAGGTTCTAAGTGCTTTACAAATATTTGCACACAAAATTCTACCCATCTTAGGTTCTCCATTTGTTAAAGTGCCCTTTGTTAAAGGGGCTTTAACAAAAAGACAGATTAACAAGAGAAATCGGTTTAATGAATACAGTGTACATCATGCAGGAGAAACCTCAACAAAAAGTAACTCAAAGTGGTGGCTTAGAGCTCTGGCCTATACGGTGCTATCATCAATGAACCATAAATTTGTTTAGAAGTGGCAGGACAAAGGAAAGCAAATTTAGGCTTCCTAAGGTGGAAACTGTAGGAAGATCAAAATATGAGAAGAAACTAATAGAGTAAGATTTATAGATTCCTCTAGTGACATCTCTTTGCTGATAAAAGTCTAGAGTCATCTCCAGTAAAGCAGAATTAATATCCTGCCTTTAGGCAGAAAGGGTGGAGAGGTAGAGAGGGTTATCATGTATTTGCTGCTTCCTAATTGTCATCAGCTCAAAATAATGTATATGTCAAAGAGTCCTATTTGGGGGTGACATATTTGGATTCCTTCACAAGACCCTATTATTTCATTTTGCAGATGAGAAACTGAGACAGAAGTGAATGAAAATGTAGCCTGAAATCCCTAAAATAGACTTTTCTATTCTGTAATTCTTAAACTGGTATCCCTTTGCTGGGGATTTTCATAAGCAGAAAGAGCCAGGGGGAAGTTTCTAGATCCTCCAAAAAACCTCCCCTACCTAAGTTGTATTTTATAGAAGCTCCTAAGAACAGTCCTCTTAAATTGCTCATCCAAACTGCCATAGTAATCTGTGCATCACACCTACCATCCTTTAATATCCACACACATTGGGTTTAAAAAAATCACATTTCTTTTAAAACATACCTTCTGTTAGTCTTTGCATTTTTGTATCTGTCCAGGAAGAGATACACAAGAGCTGAAGGCAATGTGTTAGCAGATAGGCAGGAATATCTGATACTCCTTGCTCCCAACACACACATGCAGACACATGCATACATATGTAAGAAGAAACGTAGCAGGGAAGCTTCCTTGAGAGGTGATTCTCACACTGAATCTTGAAGGGGAATATGCAGTTCACCAGATAGAAAAGCATTAAAAAAAAAAAATCTCCACGACTAGCATGTAGAGATGCAGAGGAATGATGACACTGATACAAAGTGCAGGATATGTGTGGTGTTAAAATATAGTTCCTCCCCAAAAAAGATAGAAGTCATGACTTTCATAGAGATGTAAAGATGAACATGTGTTAACGACTTTCTCTCATCAGACAGATTTTTATAAATACCAGTTGAAATGGTAAGTCCAAAGAATAGACACATTTATAGATCAGGAATATTGAAAAGAATGTGCAAATTGAGGCAAAACTGGCTTCTTCCACTAGTGAGAGTGGAAGTCAACTGAACATCTATAAGACAGAATTTGCATGTCTACAAACCATTCTTTTGTATTGCTACCACTTATGTAAAACTTAGAGTTGTAAGATAGCTCCCATAGAATCAGCAGATAATGCAGAAGGGTGACTCCTTCAGTTTTCCACTGAAGCACAACTTTTCCCCTACAGTGAGTGTAAGAGACAAAATTTGTTAAATATTCAGTGGCCACATCAAAAAAAGCCACAAATACCACACTGAAGAGTTTGGACTTCTTTCCGCCAGCTCTAGTTTCTGAGTAACAGAGGTTCGTGAAGGGCCAAGCTTCATGATCTCGCCGGTCTCTTCTCATGCGAGGCCAGTGGGGCAAAGCCCAGCAGCAGGTGGAAGCTTCCCCAGAATAGTGCAACTGTCACCGGCTATACCCCAAGACCTGACCTTTACCGCCCACATGCTTGTACTCACTGACCTCTGTCCGCATTTTTCCTTAAGCCCTTCTTTCCAGCTTATCTCTTATCTCAGGCAAATGAAAGCCAAAGCTCCCCCAGAGGATCATAGCTGCCCAGACATGACCTCCAGCCACACCAGTCTGAGCCTAAGCCCGGACTCCTGCTTGCGCAGACGGATCACGCGGTGACCTGTAGAATGATCGGGACAACTTTTACCTCATTGTGATACTAAGATCTCCGCCCAACGAGGAGCTGGAGCCTCGTAACCTGCAAGGCGTGGCCCGGCGTGTTTCCAGGGCGGCGGAGCTCCCCCTGCGGCTGGAGGCCGTGAGCAAGCGCCACGGCCTGCTCCGCTTCGCTCCGCGCTGGTGCCTGAGCACGATCCTGTGCCCACGCCCACCCACGACGCCAGGGCTTCCCTGAGTATTCATCCCCACCCTAGGTCACCCAGCCACCGCTGCCAGGAGTCAGCTTTGGAAACCATTCCCCGTGGTCTCCGTATTGCTGAACACGGTTTTCCTTCGTTTCCTTCAGCTCAACCCTGACTCACCAAGGAGCGAACTCCTGTGGGTTCGGTTACACAAGGACAGGCCCGAATGCAGTTCAGAAGGCTGATGCGCTGGATAGGGCAGGTTCTGAGAGGCGGAGCCGAACTAATAGCAAAGCGGAGAGTGGCTGACAAGCCCAGAAAGCAGAACCGAGCCGGTGGATTGACTGTGGCTGAGGTGGACGAAGTGCAAAGCTGTGTTGGGGGGCTTCTGGATTCCCGGCTCCGACAGCTGGGTGGCGGTGGCACGCCCCTGCACAGGGAGGGCGGGCCTGGGGGAAAGGCGGGCTCAGGTTTGCACCCCGAGACTATGCGGGTAAACATGTGGCGAAGGCTGGGAGGCAGGAACCGCAGAGACGGGACGGTCAGAAACCACTGGAGTGGTTGTCTCGGCGAGCAGCCAGGCTGGTGGGACAGCAGGCCACAGCAGGCCCTGCGCCTAAGACAGCGCCGGGGCCGCAGCCCCACCCGGGCGTCCGCAGACCAGCGGCGCAGCGGCCCAGCCCCTCGCCCATCGGGCCCCGCCCAGCCGGTCGGGCGGTGGCGGCACGCAGACCCACTTCCGCTTCCGGCCTGGGCCAGCCGGCGGCTGCTGGCGACAGGCCGCGTGCTGTGGGGCCGAGGCCCGCTGGCGCTGGGCACCGGGCACCGGGAGCCTTCGCGCGGCGGGTGGGCTCCCGTGAGCGGGTGCGGCGGGCCGCAGCGGGCAGGGCGGGCTGCCCGGGGCGGATGCGGCGGCCACTGCCCCCGGGCCCCGCGGCGGCCCCCAGGCGTGAAGGCGAAGCGCGAGGTCCGAGGAAGCGAGGCCGGCGGCCAGGGCCGGGCGAAGCGGGAGGCTGCGGCCCTGAGGCTGGGGGATGCGAGGATAGCAGGCAAAAGAGGAGGATGGTGGCCCGGGCGCCCGGGAGAGAAGAGGTGGAAAGTGACAAGTCGGGTGAGGCGCGGGGCCGGAAGGCTGCCGTGAGGCGGCGAGAGGAGGGCTGGGGGTCGGCGTCCTTCGGACCCGGCAGAGCCGCGGCGCGGGGCTTAGCGGCCGCCAGGGCGGCGGAGCTCCTCCTGCGGTTGGAGGACATGAGCAAGCGCCACGGCCTGCGCCCCTTCGCTCCACGCTCGTGCCTGACCTGAATTTGCGAGGGCCCTTCCGCTGCACGTGGTGGACCGGGAGGGTGCACAGGAGCTCTCTGGGAAGGTGTTGGCCCTTGGAGGAGCCCGTGGCTAGAATTACTGAGAGGGTTCCTGCTAGTACTTGTTGGGGTGAGGCTGGTGTAGGGGTTATTCAGCTGCGGGTTTCTATGCAGCTCCTTAACAGGAATTAGGTCCTTTATATAAAAACAGTTGTGTATTCTCATACAACTATTAAGGGAAATAAAAGTGGATGGTTTCAGTTTTTTATTTTAAGTGGTACTGCTTTTTTCTTCTCAATATAAAGTCTTTTCTGGTTTTTATGTTTTTATCAGCCAAGGAAAAAAAAGTTACTGAAGCCTCAAGTGATGATCCACAGCCAGGGATTGACCTGGTAAGAAAGGAATCATTAACCAGTTCGGAATCTTTCCAAACAGTGGAGTGCAGTGAATTTCAAAGTATGGCTTTCTTGCAGTCTTTGGGTCAGGAAGGTTTGGTAGAAAGTATTAGAAGAAGAATTCGAATTAAAAAACTTAAAAGCTTAGAAAGCCCACCTCTCAAAATAACTGAAAGTAAGGCTACACGAAATATTAAGGTTGAATCCCAAGATGAACTGTGCAAGAATACTCCAAAATATTCTTGTAACAGCTTGTCACCTGGAGTGGAAAATAATTCCACTTTAAAATTACGTGATTGCAGTTGTTTCCCCCATTCCAAGGGTTGTAGTGATGAAAATAACCTTTCATATAAACCTGATGGTGGATATTTGCAAGTATCAGAAAATTCCTCGAAGTTAAAGAAAGAAAACCTTAGGAGTCTTGCAGATAAGAGTGACACAAGTAGTGCTCCTCAGCTTTTACAAACTGAAGAAAACTTAATGGGAATAAATAAATTTTTGCATGAAGAAACTGATTTATACCAAAGTAAAAGTAATGGCTTACTTTCCTGCCTTCAAAATGAAAAAAATAAATACTTAATAGAGGAGAGCAATGTTGATAGAAAACCCAGGAAAATGATGAAGGTGTCTGGAAAAGGAGATGAAATGATTATTGAGATGAACTTCTCTAATGTGTATAACAAGTCTGAGTTGGTGTTACAAGAAAACCAAACAGGTGCTGAGGGTAAAGAAACAGAGACTTTAGAAGCTAAAAAAAGTCCTTTAAAAGTTTTGAGAAAAATAAACCATAATACATTCTCCCCAATGGATCATTTAGTAAGTCTTCCAGAAACAGCAGAAAAAAAAACAAGTCCTGAACATGATGTAAATGCTGTGTTTCAGAAAACCATTGAGCCACTTTTGGAAGAAGAAACGAAGACTGCTTCAGAGGCCTTAGGATTTAAACGCATGGAACCAGAGGAGTACTTTAAGTTGATGCAAAGCTCAATAGTGAAATTACCTAGTTACTGCCATCCTACTGAAAAGGGATCTTCACGGGAAGACTTGAGAAATGAAGCTGAAGAATCAAAGTTAGGCTGTCACAGAACAATACCGATGACTGGTAAAAGAACTTGGCCTTGTTTTTCATGTGCTAGAATATCTCCCCAGTGTTGGAAAAAGTCTTCCTTGTCAGATTCAAATAACTTTCTTCCTGAGTCTCGGGAAAGTTTTAGGCAAGATGATTTTCCTAAACACCAAACAAATCAAGCTCACTTAACTGATTCTAAATTATCATTACAAAGTACCATAACAGAAACAAACAGTGAATCTTCAGGTAAAGAAAAATTGGATTCTAATTGTTTGTCTTTAGTCTCTACAGTAGAACCTACTTTAATGATTATAAAGGAACCCATAATCGATGATAAAAAGATAAAGTCAGAGGAACCAAGAAGTGGGTCAGAGGTAGTTTCTAATACTACGGAAGATACTCAGCTAACTAATGTGTCTCAAAACTTAACAGGAAGTAAAAAAAAAGATAGAGGGAATTTAACAAAATTTAATTTGACAGTGGCTTCCCAGGATGGCCAGGAAGCAAATAACTCTATAGGCAAAACTATTCATCGAAAAGCATGCATTGCTAAACAAACCCTTGTGGTTCCAGACTTGGTTAAAATACTGAACACAGGACGGCTGACTAATTTTAAAATTCCGTTACTTAAGAATAAAACAGGAAAAAAAAAAATAAATGCCAGATCATCAGAGAGAGAAGCATGTAGTCCCCTAGAACTTCTTGACAACTTCTCTGGAGCAGAGGTAAGACAAAATAGGAATAAAGAAAATGTCTCTACGGTAACTTCAGGACCTCAGTCTTTGAGAATACAAAATAGCGTAACTCCAGTGCAAGCTAATTCTGACTCCTGTGGCTGCAAGAATTCCTGTAGTATTTCTTCAAGCTTTTTAAAGCAAGGTGATGATAATAAACCATCCAACTACATCTCTGAACCAGGCAATATTATTTCAAATAAGGAAGCTATTTCTCTGAGAGTTGAAAGAAATACTTTTTCTTGTGATCGTGGGTATATAGAGAAAGGTCCTGCTTTCTGCTCTAATGAACAAGAATCTTTCAAATCAGTTTCCTCTGAAATAAGTGGTAGAGATATGACTAAGAACTTTTCAGAAATTAAAATGGAGTTTCCAGATATTCTTAAAGCATATGAAGATGATGTCCTCTTAATTGATGTCATTCAAGATGACCCAGATCTCTTTGGGGTCTCCAATGAAGGGGAGCTCTCATTTACTTCAGAGTTCCCTATGATAAACCAGGAATCCAGTGTTGCTGAAGAGCACCAATCAACAGACTCTAAGCACATGGAACTTCCAGAAAAAAAAGAACCAAGCGATGACTTGAGGTATGCATGTTCAAGTATGCCTTTTGGTGCAGATTATTGTTGGGGGTTTCAAAAGCACTTTCTGCTCTTACATACCGCTGATTTATTCAGTGATCATTGAAGCTCCATTATTTTTTTAAACCCAGTTATTTACTAAATGCAGTACAGCACATTACTCCTGAGACCTGGAAATGTCATTATGCTAAAACTTAGAGTCAAAACAATTCTATATATCTTAGAAATTATAATGGGGCAGATTAGCTGTTCAGAACTTTATGGTTTAAGTGGCTTTTTAAATTACTAATATTGCTTTCAAAGTAAATTTATTTTCCTGTTTTCTTTAATTATTACAAATATGTGGGTATACTTTTATTTCAGCCATGTTACTTATTAAGAACTATATATTTTAACTCATTTTCTGTGGCTTCCTTCTTAGATTAAAATAATTCATTTTTTAAGGAACATAGAAGCCTGAGAAAAGTTTGACCTGTTTAGGACTTGAGAGTACAATCAGAAGTTAAACCAGTTTTCAAAGGAAAATAGCAAAAAAAAAAAAAAAAAAAAAAGTAAAATAGCATTTTCTAATGGTTCTCCTTTTTAAGGTGATGGTTTGATACGATTTAGCCTGAGGCAATTTTAAATGGAACCATAATAGCCTTCATGCTCAGGAATTTGATCTTTTCTGGTTGGTCCAAATTTTATATTATGTCTTATTTTACTAAATTTTTATGATTCTTTAAGATCTAATTTATATAATATTTGAATAATAGAATGTTTTGTAAACAGACTCAGAGGGAAACATGAAAACATTTTCTGCTAAGATTCACTGCTACATTACTTAAATCTCTCTGGTATTTATAAAACTCAGTTACTTTTGTGATATTGTAGTCTTCTTGATGTTCTTAGTGTTTCAGGAACTTGTAACTTATCACCAAATAGAAATAGAGTTTTATTATTTACTTTTAGTGATGTAAAAATGAGGTAGAATTGATAACCTGCCCACTTTGAAGACAGAAAAAATAAGATGACAGGTTGTCAACTTGTCCAGGGTCACACTGCTAATAACATAATCTGGATTTGATCCTAAGCCTGTCTTACTTGTGAATTAGTCCTTTGGGGGAAAAAATAGTGGTTCTTACTTGACCTTTATAACTTCAAATAACTTTCTTCCTGAGAAGAAAGTTTTTATAGTTTTTTAATCTTCTTGCCACCTATCAGCTATGAGACCTTTAAAGGCAAATTACTTTGCCTTATCTGTAAAAAGGGAAGATACTTGCTTCCTGTTCATGCAAGTTAAATCAAAGAATGAATTTTGGTTTTAGCATGGCACTGGGTTGAGGAGTAAGGGTTCAGTAGAAGGTAGTTTTTGAAGGTGATTTTAACTCTTGTTATACCATGCTTCCTTTGAGGAATACAAATTAGAGCAAATCATGTGTTCAAGAGCAACATCTGTTAGCTAAGAAGATGCTGACAATGAGCTACCACCAAAGGTAGAGAGAACTGTGATTGGGCAGGAAGTTTGTTTTCTGTCCTTTTTTTTTTTTTTTTTTTTTTTTGCTGATTTTGAAAAAGTGATACATGTTCCTTGCATTAAAAGTGTAAAAGGAGGAATCCTACCACCCCAAATAACAAATTAATTGCTAACAATTTGTATTCATCTAGGCATGTAGGTAAATACTGTTTCAGAAAGATTGTATCATGCCATTTTTTAGTAAAAACATTTACTTTGGGATCCCTGGGTGGCGCAGCGGTTTGGCGCCTGCCTTTGGCCCAGGGCGCGATCCTGGAGACCCGGGATCGAATCCCACATTGGGCTCCCGGTGCATGGAGCCTGCTTCTCCCTCTGCCTGTGTCTCTGCCTCTCTCTCTCTTTCTCTCTTTGACTATCATAAATAAATAAATAAATAAATAAACAAACAAACAAACAAATATTTACTTTTATTAACTCTTAACGTGGTGGGGGAACTAAAGCAAAACTAAAGGGGATTGCTAAAACAATACACTCTGTATCACAAGAAATTAGTTTCTAGGGGTGCCTGGGTGGCTCAGTTGTTTAAATGTCTGCCTTTGGCTCAGGTCATGACCCCAGAGTCCTGGGATTGAGCCCCAAATTGGGCTCACTGTTCAATGGGAAGTCTGCTTCTCCCTCTCCTGCTCCCCTGCTTGTGCTCTCTCTCTGTCAAATAAATAAATAAAATATTTTTCTTAAAAAAAGGAATTAGTTTTTAAATGTTTGTTAAGTTAATAAGAAAGATTATTTAAAAGTTTGAATTTTATCATGACTTTTAAAAATTGTATTCTAACTTCAGACAGCAGCATTTGCTTTTCTGAGGTGAAAGATGAATGTAACAATGTACACTTTGCTTTTTCTCCCAGTCTTGCCTCCAACTTTTTTGTTAAAAAAAAAAGAAATTTAAGCCTTGTGTCATTGACATTCTCTTCAATAATCTGAATTCCCAAAGACCTATTCTTAGTTATGTGTTTAAATTGATTCAGTCCCTACTACCAGTCCTTTTACTTTCCTCTAATATTGACTAGTTGGCTACATTTCAGAGCATTTCTTTTTTTTCAAAGAGTTCATAATTGCTCTGTTCTTTTAGATCTTGGAAACCTAAGAATGACCTAAGAAAAAATTTGGTATCAAATTTTCAGTTTACATATTTCCTCTTTACAATTATATAATTCCTACCTGCTCTCTGGCTTTGAATGTTGTGGAAAAGTCTGAAGCCAAACTAATTCTCCATCACCTCTCTCTAAACTGCTGCCACCACTTCTACCACCATGTTGTCATCTTCTTCCTCCTTCTCTTCTGTGCTGTCAGTTGTTTCTCCTACTTTCTATCTTGGGATTGGTAATTACATGTCAGTTTTTCCCAGATGGGATGAACCATTTTGATTTGCAGTATCACATTTACTTAAGATAATTTTTCTGATTGTCTTTGAACTTCATTCCTCTTTCTTTCAAGTGCACCAGTTATACTTTTATTGGATTTTTTCTCTCATACTGCTTCTGAAATTTTGGAAATTGAATATTTCCTCAGTAGTTAAATTTTTTCTGCAATAGAAATACCAGTTTTATAATCATGCACAATGCTACCACAAACTTAACGGGGAAGAATGGAGGTATGGTAACCAGAGGGTCTGCTAATAGTTGTGCAAAGAGTTGTTAATGGTTCCAGAATTAAATGAAGGTTAAAATATAATTTCAGGGATCCCTGGGTGGCGCAGCGGTTTGGCGCCTGCCTTTGGCCCAGGGCGCGATCCCGGAGACCCAGGATCGAATCCCACGTCGGGCTCCCGGTGCATGGAGCCTGCTTCTCCCTCTGCCTGTGTCTCTGCCTCTCTCTCTCTGTGTGACTATCATAAAAAAAAAAAAAATTTAAATATAATTTCAGATTTCAGATTTATCCCTTTTGTCAACCAGTTGCTAGTTCATATACTATTTTTTTCCTCACTCTAAGACAGTAAGAGGCTGAAGCCTGTTAGACTTGAGTTTGCATTTAACAGGAACAGAAATTAAAGATGGGAGGCTTAAGCTCAGAAGCTCTGGACTGCCTTATTGTTAAAACAGGTGGACAAAGCTAAGTTGATTCAGTTGTTGGGGGAAGTGTTCTCATACCTGGTTAGGGAGATTTTGTAAGATGTTTAAGTTATGTTAGAATGTCTGTTCATTGTTCTCTACAGTGGGTGAAGCCCATATTAAAATCCAAATAATTAGAAACATATTAGAACTAACTAACACTTGAACTGATAAGGTTGGCAATGTATATTTAGTGAAATTGATAAAACTTTTGAATTAGCCTATAAACATGGTTGGAGATTTGAGAATGTCTGTAATAGCAAGTGGACTTAGAAAATAGGATTAACTTCCATCACAATTTTATTATATCCTAAAATTTCTGTTGAGTGATCTACAATGGATCATTGAGATTTTAAGAATCTGCCAAGTATTCAAGGGAATTATTATGTAGCCATAGAGGAAAAATCAATGTATCTGAAACAAAAATATACAAACTGAAGTACTAAGAATACTAGTAGTTTAGAAAAGAGGGATGAAAAGGCATCTTAGAAAAGTCAAAATTTCTACTGATCATTGAAATTTGGATTGATTTATATTTAACAAAAGGGAAGAAGGAAAAAGGTTTGGTGGGGGAAGAAAAATAATGAAGAAAAGGTGGGCAGAAGATAAAGGTAGATATGAATATTGTTGTGTAGGACAAATTATGAAACATTTTCCCGACTTTCAGAGTTAGGAGCCCTTTCTGTTCTCACAGCACCTTTTGCTGCCTCACTTATGGCACTGATTTTATGATAGTATAATTTACATCTCTCTTACCTGTTAAATTGTTGGACTTCCTGAGGCTAGGAAATGTCCATGTGTTATTTACCTCTGCAAGCGCAGTCCCTCATACTCTGAGGGAATTAAACTTTTAATTTTAATTTCTATTATAGTAGGATATTCCTCAGGCATCTAGATTTAAATATATATAAGTGGAGTCAGTAAATCCATTCTTTGTAAAGCAAATAGGTATTGATGAATAGTAAGGTGATGCCAGATACACCAGTAGAATTGATTCTGGTGATCAGTGAGAATCAGTTATACCACATAAAGAGCCTTGTACATTCTGGAGCTGGTAATAATAAACACAAACTTCTAACACAAACACAAAAATACCTGGCACCAAGGTCATTCAAGTGACTCATAGGTCATTCTCTCCCCCTTGTATGTTTGGACTCTAGAGTAGGCTATCTTTCAGGATGCTTAACTTGCTCCATTCTCCTTTTCCACTGAATGTCTGAGATACTCTACAGTGCAAAATTTTACACACAATTGTCAAAACTGATATTTAGTGTCTACCCTGTGCTAGATACGCCACTTATTTCACTTAGTTTCAACCTCAGAAGTATTTTACTATTTTAATTTTTTATAGTTGACATACAATGTTATACATATAATGTTATATAAATTTCAGGTGTACAGCATAGTGACTTAACATCTTCATACCTTAAGCTGTGCTTACCACAAATACAGCAACCATCTGTCACCATACAACACTATTACAGTATCACTGACTATTTCCTATGCTGTGCCTTTTAAGCCCATGATTTATTCATTCCATAGCCAGAAGCCTATATCTTCTACTCTCTTTCACCTACTTGTCCCATTCCCCTACCCCCCCCCCCCTCCTTCTGGCAGGCATCAATTTATTCTCTATAGATTTGATTCTGTTTGGGTTTTTTTTTTTTTAAGATTTATTTATTCATGAGAGAGAGAGAGAGGCACAGACACAGGCAGAGGGAGAAGCAGGCCCCATTCCATGCAGGGAGCCTGACGTGGGACTCAATCCCGGGTCCCCAGGACCACACCCCAGGCCGAAGGCAGCGCCAAACCGCTGAGCCACCCGGGCTGCCCCTGATTCTGCTTTTTGTTTATTCGTTTGTTTTTTAAATTCCACATACGAGTGAAATCATATAGTATTTGTCTTTCTCAGTCTGATTTCACTTAACATGATACCCTGTAAATCCATCCATGTTGTTGCAAATAGCATGTTCATCCTTTTTTAATGCTGTGTAATATTTGTGTGTGTGTATACCACGTCTTCTTTATCCATTAATCTGTCAACGAATACTTAGTTTGCTTCCGTATTTTGGCTAATGTAAATAAAGCTGCAGTAAACATAGAGGTGCATATATTAGTGTTTTCATTTTCTTTCAGCACTAGCATTACTGGATCATATGGTAGTTCTATTTTTAATTTTTTGAGGAACTTCCATACTGCTTTCCACAGTGGCTGCACCAATTTGTGGTGCAAATTGGTACAAATTTCCTACCAGCAGCACACAAGTGTTCCTTTTTCTCCACACGCTTACCAACACTTGTTATTTCTTGTGTTTTTTATTTTAACCATTCTGATAGTTGTAAAGTGATCTTTCATTGTGATTTTGATTTGCGTTTTTCTGATAATTAGTGATATTGAGCATCTTTTCATGTGTCCATTGGCCATCTGTGTGTCTCCTTTGGAAAAATGTCTGTTCAGTTCCTCTAAAACTAGCCATCTTTAAAATTAAATCAAAGTGTTTAACTTTCCAAAGGACACAAAGCTATTAACTTAGTAAGGGCTAAGATCTGAACCCAGGGTAATATGCTCTAAAGTTTGTCTCCCCAGCCCAAAACAGAATGCTGGGAGAGTGGCATTTTGGTTATTTCTTTGGCTTTAATTCAATTATAGATTGCCAAAGAATAGTAATTTACTTTTGATCTCTTTTCTCTCTTATCTCTTCCTCTTTAAAGTGGCAGGTGTTGATGGTAGAGGGGTTTCTGAGTGGCTTCAGCCCGGGTCATTATCTCAGGGTCCTAGGATTGAGTCCCACATGGGGCTTACTACTCAGTGGGGAGTCTGCTTCTTTTTCTCCCCCTGCCCTCCTCTTCACTTATATTTTCTCTCTCTCTTAAATAAATGATAAAATCCTTTTAAAAAGTAATAAAATGGCAGGTGGGACAGTATGAAGAAGTGCCATTCTGATTTTTACTTTTTACTCTTTTGGACCACATAAACCATTGTTTTTGTCTTTGCCAGAATATATGGTATTGTACTTGATGGAGTGATCATTTGTAGTATCAGGAGACCTACCACTTCACACCATGGCATCAGGTTAGGCAACCTCTGGCCAATGAATTATCCGGATATGTTTCTCTGCTTTTGGCCACTAATATTTGCAGAATAATTGTAGTACTTTCAAATTAAAGCAATATATTTGGTATACCTATTTATGGTTTTGTTTTACTTGCAAGAATAACCTATGTGTATGGAGCTATACCTATTTGAGGATGTAACTTTCAGGTTAATTAAAAACTGCAAAACACCCCTCAGTTCTTCTCTGTTTGAGTCACTTAATTATATTCATGCTATTACTTTAATATCTCACAGTTTTTCCTTCCTCTCAATTCTCACTGCTACTGTCTTATTCATCTTTCTCTTAGAGTATTGTAATGAGCTTCTGGTTAATCTTCCTGAATTCTCTTAGTTTATCCTCCTTCATAGTGATATTCCAAAATAGAAATTGATCTGCCAGTGATGACTACGTTGCTTCAGTGGCTTTCAGCCACCTGAAGATAGTCTAAATTGCTTGGCATCTCTTTTTAAGGCTCTTTAGGGGATTACATCTACTTTCTCTTTGACAACCATGGTTTTAGGAAGGAGGAAAGGGGAGCAAAAAGCTAATGAAAGATAAGCACAACAAGCAGCTCACTGTTTTCACAATATGTCATGTACTTTAATTCTTTTGCATATGTTTCTTTTTTTTTTTTTTTAAGGTTTTATTTATCCGAGGGAGAGAAAGAGGACAAACAGGGCTAGGGCAGAGAGAGAGGGAGAAGCAGATTCCCCACTGAGCAGGGAGCCCAATGGAGAGCTCAATCCCAGGCCCTCAGGATCATGACCTGAGCCAAAGGTGGATGCTTAACTGACTGAGCCACCCAGGTACCCCTGCATAGGTTTCTTTATCTGGAAGTCCCTTTTTATTCAGTTATCTTTCAAATCTCCTCTGAGCTGTTATTCTAGTAATTTGTTCCAGTAGTTCCCTTGGCATATATCTCAGTATATCCTTTCTACTTGTATGTAAGGCTTCTTTATACTAGGAGTTCCTAGATAGAAGAGAGGCATCTTCATTTGGGTCTCCCTAGTGTCTGGCCAGGAAAATGTTAGGTGCTGAGTATATGGAGAGCAACTAGACACACAGAGGCTTTGTCCTCACTGAGCTTTTGATTTACCAAGAGAGGCAGATAGTTAAGCAAGTACAGTCAGATACGATTGCACGTTGCATATTGAGAAGTACAAGATATTTAAGACTTCCTAGTCAAAGTGACCTTAAGATGAACATTAAAGGAATTAGCCAATTGGTGAAGAAAAGTAAATAGAATTTTTTTAAAGATTTTATTTATATATTCATGACGTGGATGGAACTGGAGGATATTATGCTGAGTGAAATAAGTCAATCAGAGAAGGACAAACATTATATGTTCTCATTTATTTGGGGAATATAAATAACAGTGAAAGTGAATAGAAGGGAAGGGAGAAGAAATGGGTAGGAAATATCAGAAAGGGGGACAGAACAAAAAGACTCCTAACTCTGGGAAACGAACTAGGGGTGGTGGAAGGAGAGGAGGGCGGAGGGTGGGGGTGAATGGGTGACGGGCACTGATGGGGGCACTTGACAGGATGAGCACTGGGTGTTATTCTGTATGTTGGCAAATTGAACACCAATAAAAAATAAATTTATTATTTTTTTAAAAAGATTTTATTTATATATTCATGAGAGACACACAGAGAGAGACAGAGACATAGGCAGAGGGAGAAGCAGGCTTCTCGCAGGGAGCCCAATGCGGGACTCAGTCTGGGAAACCTGGGATCACGCCCTGAGCCGAAGACAGATGCACGACTGCTGAGCCATCCAGGCGTCCCTAGAATTTTGTCACAGATGGAAGAAATAGCCAATATAAAAACCCACAGGGAAAGACATGTCACAGCTGAGAAACAGAAATAGTGTCTGGTGGCTTAGAGTTCCTATGGCAAGAAATAAAGCTACAAAATGTGTGGAAAGCTCAGTCATTAAGGGCTTTTCAAATAGGATGACCATAGAATTTATCTTCTGAGCCGCAACTTTTGAGAATGAAAAGAGGAATTTTTAATAATATATGCCAGGACAACAGGCATAAACTGACCATCCTAGATAAACTGGAAGTCATCGTGAATTTGAACTTTATCCTAAGAGCATATGGAGAGTTGCCAAAGGACATGATGATTTCAGACAGAGATGGGAGTGTATTTGAGAGAGATTTAGGACTTGAAAAATTGATTAATCTGATTGTTTAATCAGAGGTAGGAGTTAAGGATGATACCTGGTTCCTCTTATTTGAAAGAAAGGCATTACAACTCTCTGATATGAAGGAGAAGGATTGGGGATGTGTTCTGGTCATGATGTGAACATGTTGAGTTGCAGAGACCTTTGAAATACTTAAAGAGAGACAAGTCTAAATAAAAGAGGAAAAGAATTAGGGGAGGAGATTTGTACATTAGGAGTCTTCTGTTTGTATTATTATCTTCTCATTCTTTAAACTATATATTTCTGGGGATCCCTGGGTGGCGCAGCGGTTTGGCGCCTGCCTTTGGCCCAGGGCGCGATCCTGGAGACCCGGGATCGAATCCCACGTCGGGCTCCCGGTGCATGGAGCCTGCTTCTCCCTCTGCCTGTGTCTCTGCCTCTCTCTCTCTCTCTGTATGACTATCATAAATAAATAAAAAAAAATTTAAAAAAAACTATATATTTCTGATTGTTTTTAGATCTTATGTCAGGGAGCAAATACTTCATATTTTCCAAAGACTGTAAAGAATGATGTTTATAAAATGTTTTATTTGGTTTTTCTCTTTCATGAGAAGGAAGTAATCCTGAACCAATGGGCATTTGTAGAGCTGTAGGATAGGTTTAATAGAACTACTTATTAAATGAAAAAAAATGGTAGGATTATGGTGTTTATTATATTTTATTCTGTGTACATTTATGTATTTCTTATTTTTTAAAAATGGAATGTTTGGCCATTTGTTTTTGAATTGGCTCCTATGGATGTAGTTTTCATTTGTTGAGCCTATGCTGTTGGTTTTAAAAACATTTTATCTTATTTAATCCTCATAATAACCTCATGGATAGGTGATAATTCCCATTATACAGATACGGTTAGGTTAGATTCAAAGGAATTACATAATATTGCCATAGTTGACACAGTTAAGTGGCAGAACAATATCTGAAACCAGGTTGGTCAAGCTCTGATCTTCATACCCTTGACCTTTAGACCACATGTTGTCTTCAGAGATTACCAAAAAAAAAAAAAGAAGAAGAAGAAGAAGATGATTCAAACTGTTCTCAAACTATCTTCCTTTTACACTGGCAGTAAAATATATATACACATACTTTAGAATAGAAGTTAAACATCAGCTCGTATTGGTGTAATAGTTTAAAATTGTTTTGAATGCTTGGTATATGTCATCAGGTTCTCTCTGAGTAACAGTTTGATATGGCAGCACTCCCTAACAATTGTGGTATATGTGTGTGATTAAAGAACCAAATGAGTAATCTATTTAGGTGTGCTGGATTCTGCGCTCCAGTACAGAAGACCTCTATCCTTGGAGGACTTGAGCTGATGTTCACCAGCTATTAAAGCTGGTAATATATAATGTTTAGAGAAGTAGATCTGTGTAGAATCCGTTATAATGTTCAAGCTCTGTTTGCTTTATAGTAGAAAACTTCCTATACTGGATCCTGGATTGATGAAGTCAGAGATCTGTGCTTCTTTATCAGCAGGTAAAATTTGACTTTTTTGAAATATGCAATATTGAAGTATCTTTTTATATCTCTATTCAGGCCTAATCAAATGAATTAAATAGGAAGCTCTTCATTTTAGAGTCTTAACTATATGTTTTACAGTTTGTCAGTTTTCCTCAGTTTTAGTTGCTTGGTTGGCAGATAAGATTTTGAGAAATTTTCCATTTGATTAGTTAGTAAATAACTTTGTTAGGTTTTATCTACAAAAGAGATCATTGACCTTAGAAACTTTTGTGGCTGTATTTTGAAATGGAAATACATGTTAAAGCTTTGTCACATTTTAAATCTGAATCTTTTTAAGAATTTTTATAATTAACAGTTAATCATAAGTTTAAATACCTGGATTTCCTTCACAGGAAATATTTTCAAAGTTAATTGTATTTTGATATTCAGTTTTTAAAAATATATTGAACATAGCAGGGCATAAGAAACATTCTTACATTTATCTTGGTATATCTCAATTTTGTCCTAGTGCCAATTCTTTTTATACTGTATAATGGAGTTACTTTGAAAGAGAAAGAGGAATAATTATATAGTTTGATGAAAACTACTTATGTTTGTCACATTGGACTTTAAAAGAGTGAGGATTTTAACTCATTTTTAGAACAGTCTTTGAACAATTTAGTCGTTGCACTGTATAAAGCTTCTACAGTTAAATATTATTTCTTTTCAGCAAATGAAATTAAACATGATTCCAAAGGAGAAAACATTTCCTTAGGGAAAGTTACTAATGAGACCTATGGAAGTGAAAAGCTGGGAGACTTCAGTGAAAACGTAAAAGGTTCAAACTTGGATGAAAAGGTACTAGGAAATCTTGCATTTTCTTATTTCCTAATCTAAATGGTGGTGATGCTAAAATTCATCTTAATAGTGGTGTCAGTAGTTCAGACTTGGATGAAAAGGTGCTGTGGAGAATCTTTTGCATTTTCTTATTTTTTGGTCTAAATAGTCGTAATAGAGATTCATCATAACAGCATGGTCAGGTGATAAGTGTCACTACTTTTTATTGAGTAAAAGAATCGCATCATTCTGCCCATAGGATATATTGTTTGATCCTTTGTACAAGCACACTATGAACAGCTATCCTTTGTCTGGGAAAGTGCGATGTTTAATTATGTATTTAGCCTTTTTTTTTTTTTGTATCCTGCAGTAGGTCTCAAACCTATGTAAATCTAAATTGTTAATATTTTCCTGCCTCATTAAACACAAAGTACTGAGTATCATTTGATCTTTGAAGCTTAAGAATATCTTAGCGCCCCAGGACTGTGATGCACACATCAGTTAACCACAGATATGGAAGGCATAGAAATTGGAGCTAAACCAAACTTGATGGTGGAACATACCACTGGCATAGGATCTGGGGAAAAATTAGGTTATCGAGTTTATTCTTGTTTCCTGCCAGAAAATGTGTGTGATTGTCTTAACCTTTTGCATAATTTAACTGACTCATATGCAACTATTTCATATTTTCTTCTTTCTCATTATTCCTCCTTATTTATCCTCACAGCTACCAATCTAGTTTTCTACTTCACCAAGAAAATTGAAGTAACTGGAAAAGAACTTCCTAATTCCCTAACAATACATTAGCCCCCTTAACCTGCATCTGCTCCCAAAATTCCACCTTCTCTTCAATTACAATAGATGATCTAGCCAAGGTTATTCCTTCCACCTGTGTGTTAAAGTCCATCTCTTAAAATACTACTCCAGTAATTCTTCTTTTATTGTTGGATCATTCTTATCATTATTGTTTTATAAATATATAAAACATATATATATCAAACAAAACCACAACAAAAGTTTCCATAGTCCTATTTTTCTTTTCAGCTGTCATCCTGTTTCTCAAAAGGCTTATCTATATCCACTATCTCTAGTTTCTTTCCTCTGGTTCTCTTGAACCCATTCCAAAGATATTTTGCCTTCATCGCAACAAAAACTATCCTTAAACTCTCCAGTGACCTCCTTGTTGCTGGAGCTAATGGACATTATCTCAATCTTTTTTTTTTTATTTTTATTTATTTTTATGATAGAGAGAGAGAGAGAGAGAGAGAGGCAGAGACACAGGCAGAGGGAGAAGCAGGCTCCATGCACCGGGAGCCCGACGTGGGACTCGATCCCGGGTCTCCAGGATCGCGCCCTGGGCTAAAGGCAGGCGCCAAACCGCTGCGCCACCCAGGGATCCCCATTATCTCAATCTTAATCTTACTTACCTATCATCATTTTTTGTCACAGTTGATCACACTTTCCTTGAAACCCTGACTTCCAGGGTAAACATATTGCCTGGTTTATTTTCTGCCTTTCTGTCTGCAGCTTCCCAGTTGATTTTGCTGGTGTCTCCTGATCTCCCTGACCTCTGTCTATTGGAGTGACCCAGAACCTAGACCACAATGTGTTCTTTCCTATCTAGATTTGCTCCTTAGATGGTCTCATCCAACCTCATTGCATTAAATGCCATCTCTGTACTAAGACTCTCAAATTTGTAACTGCAGCCTGAACTACTTCTCTGAACTACTTACCTTTATGTCTAGTTGCCTACTGGATCCACTTATATGTCCAATTAGACATCTCAAATTTAACTGTTCAAACTGAATTTCTGGAACATCTATATACAGCTTACCAGCTTACCTTATTTCAGTTGAGGACACATACAGACTGAAAGCAAAGGGATGGAATGGCTGTTAACCAAAAGATGAGAAATAACATGCTGGTAAAGATGTGGTGAAAAAGGAACTTTCTCCATAGGAGTATAAATTGGTACAACTACTATGGAAGAAAAGCATGACAGTTCCTCAAAATATTAAAAATAGAACTACCACACAATTTAGCATTTCAACTACCAAGTATACAAAGAAACCAAATTTTAATCAGAAAGATACATGCATCTCTGTGTTCACTGCAGTATTACTTACCAGCATAACACTGAGTAAAATAAATTGGACAGAGAAAAACATACTGCATGATCTCACTTTTAAGTGGAATCAAGACAAAACCCAGACTCAAAGATACAGAAAACAGATTCATGGTTGCCAGAAAGGAGGGGGAGATTGTGATGGGGCAAAATCCATAAAGGGAGTCAAAAAATACAAACTTCCAGTTATAAAATAAATATATGGCATAAGGAATACAGTTATTCACTTTGTATATGACATATGGTAATTAGACCTACTGTGATCATTTTGTAGTATATACAAATGTCAAAGCACTATGTTGTATACTTGAAACTAAGGTGATATTTGTGTGTCAGTTTTACCTCAATAAAAAATTAAATAATTTGTAAAAATTTTTTTAAAAACTGAACTTCTGTTATACATTCCCTCCTTACAACAGACCGGTTTTTCCTGTAATAATCCCTTTTTCTGTTAATGACAACTCCATCCTTTTATAATTACTCAGGTTCAAAACCTGAGATCTCCTTACTTTTTCTCTCAGTCCATATCCAGACTGTAAAGGAAGCTTGCAGGTTTTATCTCAGATAATGTCTAGAAACTCTACTTTTCATCACCCCCAATGACGACACAGGCCCAAGATAATGTAATCTCTTGCCTGAATTATTGCAATCACCTTCTAATAGGTCTGCTTCTAATTTTGTCCTCTTATAGTTTATTCTCACTGCAGCATAAGTTAGATAATGTTATTCTTCTGCTTCAGACTGTCCATTGGTTTGTAGTGACATTTAGATTCAAAGCCAGACAGAGCCTTTACTACCACGTACTTTCTCATCTCTTGTACTACTGTCCATATTCTTTTCACTCTCACCATCGGAGCCTCCTTGCTGTTCTTGGAACATACCAAGACTTTCTCCCACTTCAGGGCCTTTGCCCTTGCCATTTTATCTGCCTGTAATGTTCTTCTAAAAATAGTATAGTTCTCTTACTTCCATCACATCTTTACTCAGATTTCATGTTCTCAGAGTTAACTTACCTGGCCATCCAACCTAAAACTTCAGTGTTCTCCTTTCTCCTAGCATTTCTTTTTTCTTTAATTTTTTAAAGATTTTATTTATTTATTCATAAGAGAGAGAGAGAGAGAGAGAGAGAGAGAGAGAGAGAGAGGCAGAGACACAGGCAGAGGGAGAAGCAGGCTCCCCACAAGGAGCCCGATGCACGACTTGATCCCAGACCCCGGGATCATGCCCTGAGCTGAAGGCAGATGCTCAACCACTGAGCCATCCAGGCGTCCCACTCCTAGAATTTCTTAATTCCCCCTCTCACATTCACTATGATTTAACATTGTAAATATTTACTTATTTATGTTTACATCCTCTTGCTAGAGTGAAACTCCATGAAAGCAAGGATTTTTGTTCATTTTGCTTACTACTTCATCTCTAGCACCTAGAGTAATAGCTGGTACAGAGTAGTGACACAAATAATTGTTGAATGCATACAAAGTACTTGCTTAATGGTTTGGTGATGATAACAACCAGTATGTACTGAGCCTTTGTTATATGTCAGCCAGCCACTGTTAAATATTTAGCAAAGGTTATCATGTTTTATCCACATAATATAATAAGGTGCTGTTCAGGAGTCCCCAAGGCCACCCTCAGATTTAGTGATTTGCTAGAATTTGCAAAGGTTAGCAAAGCTGTTATACTCAAGATTATATTTTATTACGGTGAAGAAATGCACATTAAAATCCACGAATAAATCACTCTGTCCATGAGAAACCAGGCACAAGTTTCCAGTTGTCCTCTTCCATGTGGACGCTGCTTACTTCTCCCAGCAATGATGCATGACAATAACAGTATTGCTAACCAAGGGAACTTACTTGAGGCCTGGTCAGAGTCTTTATTGGGGTCAGTCAGATTGGTATGGCTGGCTGCCTGCATGGCTGACCTTAGTCACTTGGTTTCTCCAGACCCTTTAGAGGTCAAGCTGTTGTCACAAGGCCCCCACTGTAAATCACATTGTTTTAGATCATCTGGAGTGACTGAAGGCCCCTACATGAATTACATTGTCAGCATACACTGCCTGGTCCCAGGCCCCTAGTTAAACAAAGACGCATTTATCAGGCAGCATATTCCAAAGGCTTAAGTTACCTCCAAGGAGTAGGTCAAAGGCTAAACCTTCATTGCACACAGTATAGACAACTCTGACTTGCTGAGATAGTCCTTTGCTGGACATGGGGTGTGTACTGTTATTTTCTTTTGTAGATAAAAGAAACCTGAGATTTGAGTCAGTTTCTTGTCCATAGTCACATAGCAGAGTTCCTTGACACTATAGGTAGGCAAAGTTTTCTTTAAAGGGCTAAATGGCAAATACCTATATGGCTCTGTGGGCTATATAGTTGTGGTTGCAATTACTCAACTCTGCCATTGTAGCAAGAAGCCATAGACCATATATAAACAAATAGTAGTTGCTATGTTCAGATAATCTATTTACAAAAACAGGCAGCCTGCAGGCTATAGCTTTCCAACCCTTGCTCTTAAGTATTAAAAAAAAAGAAGAAGAAAAGAAAAGAAACAGTTTGTACTTTATTTAAAGCTGAGGAAAAGATTTAATCCATTCACTCCTGCAAGCATAGATTTTAGGAGATGTCTGCCAGAATTCACTGAATTTTTAACACTGTAAATATTTTAAAGATGTAGACTATTTTTGGCATTGGCTCTTTTAAAAATAATCTGCAGAATCATTTCGTTGCTTCCTGGTATAGTAAGATTTCTTGGTTTTGCTTAAAAGAAAGGGATGGTGCATTTATCCTTCTAATACCATGGTAAGCTTCAAAGTACCAACTCCTTAAAAAATACATGACCAGGTAATAATACTTATCTTTAAGATATCTGGCCCCCAAGTTTCAGAATTAAACTTTATCCATATCTCTCACCTTCATTTTAGGAGGTTTTTTTTTTTTTTTAGGAGTTTATTAGGTTACCTTCAGGACATATGTATGGCCTAGCAGTTCCCTGCATTTATATACAGTTTTCTGTGAATTTTCAGATATACTTCATGATTGATCTTTTATGTATCTGTTAATTTATATAATAAATATGGAATATATATATGCTCTGTTTTTCAGAGAGCTTGTTTTTATTTTGTCTTATATGTCCATTAAACCCAGAATCCATATGTAACAATTTTTAAGTTTACCATGGTAGTAGTAATTGCTTAATGAGTCTAGTTTTGAACCCCAGATAGTTAAAATGCTATATACTCTTTTGTTAGCTTTTAATTTTGAGATAATTGTAGATTCCCAGCAAATGGCAAAAATAGTATAGAGAGGACCCATGGACCCTTCACCTTTGATTACATTTTTAAGTACAGTATCAAAACCAAGAATCTGATATTAAATGTAAGTATATATACTTCTGTGTATTTTAGTAGTGGGCAGATTTTTGTAGCCACTACTGCAATCAAGATAAAGAATTATTCCATCACTACAATGATCTCCCTTATGTTATTCCTCGGTTACACCTTTCTCCTTACCTCTGACATTCCTAACCTTAGCCACCATTAATCTGTTTCCCATCTCTGTAATATTGGTATTTTAAAATAGATTTAGATTTACTGGAGGTTGTCTAGAAGATTATTAATTTTATTACTATTCCAAAAGAACTAGCTTTGGTTTTATTGATTTTTTTTCTCTATTGCTTTGTTTCTATTTCACTGATTTCAGCTGATCATTATTTTCTCCTTTTTTTTGCTTACTTTGGATTTAATTTGCCCTCCTTAACCTCTTAAGATTGCAACTAAGGTCATTGATTTAAAATTTATTTCCCGAGACAATTTAGTGCTATAAATTTATCCATGAATAGGGCCTTAGCAGCATCCCATATTCTTTTAACTTTGAAATGGTTATAGATTCACATGTGGTGGTAAGAAATAACAGGGAAAGATCTCGTGTACCCTTTACCAGTTTTCCCCAATGAAACATTACAAAATCATAGTACAATATCACACCAGAGTATTGACATTAATTTAGTCAGAGGTATAAAGCATTTCCATCACCACAAGGAACTCTCCTGTTGCCCTTATAGCCATGCCTACTTTCTTCCTGCCTACTCCTAAACTCTCCTGAACCTGTGACAACCACTAATCTGTTCTCCATTTCTATAATTTTGTCATTTTAAGAAAGTTACATAAATGGAATCATTCAGTATGTAACCTCTTCAGATTTTTTTTTTTTTTTACCCAGCATAATCCTCTGGATATTCATCAAGTTTGTTTCATGTATCAATAGTTGATTCATTTTTATTGCTTAGCAGTACTCCATGGGATGGGTTACCACAGTTTATCTGAAAGCTCTTTCTTCATTGAAGGACATCCACATTGTTTACAGTTTTTGGCTATTACAAATAAAGCTACTATAAACATTTGTTTACCAGTTTTTGGTGAACATAATTTTAAACTTCTCTGGGATAAATCCCCGTCTGCAGTTGCTAGCTGTATGGTAATTGCATGCTAAGGTTTTAACTTAGGTGAACTCAGATTCCTTTTCAAATCTTTGTTCAGTTCTTTTAGCCTTAGCTGGGCTGTTTGGAGTCTACCAGTTCAAAGATACAGTTCAAGGGTCAGTAAGAAATTAGGACAGAATTTATAAGCAGATTTCAGGATTTCCTTTCTTAGGCTCTCTCTTTCCCTGGATTCCCAGCCCTACTTCCCAGTTTATGACCTTGTTCTAAACTTAGCCTTCTGGTTTGTTGTTTCCATAAGGCAAGTTTTTGGCCTTCCCAAGTAGCTCAACCAGGATCTGCCTTCAAGAATAAAGCTATGAAAGCAAAAGAGTTAGCTAGTGCTTGCTATTCCTTCTTTCCAAGTGAAGAATTCCCTCCAGGTTCTGCCAGCTTTTCATATGTTTCCAGTGGTTTCAAGCAGAGATTTTTATATTTTACCTAGTTTTTACCTGCAGGAGGATTAGCCCAATAAGACATACTCTACCATTTCTCAAAGTATATTGTATATCCTTTTTAATTTTATGTAAATGGTAGCATACCATTCTTTACCTTGCTTTTTAAACTTAGTATATAATGGAGTATTTCTTTTCAATGTATGTAATTATGCCTTATTTTTATAATCACATAATTATCTACTGCATGGATATACTCTATTCAACAAGTTCCACTATTAGTGGACATGTGGTTGTTCCCATTTTTTGCTATTTAAATATTGCTGCATTATGTATCCTTGAACATAAGGCATTTTGTGTATGTGCAGGCATTTTTAGATTCTTAGAAGTAGAATTGTCAGATTGGCCTACATAGAGATGGCTGTGATTTATACTTTCAATAACATTGGGTGAGAATGCCAGTTTTCTCCCCACACAACTAACGAACTTAGTATTAAAATGTTTGTCCCATCTGTCTATTTTTACAAGTGACTTTTAGTTTCAATTTGCTTTTCTCTTAGACTAATTAAGCATCTTTTAGTATGTTTAAAGGCCATTTTTAAATGAACCTTCTTTTTATGTGTTTTGCCCATTTTTCTTCTGAGATTTTGATCTTTTTTTACTTGTAGGAACTTTTCATATATTAAACATCCTTACGTCACTCATAGTCAGGGAAATACAAATCAAAACTACAATGAAATATCACCTCATACCTATCAGAAGGGCTGAAATTAACAACACAAGACTAACAGATGTTGGCAAGGATGCAGAGAAAAGGGAACCCTTCTACACTGTTGGTGGGAATGCAAACTGGTGCAGCCACTCTGGAGAACAGTATGGAGGGTCCCAAAAAAGTTAATAGAAACTACCCTATGATGTAGCAATTGCACTACTAGGTATTTACCCAAAGGATACAAAAATACTGGTTTGAAGGGATATGTGCACCTTGATGTTCATAGCAGCATTATCAACAATAGCCAAATCTGGAAAGAGCCCAGATGTTCATTAACTGATGAATGGATAAACAGGATGCTGAATATATATTATATACACAACAGAATATTATTTAGTCATTTAAAAAGAATGAAATCTTGCCATTTGCAACGACATGATGGAGCTAGAGAATATTATGCCAAGCAAAATAGGTCATATAGATAAATACTCTGATTTCACTCATATGCAGAATTTAAGAAACAAAACAGATGAACATGGGATGGGGGAAGAGAGGCAAACCATAAAACAGACTCTTAGCTATAGAGAACAAACAGGGTTGTTGGAGGAGAGATGGGCAGGGGTATGGGTTAAATTGGTGATGGGTATTAAGGAAGGCATTTGTTGTGATGAGCTCTGGGTATTGTATTTAAGTGATGAATCACAAAATTCTACATCTTAAACTAATATTACACTGTATGTTAACTCATTGGAATCTTAAATAAAACTTGAAACTACAAAACACAAAAAATATATTCTTTGTCCTATGTTCCCACACTTTTTCCTATTTTTTTGTCTGTTCTTACTTGATTTAGGAGTTTGGCTTTTTCTTTTTTTTTTAACCTTAAAGGAGGTTTTTGGTCAAATCTACTAGTTTTCTCTTCTGATATTTGAGTTATGAGTAATAGAGAAGCCCTTTCCCATTTCAAGATTTAAAGTTTTCTCTTGTATATTTTTCAGGTGTTTTTTTCTGTTTTTTTTATTATGTTTGAATTTTTTTTTTGAGATTTTATTTATTCATGAGAGACAGAGAGAAAGGGTGGGGGCAGAGACACAGATATACAGGCAGAGGGAGAAGCAGACTCTATGCAGGGAGCCTGATGTGGGACTCCATCCCAGGACTCCAGGATCACACCGTGGGCCAAAGGCAGGCACTAAACCGCTGAGCCCCCCAGGGATCCCTTATGTTTGAATTTTTATCTATCTGAATCTAAAATCTATCTTGAGAGAAAGAATGTAGAAACAATGTAACCTTTAAAAAATTTTTTTGATGGATGGCTTTTGTGTACTTTGTAGTCTAGTATAAGAAAATACCAAAAATATTTATATTCACACCTGTTGGTATCATAATTTATGGTTTCTGCTTTTGGTATCATACTTAAGTTTTTTCCACTCTTAAAATTATACAAATACCCACCTTTATTTTTTTT
The DNA here is from genome assembly GCF_048418805.1 of Vulpes vulpes. Lineage (NCBI taxonomy): Eukaryota > Metazoa > Chordata > Mammalia > Carnivora > Canidae > Vulpes > Vulpes vulpes. Next base: position 52,782,145 of record NC_132790.1, on the reverse strand, counting down.
GCTATTTTTGTATATTTAAATCTTTACCTAAAAAGTATTTTAACATATGGTGAGTTGGTACCAAACTTATTTTCTATCCAGTTAACTAGCCCATTTTTCTGCTGCCATTTATTGAATCATTTCCTCACAGATTTCAAATGTTATCTTTAATATTCTCAAATTTGTGGAATCCTTGGGTGGCTCAGCGGTTTAGTGCCTGCCTTTGGCCCAGGGCATGATTCTGGAGTCCCAGGATCAAGTCCCATGTTGGGCTCCCTGCATGGAGCCTGCTTCTCCCTCTGCCTGTGTCTCTACCTCTCTGTGTGTGTGTGTGTCTCTCATGAATAAATAAATAAAATCTTTAAAAAATTTTTTCAAATTTGTATGTGTGGAACTATTCCTTTTGTTTCATTGATTGCTCAAGTCCTTGTACTAATATCAATCATATTGTCAATTATTTGAAAAATAAAAACAGCAAGCAAAATAAGGCTTGCTTTAAAAGACCCTAAGATGTATAATAAATTTAAAATATTTTTTTTGGCCATTCTTATATTCTCTTAAGAGTGCTTTAAACTCACGTGATCAGGGGCATCTGTGTGGCTCAGTAGTTGAGCATCTGCCTTCAGCTCAGGTCGTGATCTTCAGGTCCTGGGATAGAGTCTCGCATTGGGCTTCCAGCAGGGAGACTGCTTCTCCCTCTGTCTATGTCTCTGCCTCTCTCTCTCTTGAATAAATAAGTAAAGTCTTAAAAAATATATAAACTCACATGATAAAGTAGTTTTTAAAATGTATACATTAATTTGGGGAGAATTAACATCTTTACCTTTAATAGTCTCATTTAGAACATGGTATATTTTTTAAATATCTTATGTTTCTCAGTTGATTTTTGTAATTTTCTTTGAAAGGGTTAAAAGTATATGCAGTGTGTATCATTACTGTAATATGTGATTATGTACTTTTAAAAAAAGAATAGTTGTTGGGGTGCCTGGGTAGTTCAGTTGGTTAAGCGTCAGACTCTTGATTTTTGGCTCAGGTCATGATCTCTCAGAGAATTGTGATATCGAGCTGAGTTGAGCTCTGTGCTGGGTATGGAACCTGCTTAAAATTCTCTCTCTCCTCCATCCACCCCTCCCTTTATACCTGCACATGCATACTCTGTCTCTCAAAGAAAAAAAAAAAGGTTAAAAGAGTACATTTTCAGTGCTCTCATCACAAGGAGAAATTTCTTTTTCTCTTGTTCTTTTTGTTGTAGCTCTATGAGAAAATAGGTGTTAGCTGCAGCTATTGTAATGATTTCACAATGTATGTAAATCCAGCCATCATGCTGTATGCATTAAACTTATACAGTAATATATATCAATTCTCAGCAAGGCTGGAAAAAATTCTTAGTAATTAAAAAATTTAATTTTTCATATAAAGTAAGAATTTAAATGTTTATCTCTGCTCATAATAGGTAATTTGGGGATTTATTTTCTTGGTCCCTGCCTGTTTTTTAAAAGTTTAATATTAGCATGTATAACTTCCTTTTAATTAGGCACAATTCCAGAACACTAATGTGAAATGTTTTGAGTATAGTGATAAATGAAATACATTTAATACTTCCAATGAGAAAAATAAATTTGTTCATAAATACCATCTGAAAATAAAAGTTACTTAATGCTTTTTATCTGAATGAAAACAAATGTAACTTTAATTATTCATAATAATTTTAAATGCCAGTTTATGTAACTATGGTGTCAAAAGCTGAGAAAATTTATGATTTCTTTGAGTTTTTCTCTTAAGCAACAGTGGAATTTTTAAGTCAATATTAGTATTTCAAATACTGTAGAGTTGTTTTGTCAGTTGGCCATAAGCTAGTGGTTTAATTAACATCTAATATATTCCAGTAAACCTTATAGCTTGATATGGAATACAAAAATATTCACTTGTACTTTTAACCATAATTTTTTCACAGAGTAGATTTTCAGAAAAGGTGACTATTAAAGAAGAAAAAGAAAATATCTTTGAAGTTTACAAAAGGTCTGTACCATTCTTCGTTATGTAATTTTAAAATAGTTACATAATTTGTATTTTGAGTGTTTTTCATTCTCTGCTCTATGTGCTTGGGCTACCATGCTGTGAGCCATACATAGATATTATTAATCAGTGTATCGGGTATACCCAGATGTCAGGGATACTTTCAGTTACTATAAAGCTGTGACAAAGATTTTTGAGCCATTAAAATATTTTTCGAGGAAGGAATAAGGAATAGTGATACAAGAAAAAAGAATGTGGACTTTTGGGAAGGTAGAAGTGTCAGAAATCAGATGAATATTGCAGTTTGCAGTGATTAGTACTAAGAGTTACAGTACACTCACTTGAACATACGCAGATACCAAACTTAAAGGATACCTTGGAGATCACGATCCATCCTGCATGCCTGTTTTGCTGTTGGGGCAAGGTACACTGAGATCAGGTGACAAATGTGTTCAAGTCCTTTTGTGTTAAGGCAGTAGTTTTCAGTGTGATCCTTTATAGCAGCAGCATCAAGTGGGAACATGTTAGAAATGCAAATTATTTGGTTCCATTCCTGACCTGCTGAATCAGAAACTCTGGAGATGGGGCCCATCAGTATGTGGTTCAGCAAGGCCACCAGCTGATCCTAATATGTGCTCAAGTTTGAGAACCATTAAATGAAGGAAAAGCCTAGGTGAAAATTAGATTGGCACAGAAACCCAGTATGATCCGTGACCATTTGAAATTTTAAAAGGGAAAAAATGACAAAAGTTCCCTTTTTTTCCCCTCTTACAGGCATTTTGCTTACAACGAAGTAGTGTCATTGCAGTCTGCAGAGTTTTATCATCAGTTTGGCTCTACCATAATGATCAGGAATGTGACATTGGAAAGTCACTACATTACTCCAGTCTTTAGTCATTCAATCAAAAACAAAAGAATTTTACTAGATAATCTCTTCCATCTGTAAAATTCCATAATTCTTGTTTGTTCTATATTATTGTTCTTGTTTTGTTTTGAGGAAGGTGGTGTTGATTGCATATATTAATGATGTCCCAAGTTGGAAAGAGAAGTGATTATCTCTTTTCTGTGTAATTTTTTTAAAAGATTTTATTTATTTGAGAGAGAGCATGAGCAGGGGGAGGGACAGAGGGAGAAGCAGACTCCCTGCTGAGCCACCCAGGCACCCCTTGTGTAATTTTTAAGCTTTTTCAATGCTAACTAAGTTTCAACTGTTGTACGTGTGGCACCTTCTTTCTGTTTTTTTTTTTTTTTTCTCCTCTCTGGCCCAGGGAACTCCAGCTGAAAAAGCTTAGTAGAATTATTTTTAAGGTAAAATATTGTAGTATCTGAGTGATTTTCGCCTAAAAACTAAGTTCATTCATAACTATCAGTCAGCTTTGAGATACTTTCCACTTTCCCCTTCGCTTCTTTCTTTTTCTAGGTAAGTGAAGCTCCAGAAAACTCCTAAGTTTTTCTAAAACAGGTTGTATAGGATCTCACATATTAAAATATAGTCAGAGCTGGTTAAATCTAAGCAACCAAGAACAGCACATTTTTTATACCTTCTTCCCCAAGGAAGCTCTCAGGTACCTGTATAAATTTATTAAATATACTTGTTCTAAAGAATAATTTATAATTTATTTATTTTACTCTACTATCAATAGAATAATTGGATGATCTTTTCTGGATTAGAATGCTAGCCTAGTTCCTCCTCAGACTTTTTGTCTGGTGTGATCAAAAATTCTCTGCTCTAGTTTTAACCCAACAACCTTTCTCCTACCCCTACCCTGGCCATTTAACAAGCACTGAAGAAGGCAAGAACACCTACTGAAGATACTGAAGAATCATAATATGGTAATAGTATACAGCATGGTGTATAACATATACATAGTGTGTTAGGTTGTGTTTCTGCTTATTTGATTCTCATTACTTTAATGTTTCTAGAATTTTAAAATCTGATTTTGGCTTTTGTGCTCACACAGTGAAGATTCTAAAAATGCAGCGATCATGGTTGGTGAATGTCGTTTGGCAGCACTGGTCCCAAAACCTCTGTGCTTATCAGTGCCACCTTTGAATCTGAGTGCTCATCAAGAAGACCTATTTCTAAAGCCCCGGATGAATGGTACTGTTTTCTTAATAAAATTCTGTTGGCTTTTGATAACATATAAACTGTATAGGAGATTTTTTTCATCAAAAACAAAAAAGTAAAAAATATCAAAACACACTTAGAATATGTTAAAATTGGAAAGTTAGTATACCTTTACTTAAAACTTTAGATGGAATAAATTCTTAAATATCTGTGTTTGTGTGATAGTGGTGAAATATATGAAATACCTAAAATATTCATATTTTAGTTGAATATTTTAGAATTTTATAATGTAAAAAAAAACAAAAAAAAAAGAATTTTATAATGTATTTAGAGTTTGTGTAGGTTTTTTGACAATCCATAATGCTTGAACAAAATAGGCTAGATTGAAGAATGAATTTAGAAGCAATAAAATTTCTTTATGTAGCCCACACCTAATTCTTCTGTACTTTCCTATTACAGACTTTGTGCTGCCTGGTGTCTTGTGCTACAGCAGCATGCCCAGATGATTGTGTGTTTTATCTTAAAAAGCCTTAATGGTTCTTATAATGAAAATTACAGCAAAACTATGCAGCAGAAACTTGAGCTTGTTCCAAATTCACCTGATGCTACCAAGTGAAAAATGCAATTATTTAAAATAAAAAAATTTTAAATTATTTTATCTTTAGAGAAAAACATTTCTAAATGTCCTAATTCTCATTTTGAAAGACCAACATTAAGGGATAGGATGCCTAGTGTATCAGTAGCTCAGGTGACCAAAACACAATACCATAGACTGGGTGGCCTAAATGACAGAAATTTATTTCCCACAGTTCTGGAGGCTAAGATCAAGGTTCTGGCAGGGTTCAGTTTCTGGCTCTCTTCCTGGCTTATGGATGGCTGCCTCCTTGCTAAGGTCTCAACGTGGCCTTTCCTTGATACATGTGCATGGAGAAAGAGCAAGCTCTCTCAGTCTCTTCTTATAAAGACATTAATTCCATCAGATCAATGTCTCACCCTTATGACCCCATTTCGTTCTGTAAAAGGCCCTATCTTCAAATAAAGGGTTAGAGCTTGAACATATGAATTTGTAGGGGGTACATAGTTCATTTTGGTAATACCTAGGTTTGTCAGTTTCCTTAGAAATTTTAATTGTGTATCATATATGTGCGTTTAACATAAAGACTATCATTTAAATGCTGTGTTCAGTACTGCTATATAAAGCTTTTAAGAAAGTATCTTCAGCTTAAAATTAGTTTAAGATTTTACATTTAGGCCTAGAAATACTTAAGGAGCATTTTTTTATTTCACAGGCACACACTGTAGCATCATAGTCTGTGAACAGAGTATGAGTAGTCCAAAGTAAAACTTTAAAGCAGATAGTAGTAGTAATATTTCATTGTTATGAAGGGAAGAAACTAACATAATGATGTGTGATGTCATTCTTAATCACTTCTAGATTTCAAATTTCCAGGAAAACATTCTTTTCTAAAGCTGCAGAGTCCTGAAACTTGTGAAATTTTTAAGAGGGAAAAAAATGTAGGGGTAAGTCCCCCATTTAAAAAAAATAATCCTATAAAAGCACATATTTTGGTTGTATTTCCCTATCATTTTTTTAAACACTTCTGGCCATTTACAGATTTTGAATGGCAGTTGGTGGTAAAAAGCAGAAAATGAGTAGTGACTCAGAGGATATTCACAAATAATGTTAAGAAGTTGAAAGAAGGCTGGGTGGGTAGGGTGGAGAGTGAATATACAAAACAAAATATAGGATGGATAGTTCCCTGTGATGGAAGAGAAAGCTAATGATTTAATTAAAGCAGTTTATAGAGAAAGTTTGTTGTAAATATTTTTATTCTGTCATTTCTTTGTTACTCAGAAAAGCCGTGGAAAATTTGGATTCTAAATAAATGCATCTGAAATATGCATATTATAATAGAATAGCTTCTTATAAAAGCAAAAGGGGCCAGGTATATGAGAAAGGGAAGGGAATGCATAAACTTTTAAAAACATGTAACGTAAAACAGTAGTAACTGGAATATTTTACACTGAAGGAAATTGCAAAAATTCGACATCATTTAAAATTTTTGTTTTAATTATTTTAAAAATATCAATTGTTTGGAGTTTTACTTTATCAAGTCAGCAATTTGTCTTGATACTCTTTTGGGTGTATATATTTCTGGTTCCTTCAAATGCTTTCTCACTTGATTATGGTGTTTTATAATTAACATAGAAAATATATCTAATTTTCTAGGTGTTCCAGAAGCCCCTAGGGTTGATGCTACCCCATAGATATTGCAAATTTCATTTTAATACATTACGTGGCTGTGAACGACCACAATGCAAGTTTGCTCATGTGCCTGAGCAAGGGGATGAAAAGGTAAAATATGTAATGTCTGTGAAGTAGAGATTGTTTTAATAATCATCTGTTATATGTTTAATTCAGATTTTCTTTGACTCCTGCTAGCATAGATGAGCTTTGCCTAGTTTTGTACTTTATATAAAGGAAATCATACAATCGGTATTTTTTTTTTTTTTTTACAATCGGTATTCTTATTTTTAGTTTCTTTTTGTTCAATATTTTTGAGATTCATCTATATTTTTTACTTATAAACATTTCTTTCTCATTGCTGTATAATAAATATTCCAGTGTGCAAGTATATCAAAATTATTTTATTGATAAATATTACTTTTGATTCATTTGGGTGGTTTCTAAACCTGCCTGTCTTTTGGTGGATATATATGTGTATGTATGTACATACATATATAAACACACACTTTCTGATGGGTTATACTTAAAACTGGAATTGCTGGTTCATAGGATCTGCATATGTACAACTTTAGTCAATATTGCCAAGCAGATTTCTGAAGTGGTCTGCCAAATTACACTCTCACCAGCAATGTTGTAGTGTTCTGGTTGATTCATAGCCTTACCAGCTCTTGGTATTTATCACCCTTTTAATTTTAACCATTCTGGTGGGTGGGGAGTGATGCCTTCCCTGATGATGATTGATGAAGCTGAGCATCTTTCAAAATCATTATTAGATGCTTGGATACCCTCTTTTTGGAAATATCTAAGTATTTTGCCTATATTCTATGGGATTGTCTTTTTCTTTTTTTTTTTTTTAAGATTTTATTTATTTATGAGAGACAGAGAGAGAAAGAGAGAGAGAGAGAGACAGAGGGAGAAGCAGGCTTCATGCAGGGAGCCTGACATGGGACTCGATCCCAGGACTCCAGGATCAGGCCCTGGGCTGAAGGCGGTGCTAAACCGCTGAGCTACCCAGGCTGCCCGGATTGCCTTTTTCTTATCTGTCTTAAGAATTCTTTATATTTTCTGGGTGTAAGTTCTCTGTTGGATATGTGTATGGCAGGTAACTCTTACTAGTGTACTGGTTGCCTTTTCACCCTCTTTAAAAGTGTCTTTTGGTAAACAGAATTTCTTAATTTTTATATAGCCCAGTTTTGTTGATTTTCTTAATTTTTTTTTTTTGTCCTGTTGAAGAAATATTTGCCAAGATCTTGGGTTTTTTTTTTTTTTTTAAAGGTCCAGGGATCCCTGGGTGGCGCAGCGGTTTGGCGCCTGCCTTTGGCCCAGGGCGCGATCCTGAAGACCCGGGATCGAATCCCACGTCGGGCTCCCGGTGCATGGAGCCTGCTTCTCCCTCCGCCTGTGTCTCTGCCTCTCTCTCTCTCTCTCTCTGTGACTATCATAAATAAAAAAAAAAAAAAAAAAAAATTAAAGGTCCAATGTTTTATCTTTGTATTTAGAATACTAAGCCACCATTAAGGAGGGCACATGATATGGTAAGCACTGGGTGTTACATGCTACTGATGAATTATTGAACTCTACATCTGAAACTAATGTACTATATATTGGCTAACTGAATTTAAATTAAAAAAAAAAAACAACACTAAGCCACCTGGAATTGATTTTTTGTTTATGATGTGAGGAAAAGGTCAAGATAAATATTTTTTCCTGTGTGGATCCCTAGATGACCCAACACCATTTACTAAAAAAGACCATTTTTCCCCCACTGCACTGCAGGGTCACCATGTCACAAACCAGCTGATTCTATATGAGCGTGTCTGTTTCTAGGCTCTCTATTCTAATCCATTGGTAAATGGATTTATCCTTGCATAAGTAAAGTTATTTTTTTAAATGACCTAAATAAAATTTTTTAAAAATTTCAGATACTCAAGGATTTCTTTCTTTCCCCAATTGCTTGCTAATCTAGGCTATTTCCTTGACCTTTTCTTTTTCAGAGCATCTCTAGAATAAGGTTTTTGTAGTGAATTCAATACGCATTTCAAATCTGTGAGTTAACCTAACTTCAACTTTTATGCCATTGCTTTAAGTTTACTTAAAAAAAATAGAATAAACAGAAAGATAGGATAGAAATTTGTCTTTTATGAAATATAAAACGGTAATATTATGTTTTTCATTACTTGTAGGTTTGTATGGATGTGTTTAAGAAATATATAAGTATCAACGAGCTATGTTTGCTACAACGTGCAGGTATGAGACAATGGAATGATTACTATAAATTCATGAATGTTAGTGTTTTAAACAATGTGCTATTGTATTTTATAGTTTGAAAGTAACTTCAGTACTTTAAAGTATGAAAACTGAATGCCTTAGAGTGGCTCTGCTGGTCTTAGAAAGGATTAAAAAGAAGTGTGCCATTTTGGTTACTAAAAAAATTAGAATCCACCTAACACTATAGTTCTCTTACATACTAATATTTGCATGATGTATAGGTGTAAGAAAAAATAATACTGTTAATTGGCTTAAAATCTTTCTGAAGGGATGTTTCAGAAACTGAAATCTTTCCTACTTCTTATCCTCTTAACACTTATCTCTTTGAGGCCAGTACACCTTCCATACTGAATTCTGTATAAGTCCCTAAACAGGCCAGGCTCTGTTATAATATCACAGCCACTGTACCTGCTCTTATCTGGGATGCCTTTCTTCCGAACCTCTTCCCTATAGCAAAGACCTATTTATCTTTCAAATCTTAGTCATAGGAAATAGCAGATTGCTGATTGCTACTTCTGATCACAGAGGTGCAAAGAGTTGGGCAGCTATTATTATCCTACTTTTTCCCATTGTCTTAAGCCTCTCTTCTTCCTGCTAAAGTGACTTCCAAACAATTTAAAGAGCTAGCACTCTTTTTTTTACCTTGTCTTTCATTTTTCTTTTTCCCCATTTCAGAGCCAAGTCTTAGAGACTAGGATATTCAAAAACAACTACATGCATATATGGGGGAAACTAAAAAGTGACTGCATGAGAAAGGCTCACTAAAGAAATAATAAGACCTTAAATTTACACTTCAGACTGATCCTCACACAGAACATACAACAATAAAAAAACAAAAGCAGTAAACAGAAACAATTACAAAACAACAGGCCCTGAGGGAAGGGAGAGAATCTGAGCTCTTGCAGTTACCAGTTATTAGATTAAAATGCCCACTTTCAACAAAAAGTCACAAGGTATACAAAGAAATAGGAAAAAGTACAGCCCACTCAAAGGAAAAAATGTATCAATAGAAACTATCCCTGTAAAAGATCTAATGGCAGATAGTTGAGATAGTGACTTCAAAACAACTGTCTTAAAGATGTTTAACATATTTACAAAGATATAGAGGAAGTAAAGAAAATGATGTATGAACAAAGTGGAAATATTAATAAAGAGAGGTTAAGAAAACTCAAAAAAAAAAAAAACTGGAACTGAAAAAGTACAATAACAAGTAAAAAGTTCACTACAAGGATTCAAAGGCAGATTTAAGCAGGCAAAAAATCAGCAAACTTGAAGATAAGACAATAGAAATTACTGAGTTCAGGGGATCCCTGGGTGGCTCAGCGGTTTAGCGCCTGCCTTTGGCCTGGGGCGAGATCCTGGAGTCCCCGGATAGGATCGAGTTCCGCATCGGGCTCCCAGCGTGGAGCCTGCTTCTCCCTCCTCCTGTGTCTCTGCCTCTCTCTCTCTCTCTCTGTGTCTATCATAAATAAATAAATAAATAAATCTTTAAAAAAAAAAATTACTGAGTTCAAAGAAGAGAAGAAAGATTGAAGAAATGTGAACAACAGCCTAAGGGACCTGTGGGATTCTATTAAATAGATAAATATATACATTGTGCAAATCCCAGAAGGAGAAGATAAAGAGGAAGGCAGAAAGAGTATATAAACAGACTGGCTGAAAACTTCCCAAATTTGATGAAAGTCATGAATATAAATGTCCAAAAAGCTTAACAAACTCCAAGTAAGATGATGAACTCAAAGAGACTCACACCAAAACACATTATAATCAAAGTTTCAAAAGCCAAAGACAGTCTTGAAGGCAGCTGGAGAGAAGCAAATCATCACATCCAAGGGATCCTCAGTAAGATTATAAGCAAATTTCTCATTAGAAACTAGAGGTCAAAAGATAGCCAATATTTTCAACATGCTTCAAGAAATTTTCTGTCAACCAGGAACCCTATATCTAGCAAAACGACCCTTCAAAAATAAAGAAGAAATTAAGACATTTTCAGATAACTAGAAGCTGGGAGAGTTCATTTCCAGTAGACCTGCCCTGCATGAAATGATCAAGGGAGTCCCACATGGTGAAATGAAAGAACACATAGTCACTCAAGGTCATGTGGAGAAATAATGGTCTCAATAGAGGTAGTAAATACATGGACAATAGTAAAAGTTAGTAATTATTTAAACAATAGTTTGTAACTGCTATTTTGTTTTCTTCTCTATGATTAAAGAGACTAAAACATAAAACAGTTAAAGAAAAAAATTATTAGTGTAAAAAGTAGTAGTATTGCAAATTTGATAACTCCAAATCCTCTCTTCTATATAATTTAAGAGCCTCATGCATTTTAAAAAACTGTTAATGTTTGGGACACACAGTATGTAAAAATGTAATTTTGTGACTTAACTGAAAAGGGTAGGGATGGAGTGTAAAAAAAGCAGTTTTTGTATGTTACTGAAGTTAAGCTGGTATTAGTTCATATTAGAGTGTTACGACTTTAGGATGTTAAATGTAATCCTCATGGTAATCGCAAAGAAAATAGCTATAGAATAAACACAAAAAGGAATTTAAACATTTAATTAAAAACATCAACTAAACAAAGACAACAGTAATGCAGAAAATAAGGAACAAAAAAGCTATAAGTATGCAAATAGGAAACAACAAAATGACAGAAGTCCTTCCTTACTGTATGCTAACTAACAAAATTTAAATTTAAAAATTTATATTTGTTTATATCATACTATAGTCTGTTAAGTATATAATAATTTTTTTAAAAGTGTATATACCTTAAACTTCATTGCTAAAAAAAACTCTAGCCATCATCCAAAGCCCTCAGTGAGTCCCAGTCACTGATCACAGATGACTACAACAGATGTAATAATGAAAAGTTTGAAATATTTCAAGAATTACCAAAATGTGACACAGAGACATACAGTAAGCAGTACTGTTGGGAAAATGGTGCCAGTAGACTTACTTTATTTAGGGTTCCTGCAATCCTTTAATTTGTAAAAGATGCAAAATCTGCAAAGTGCAATAAAATGAAGTACAATAAAAGAAGGTAGGCCTGTACCAAGGTAGGTCTTTCATAGAAGTGAAGTGGGTGATATAAAGCATACTCTAGAAAGTGAGGGAAACCTGTATATGAAAACCTGTTGCAGAAAGCATACTCAGTGGTGAAAGACCAAAAGTCTTCCCCTTAAGATCAGGAACAAAGGCAAGGGTACCCATTTTCATAATTTCTGTTCAAACTAAAACTGGAGATTTATGATCCAGAATGATCAGACGAGGCAAAGAAATAAAATGCATCCATTTCAGAAAAGAAGAAGTAAAATTAACTCTGCACCTTATCAACAATAGCCAAATTATGGAAAGAGCCCAAGATAAAGAAGATGTGGTGTGTGTATACATATACATATATATAACAGAATATTTGTTTTTAAGATTTTACTTATTTATTCATGAGAGACATAGGCAGAGGGAGAAGCAGGCTCCATGCAGGGAGCCTGACATGGGACTTGATCCCGTGTCTCCAGGATCACACCCCGGGCCTGAAGGTAGCACTAAACTGCTGAGCCACCCAGGCTGCCCTATATAACAGAATATTATGCAGCCATCAAAAAGAATGAAATCTTGCCATTTGCAACAACATGGATGGAGCTAGAGTGTATTGTACTAAGTGAAATAAGTCAGTCAGAGAAATATAAATACCATATGATTTCACTCATTTGTGGAATTTAAGAAAACATGACCATAGGGGAAGGGAGGAAAAAAAGAGGGAAGCAAATAATTAGATACTCTTAACTACAGAGAATAAACTGAGGGTTGATGAAGGAGAGATGGGTGGGGGGATGGGCTAAATGGGTGATGGGTATAAGGAGGGCACTTGTGATTAACACTGTCTGTTCTATGTAAGTGATAAATCACTAAATTTTACACCTGAAACCAATTTTACCATGTTAACTAACTAGAATTTAAATAAAAACTTGAAATAAAAAATTACCTGTTTGCAAATAATATGATCTTACATGTAGAAACTCTAAAGATTCCACCAAAAAACCCGTTAGAACTAAAATATAAATTCAGCAAAGTAGCAGTATATGGATTGAACATGCAAAAATCACTTGCATTTCTATACACTCAGAAAACAATCTGAAAAAGAAATAAAAGCACTTCAATTTATAGTAGCACCAAAAATAATAAAATATTTAGGAATTAACTAAGGAAATGAAAGGTATGTCATTGCTAAAAGAAATTAGAAACTAGTAGAAACAAATCTCATGTTCACGGATTGGAAGACTTCATACTATTTTTTTTTAAAGAATTTATTTATCCATGAGAGACATAGAAAGAGGCAGAGACACAGGCAGAGGGAGAAGCAGGCTCCATGCAGGGAGCCTGATGTGGGACTCGATCCCAGGTCTCCAGGATCACACCCTGGGCTGAAGGTGGCGCTAAACCCCTGAGCCACCCAGGCTGCCCATGACTTCATATTGTTAAAATGTCCATACTACATAAGTGATCTACTGGAAATTCAGTGCAATCCCTATCAAAATACCAATGACTTTTTTTTTCCAGAATTAGAAAAACTAAAAATTCGTATTTTATTGCAAGGAACCCCAAAATGATTATAAAAAACAATCTTGAAAATAAAACTGGAGGAATCATACTTCCTGACTTGAAAACTTCCTACAAAGCTAGAGTAACAAACAAAACTGCAGTATCGGCATAAAGACAGACATATAAACCAATGGAATAGAATAGAGAGCCCAGACAAAACCCCTCATATATTTGATCAAATTATTCTAGGCAGTGGTCCCAAGACAACTCAATGGAGAAAAGGATAGTTTCTTCGACAAGTGGTGCTGGGAATACTAGATAGCTACATGCTAAAGAATAAAATTAAACCCTTACCTGACACTCTATACAAAAACCAATTCAAAATGGATCAAAGATCCTAATATAAGATCTACAACAATAAACCCCTTAAAAGAAGTCATAAGGACAGAAGCTTAACAACACTGGTTTGGCAGTAATTTCTCAGATATGACACCAGAAACACAGACAACAAAAGAAAAAGACAAATTGGACTTCATGAAAATTTAAAAATTTTGTCCATTAAAAGACAGTATCAAAAGACAGCAACCGACAGAATGGGAGAAAATATTTGCAAATCATATATCTAACAATGGATTAACATCCAAAATATATAGAGAATTCCTAAAAACTCAACAGCAAAAAAGCAAGCTGATTCGGAAATAGGCAGGGGTGCCTGGGTGGCTCAGTCAGTTAAGCCTCTGAATTTAGCTCAGATCATGAATCTGGAGTCCTGGGATTGAGCCCCATGTCAGGCTCCCTGCTCAGCGAGGAGTCTGCTTCTCCCTCTCTCTGCTCCTATCCCTCCGCTTCTCCCCCTGCTCATGCTTACATGCTCTCTCTCTCTCTGACTCTCTCAAATATAATCTTTTAAAAAAGCAGCACCAAGTAATCCAGATGGTAATAAGTATTTTGGGCAGAAATAACTAAAATAAAACCCAAGGTAATTTTTATTAAGGCAGTTTCAGCTAGGGTATAGAGATTCTGACCTGTAAAAGTTTGCAATGGGGAAAAAAATAATCAATGAGTGATCCCTTAAAATAATTTTACCAAAATAATGGGAAAAAATTAGAAATGGTTTAAGTGTTGTTATAGAAAGTAAATTAAGTTGGATTAACATTAAGAAATTACTTTCTGAGAGGAAATTAGTGTACTTTTTAGTAGAATGTTCATAATCATAACTGGAATAAAAAATATCTCTAGGATCAACATGTTGGTGGGGTTAAAAACAAGAAGGGGTATGTATACAAATAGTCTGTATCCATCCCCAAATTATACAGTTTCTCATACATGACCAAGCCTGGCCTGAAGAATCCCTGAGAGTGTGGCTCCCTCAGAGTTCCAAGGATACCATGTTGTATGAGGCAACTAACCTATTTCTTGTGGTTAGCACATAAGTTAGCTCCCACTCTAGTGCCTACTATGCTTGGTTGACTTCAAATGTTACTGTCATTGACTTTTATTTTAATTTACTTTCATCAAATATTGCTGATACAGAAGTGTACCTTTCAAGAAGATGAACTTACACTGCTTGATCTTTAAATATAGAAAATTTGTCTAATTTAGGAAAGATAAATATCTTGATATCAGCAAATTATTTTTATATTTTTTTATTTTTAGTCAACACATTTATGGATTACTACAGAAAGTTTCCGCCGGGTATACACTTTGATTTTCAAGTGCTAAATGACCTTCTAAATTCTTTACTCAAACATTGTTTATTGAAAGAAGTATTTCAGGTAGTGAACCTCAGCATAATGGTTAAAATGCTGGTAAGTAGCCTGAAAATCTATGCTTTTTAGTATTGTAAGTGAATTTGTTATATTTCTTGTTTGTATAATTTATCAATTAAATCTTTGGGTTTATTGAATAATTCCTAGAGAACGATTTTATTTTCAGCATAAATGAAAGAAGACATGAAAATGAGTATAATTTTTTGTTTTATCCAGCCTGCTTTGAAAATATTGCTAAAAATATTTGAACATGTGGCAACTATGAAATTAAGGAATGCTGTACCTGCTTTAATAGATATATTTTGCAAGGTATGCTTTATCACTTTTATTCTCTGACACTGAATAACCAAGAAAATAATTCTTTCCACTTACACTCTTAAACTGCCTTTTACATTCTTGATGCCAAAGAATTCTGTTTTCAGAAATGTTCTTTTTCTCTTGAAAGAGGATTTATAAACAGACTCCAGTGACTGATGGGCCTTCCCCTTAAATACGTAAATCGTTCTAAGCACTCCAGGTGACTTCTTTCTGATTTGTAAAGTCATCTCTGCACCTTAAAGATGATTAAAGAAAACTCTTTATCAAAAAGATATGAGGTCATTTATAACAAAAATCAATACACAGATCAATATACATATAGAAAATCATGACCCAAACAAAGTAAGAAAAACAAAGAAACACGGAGGTTAGGAATTAATTTTATAGTTGGCACCAAAAAAATAAATAAAGAAAAGAACAAAAAAGAGAATTTTATGGCTTTCTAAAATTATATTAAAATATGTACTTTTGCTGCTTACTGGTATTTAGCACTGCCCAGCCATCCATTTCAGAACAGGCTAATAACAAGAACCACCCCTCTCGCCCACCTTGTCTATAAGGAGCAGCATTGGAACCACTCTAGCAGAATATACAAGTATTTCGGTGAATACCTCTAGATCCACATTACAAAACTTGACAGAATTATATGCCTGGAAATTTTTTAAGCTAGAAATTACTTATCACCACTAGTAGTTTTAGAAAACCTCAGTTTGATATGTCTCAGGAAGTTTACAATCTGGAATAACTTACAAAAACAAGTGCTAGGCTAAAGACTAAATGAGTACCAAACAGGAGGTATGGATGATAAATTCATTGAGATAACTTAGAAAACAAAGAATATTCAGTTTTGAATTCAAACATTATTTTCTTTTTTTTTTTGTAAAGATAAATTTTATAAAAAAAAAAGATAAATTTTATTTTATTTATTTTATTTTATTTTTTAATAAATTAATTTTTATTGGTGTTCAATTTACCAACATACAGAATAACACCCAGTGCTCATCCCATCAAGTGCCCCCCTCAGTGCCCATCACCCATTCCCCCCCACCCCCCGCCCTCCTCCCCTTCCACCACCCCTAGTTCATTTCCCAGAGTTAGGAGTCTTTATGTTCTGTCTCCCTTCCTGATATTTCCCACACATTTCTTCTCCCTTCCCTTATATTCCCTTTCACTATTATTTATGTTCCCCAAATGAATGAGGACATACACTGTTTGTCCTTCTCCGATTGACTTACTTCACTCAGCATAATACCCTTCAGTTCCATCCACGTTGAAGCAAATGGTGGGTATTTGTCGTTTCTAATGGCTGAGCAATATTCCATTGTATACATAAACCACATCTTCTTTATCCATTCATCTTTCGATGGACACCGAGGCTCCTTCCACAGTTTGGCTATTGTGGCCATTGCTGCTAGAAACATCGGGGTGCAGGTGTCCCGGCGTTTCATTGCATCTGAATCTTTGGGGTAAATCCCCAACAGTGCAATTGCTGGGTCATAGGGCAGGTCTATTTTTAACTCTTTGAGGAACCTCCACACAGTTTTCCAGAGTGGCTGCACCAGTTTTCCAGAGTGGCTGCACTCAAACATTTTTTTCATTTTCACTTTAAATTCTTAAGGTATCTAACTGTGGTTTTCAGATATTGGAAGAAAATATACTTCAGGGTTTTTTTTGTTTTGTTTTTTTTTTTGTTTTTTTACTTCAAGTTTTTTTTTTTAAGATTTTATTTATTTATTCATGAGAGAGAGAGAGAGGGGCAGAGACACAGGCAGAAGGAGAAGCAGGCTCCATGCAGGGAGCCCGATGTGGGACTTGATCCCGGGTCTCCAGGATCATGCCCTGGGCTGAAGGTGGCGCTAAACCGCGGAGCCACCCGGGCTTCCCTACTTCAAGTTTTTTAAGTGAATTTTAATTCTACTTGTTTTAGTTTTTCCACCAATCTCCTAGTTGTTACATACTGGTTTTCAACTCTTCCATATTTGTATAAGAATAAATACCTTTTTTTCTTTTTTTTTTTCTTTTTTTTTTTGTTTTTTTTTTTTGGTCTTCTACAGTTTGTTGAAGCAGGGATGGTGTTTGACCCAGAGCACTTTAACTATATAGTCAAGCTCTTATACCAACTACAGGCTTCCCAACAAGAAATAACTGCAGTTCTGGAGATGAAATCCAGGTAAGAAAAGTGATTATAACTAAAGTTAAACTTAACATACACATTTTTTGTGATATATATATATATTTTTTTACAGACTTGGAAAGGGTGAAAGCAAAGCACTTATTTATCATGTTTGTATTCCAAACATCAAGCTAGTGACCCACCATAAGCCTTTCTTTCATCTCTTAGCTATGTTTTAGTCACATTGTCATTAGTCAGGCTGCTTCTAGACAGCCTCCTGGCCAGCCTCACCAAATCTTTCCAGTACCTGATCCACCTCAGTGTTTGGCACATCAGCTGTAAAAAGAACCTCTTATCCTGTTTCAGAACTTAATGCACCTTCTTTTATGTGTATAAAGTACCTCAATTCTTTTTTTTTCTTTCACTTCTTTTCATGTTAGCTATGTAAAATACTTTAATTCCTCTTTTTCATTCTTTTTTCTCACTTGTTCACTTTCTCTCTTATGGGCTTCCCAATTGATTTATTTGGAAATCTATAATATGAGTAGTACCATAATATACCTGTATTAACAAAAAGAAAAGCCACAACTTTTACAAAAACTGTAATTAGGGACGCCTGGGTGCCTCAGCGGTTGAGCATCTGCCTTTGGCTCAGGGCGTAATCCCAGGGTCCAGAATCGAGTCCCACATCAGGCTCCTTACAGGGAGTCTGCTTCTTCCTCTGAGTCTCTGCCTCTCTCTCTGTGTGTCTCATAAATAAATAAATAAAATCACTTCTCATTATCCTCTAATACAGGGTTTTTCAGACTTTCTTGGTTCATAGTGTCCATAGGCCAAAAAAAGTACATTAACAGTCATATATATTAAGTAGTTAGATCCAAACAAGTTAATAGTAGTAATTTGATGGTATCTGACAGAAGATGCTTTGAAAATTTAAAGTAACCTATGGGGCTCCTGTGAATTTTCTGTAGTGCCCTGGATGTCATTGTACACAGTTAAGAAATAGCAGTGATTCCACTAAGTGATACTACTCTTGAAGCACCAGCATTGAAGATACGTTTAACTTTTTCAAGTTCTGAGTTTTTTTATTTCTTTACCTAATAATGATTAATATTTCTGTTTACAAAAATTATAATACTATTTTAGGTTAAATAGATTATTGGGACTACCTAGGAAATAAGTTTTTGTGAGAAAAATGCTGTTTGTCTAGCACAGAGTTCTGGGATATAATCTATTTATAATGACTAGAGTACATCAATATTTTCTTCCAAATATTAAGTCATTCTTCTCCTGATCCATCCGCTAACAAGTTGGCATTTCGGACAGTGGCAGCTATGATAGCTCAAATGGCTAGCAGATGTTCATCTCCTGTGAGATTGAATAGCATCTGGCACCTCTAGGTGCAAGAGGAGCAGTACTACCCTTGTTTCCAGGAGAGCTACACAGCTTCACCTTTCAGGCAGTGATCTCTTGGTATAGAAAAAGGATCTCTTGGTACAAGAAGACTCCAGAACAAACCAGCCTTAGTTTTCAAATTTTCAACAATCACACATACATGTTTATAGTTTATTTTATAACCCCTAATTTTGATAATTGTCTCCTTATACACTCTGCTCCTTCCTGTGCTCCCACTTCAAAAGAATTATCTAGTATTTTTTAAGAGGAATTAACGTTGGTGGCCTATTTGATGAAAGACAAAGTAGGATGATAACTGTGGATAGTAAGGGGTATGGTTGTGGTTAGGGATGTAGACCTGGCCTCAGTGCAGAAGGAAAAAATTTAGTATTTATCATTTTATGTTTGAATTTTCCTGACACCCTTTGAAATAATTACCCTTTTCTGGGCTAGGGAAATGAATTTTAATGAACACTCATTAAAACTTGATTACACTTGATTTTGATTATAGTTTTAAATTAGGTAGTTTATAGTTCATTGGAAAGGCTTTCACATTCACACAAAGAATTCCAACATATTCAGGATATCAGTGAGAATTTAGATGTGTCTGTAATTTAGGACATTTAACATACACTTAATGACTTTACAATTGTTTTATTTTGAAATAATTATAGATTTACAGAAATGTTGCAAAAATTAGTATAGAGACTTCCCATGCACCCTTTATCTAGCTTCCTTTTATGTTAACATCCTACATAGTAATAGTGCAGTTATCAAAACCAAGAAATCAGCAGTCATAAAATCCAATTAACTACAATCTTAGAGCATCCTAGCAGGAGGTACATGGTGCCAACATATTTTATTGATTAACTTAACCTTGGTAACTTAGTTAAAAATGTTATCCGCTAGGTTTCTACACTGTAGTTACTATTTGTCCCTTTGTAATTAATATTTTGGGCAAGAGACCTTAACATACTTCACCCTGTTTCTCCTCAAGCCTTCATATGTTAATTATAGTATTCATCAGGGAATCTTTCTGCAAGTTACTACTATGGTATTTGCTCAATGGTGATTTTACATTTTCCCTATTTCTTCTACATATATTAATTGGAATTTTGAGTAAAGAAGAACTTTCTCTTCTCCATTTATTTATCCATTTATTTCAGTATGAACTCATGAGTATTTATTTTATCTTACGGTTTATATATAATTTAATACTATTATTAATTTTTTTGCTCAAATTCTTCCAGATATGTCCCTTGGGAGGTCCTTCAGGGTGGTTCCTATAGCCTTTGATCATATGCTATTCATTTTTCCCTCCATTTTCTTATTTTTTGGAGCCACAGAGCTGTTTTAAGTTTCATCTTCTGTTTACCCTGCCCGAGCACTGGCAACAACCAAGGAGTTTCTCCAAGGAGTTCCGGTTCTTTTTATTGGAGAGTAGTATTTGAAAACCAAGATCTGAATGAGTTTATTGCTGCAGGAGCGTCATTGCAGCTAGATCCTCTCAGTGTACAGGGCTAGGAAATATATTCATTATATATGTATATAAAAATATATAAACAGAACATACATATAGAAAATATATGCACATGTATATGCACACAAAACACACCTACACAAAAACATATTTTTCTATTTGTATGTATATTAAAAAACATGAGTTCATACTGACTGCTTAATTCTAATCCAGCACCACATACTCATTTTAGCTTTCCATTTTCTTATATATAAATTATTTTTCTGACAGCGAGAAATGTGACTTTCATTGTCTACAATGTGTTTACTCATTTATCAATCCTTCTATCCAAAAGTGGTATCAGAACTGCTAACCCATACCCCTGTGAAAAAAATTTAGAATGTAGTATTAATATAAAGTTATTTTTTTCTTTAGCCTTACAGTTTTCAGCCAAAATATTATTTCCTGTTTCTTAGGTTAGTTCTTTTCTTTTCCCCACTCCTGTTGAGTGTGGATATTCATTTGTAGAAAATTGAGGTTTATTCGCTACTTGTTTGCATTATATTTTTGAGTTCTTCCAAATCCTACTTTTAAATATTTATTTAGGGAGGTATATGAAACATTACTGTTTATTCTAAAAGTCAAAGCAATATTAAAATGTATGCAATGAGAAGTGTTGTCCCCCTTATCCCTACCATCTCATTTCCATTTCCTCCTCTTTTACCTCTTTTCCACCTACTAGAGGTAGCTAGTGTTTTAGTTTCTGGTTTATCCCTTTTATAATGAGCAGATATATACATATTTTGTTATATCTACTTCTTTCTTACAAAGATATCATACGATAAATATTCTTTTCAACTTTTCTTTTTTCACTTAAAACAGTATATCCTGGAAGTCAATTTGAATTAGTTCATGAAGAAGTTTGTCATTCTTTTATTATAACTGCATGGATATACTATAAGTTTTTCAGTCAATGTATAGGTATTTAAGTTTTCCCCAATATTTGGCAGTAAAAATAATGCTTCAGTGAATAACCTTGGATATATGTATTTTTTTACATTGTTGGAGGTATATTTTTAGGGTACATTTCTAGAATCGGGAATTAGGGTCAGTGCACTAGAGCAACCACTAAACAATTATACAAAGTACTCAAAAACCTGTAGATAACCAAAATTAAATTCTAAAAATATTAAAAGTAATCCCAAAGGAAGATAAGGAAGGGGAAACAGAAAACAGATAATAATAAAATGGCAGACTTGAGCTCTAGCATATCAATAATTACTTTAGATATTCCAATTACGGTAATTAAAGGATGGTGATTGGCAGAGTAGATATAAAAGCATGACCCAACTATATGCTATCTATAAGAAATTCACTTTCATTAGTAAGACATAGGTAGGTTGAAAGTCAAAGGATGGAAAACAATATACCATGCAAAGGTTAATTTAATTTTATTAGAAAAAACTTTTTTTTAGATTTTATTTATTTATATATTCATGAGAGACACAGAAAGAGAGAGAGAGAGGCAGAGACACAGACAGAGGGAGAAGCAGGCTCTATGCAGGGAGCCCGATGCGGAACTTGGGTCTCCAGGATCAGGCCCTGGGCTGAAAGCAGGCGTTAAACCGCTGAGCCACCCGGGCTGCCCTGCAAAGGTTAATTTTTAAAAAAATGTGAATGGCTATATTAATGGCAGATAAGATACACATCAGAGCAAAGAAAACTGCAAAGGGGAACACTATATAATGATAAAACAGTCAATACACCAGAGACTTAACAATCCTAAATGTGTATGCAGCAGGCAATAGAGCTTCAAAATACATGACACAAAAGTGACAGAACTGAATGGATAAAATTGACAAATCTATAACTTTCATTGGAAACTATATAAAATCAAATTACCAAAGAAGATAGCAAGAAAGGAATAAAGGAACTACAAGATAGCTGGAAAACAATTTAACAAAATACCAATACTGAGTCCTTGCATATCAATTATTACTTTAATTTGACTATATTAAGTTATCCAATTAAAAGAATATCTAAATGGATTAAAAAATAAGATTCAGCTATATATTGCCTTCAAGAGACTTCCTTCAGCTTTAAAAACACACTTATGCTGAAAGTGAAGGGATGAAAAGAGCTATTCCATGCAAATGGAAGCCAAAAGACGGCAGGCTATACTTTTATCAGAAAAACTACACTTTAAGTAACAAGAGACAAGGTCATTATATAATGATAAAGAAGTCAGTTCATAAAGAGGATGTGTGTGTGTGTACCCAATATCAGAGCAGCCAAATATATATAGGAAATATTAACAGATCTAATGGTATAAATAGACACCAGTGTAATAAAAATAGGAGATGTGAATATCCACCTTCAACAATGGGGATATCATCCAGCAGAAAATCGGTAAAGAAACATGTGACTTGAACTACACTTTAGACTAAATGTACATAATACATATATACAAAACAATCCAACAGCAGCAGAGTACACTTCTCTTGAGCACATTCTGACCATTCTCAGGATAGATCGTTGTTAATTCACAAAACAAGTAATAAAATATAAGAACACTGAATCAGGCATCTTTCCTAATCAGTATGATATTAGAAATCAATAACATGAGGAAAACTGGAAAATCCACAAATATGTGGAAATTAAACAGCATACTCCTGAACAGCCAGTGAGTCAAAGAAGAAATCAAAAGAGAAGTAAAAAAAAATCTTTGACAAATGAAAATGGAACCACAACATACCAAAATCTTTGGGATACAGCAAAAGCAGTTCTAAGGGGACATTCATAATGATAAATGCCTACATTAAGAAGAAAGGATGTTCTCAAACTTAACTATATGTATACCTCAAAGAACTAGAAAAAGAACAAACTAAGGCCAAGGTTAATGGAAGGAAATAAAGGTCAGAACAGAAATAAGTAGAGACTAGAAAAATAACAGAAAAGGACAAACTGACAAACAGAAGTCAAACTGACTTTTTGGTTTTCAAAAAGATAAAACTGACAAGCCTTTTAGCTACCCTAAGGAAAAAAGACAACTAACATAAATCAGAAATGTAAGAGGAGACATTACAGCTGATAGCACAGAAATACAAAGGCTATTAACAGACTACCATGAACAATTACACACTGATGGGACAATCTAGATGAATAAATTCCTAGAAACATACAACTTACCAAGTTTCAATCATGAAGAAATGGAAAAAGTAAGATTTTGAGTAAGGAGATTGAATCAGTAAAACAAACCAAAACAAACGAAAAACAACTCTCCATAAAGAAAATCCCAGGGCTAGATAGTGTCACTGATGAATTTTACCAAACAGTTAAGGAAGAATTAATACTGCGATGATAAAAACTTCTCAAAGCCTTCCAAAAAAAAATGTAGATGAAGGGACACTTCCAGACTCATTTACAAGTCAAGCATTACTCTGATACCAAAGTCAGACAAGTATATTACAAATACTGAAAATCACAAGACCGTATTCCTCATGAACATAGATACAAAAATCCTCAACAAAACATTAGCAAAGCAAATTCAACTGCACATGATACACCAGGATAAAGTGGGATTTATCCCTGGGATACGATAATAGTTCAACATGTGCATATCAATATGATAATACTACATTAACAGAATGAAGGATAGATATCAGATGATTCAATAGATGCAGATGACAAAATTTAACATCTTTTTGTGATAAAAACTCTCAACACACTAGGTATAGAAAGAATGTACCTCACTATATCAGTGCCCATATATGACAAGCCCACAGCTAACATCATACTCAATGGTAAAAAAGCTGACATCTTTTCCTCTAAGGTCAGGAACAAGGAAATGATGCTTACTGTCACCGCTTTTATTTAGCATAGTGCTGGAAGTCCTTGCCAGAGTGATGAGGCAAGAAAAAGAAATAAAAGACTTTAAAATTATAAATAGTTAAAATAGTCTGTTTGCAGATAACATGATCCAACATACAGAAAACCTTAAAGACTCCACCAAAACCTGTTAGAACTAATAAATGAAGTAAAGTTGCAGAATACAGTATTGACATACAAAAATCAGTTGCATCTTAAAAAAGCATTTGGCAAAGTACAACATACATTCATGATAAAAACTCTCAACAAAATAGGGCTAGAGGGAATGTACCTCAACATAAAAGCTGTATACAAAAACCCCACACCTAATGTTATCCTCAGTGGGGAAAAACAGAGCTTTTCCTCTACTGCCAGGAATAAGACAGGATGTCCACTCTCATCATCGTTATTTACCATAGTACTGGAAGTCCTAGCCACAGCAATCAGAATAGAAAAAGAAATGATGGGATCCCTGGGTGGCGCAGCAGTTTAGCGCCTGCCTTTGGCCCAGGGCACGATCCTGGAGACCCGGGATCGAATCCCACATCGGGCTCCCGGTGCATGGAGCCTGCTTCTCCCTCTGCCTGTGTCTCTGCCTCTCTCTCTCTCTCTCTCTCTCTCTCTCTCTCTCTCTCTCTCTCTGTGTGACTATCATAAATAAATAAAAATTAAAAAAAAAAAAAGAAAAGAAAAAGAAATGAAAGGCACTCAAATTGGCAAGGAAGAAGTCAAGTGATAGTGTGTGTAGAAAACCCAAAAGACTCTAACAAAAAACTGCTAGAACTGATAATAAATTCAGCAAACTCACAGGTTACAAAATCAATGTACAGTAATCTGTCATGTTTCTATACACCAATAATGAAGCAGCAGAAAGAGAAATCAAGGAATAGATCCATTTATAATTGCAACAAAAACCATAAGATACCTAGAAATCTAAACAAAGAGGTGAAAGACCTATACTCTATAAAAACACTGATGAAAGAAATTGAAGAAATGAAATGAAATTCCACAAGAAATGAAAAGACATTCCATGCTCAGAGATTGAAGAACCAATATTGTTACAATGTGTATACTACCCAAAGCAATCTACATGTTTAATGATCCCTATCAAAATGCCAACAGCAGGGGATCCCTGGGTGGTTCAGCCATTTAGCCCCTGCCTTCAGCCCAGTGCTTGATCCTGGAGACCCAGGATCAAGTCCCACATTGGGCTCCCTGCATGGAGCCTGCTTCTCCCTCTGCCTGTGTCTCTGCCTCTCTCTCTCTGTCTCTATGTCTCTCATGAATAAATAAATAAAATCTTTTAAAAAAATGCCAACAGCATTTTTCACAGAGCTAGAACAATCCTAAAATTTTTATGGAACCACAGAATGTGTCTAATAGCTAAAGCAGCCTGGAAAAAGCAAAGAAAAGCAGGAAATATCACAATTCCAGACTTCAAATTATATTACAAAGCTGTCCTGATCAAAACCGTATGGTATTGGCACAAAAATAGATACATAGATCAATGGAACAGAACAGAAACCCCAGAAATGGATTCACAACTCTGTGGTCAACTAATCTTCGATGAACCAGGAAAGAATATCCAATGGAAAAAAGACTCTTCAGCAAATGGTGTTGGGAAAACTGGACAGCAACATCCAAAGAATGAAATTGGACCACTTCTTTACATCCTACACAAATATAAATCCAAATGGATGAAAAACCTAAATGTGAGACAGGAGGGGTTCCTGGGTGGCTTGGTCGGTTAAGTATCTGCCTTCAGCCCAGGTCATGATCTCAGGGTTCTAGGATTGAGCATCGCGTCAGGCTCCATGCTCAATAGAGAGTCTGCTTCTTCCTCTTCTTCCCCCTCTTCTTGTGCACATTCTCTCTCTCAAATAACAACATAACGGAAAATCATTAAAATCTTAGATGAAAAAAAATCTTAATGAGAACAAAGGCAGTAACCTCTTTGACATCGACCATGTAGCAGCTTCTTACTAGATATATCTACTGAGGCAAGGGAAACAGAAGCAAAACTGAACTATTGGGACTTCATCAAGTTAAAAAGCTTCTGCACAGTGAAGGAAACTATGAGTAAAACTAAAGGCAACATATGGAATTGGAGAAGATATTTGCAAAGGACATCCGATAAAGGGTTAATTTCCAAAATCTATAAAGAACTTATCAAACTCAACACCCCAAAAATGAATAATGCAGTTAAGAAATTGGCAGAAGACATGAATAGACATTTTTCCAAAGAAGATGGAAAACAGACACATGAAGAGATGCTTAACATCACTTACCATCTGGGAAATGCAAATCAAAATTACAATGAGATATCACTTCACACCTGTCAGAATGGCTAAAATTAACAATACAAGAAACAGTAGGTGTTGGGGAGGATGTAGAGAAAGGGGAACCCTCTTGCACAGCAGGGATGCAAACTGGTGCAGCCACTCTGAAAAACAGTATGGAAGTTCCTCAAAAAGTTAAAAATAGAATTACCCTATGATCCAGCAATTGCTAGGTATTAACACAAAGGATACAGAAATACTATTTCACAGGTATACATGCACCCTGATGTAGCAGCATTATAAATAATAGCCAAATTATGGAAAGAGCCCAAATGTCCATTGACTGATGAATGAATGAAGAAGATGTGGTATAGATATACAATGGAATATTACTCAGCCATAAAAAAGAATGAAATATCACCATTTGCAAGTGTGGATGGAGCTAGAATATATTATGCTAGGTAAAATAAGTCATTCAGAGAAAGACAAATGCCATATGATTTCACTCATGTAGAATTTAAGAAATAAAACAGAATAGGGAAAAGAAGAAAGAGAAGCAAACCAAGAAACAGACTCTTAACTATAGAGAACAAACTGATAGCTATTAGAGGGGAGGTAGGTGGAGGGACGGGTTAAATAGGTGATGGGTATTAAGGATCATTTGTTGTGAAGAGCACCAGGTATTTGTGGAAGTGTTGAATCACTAAATTGTACTCCTGAAACTAATATCACAGTGTATGTTAACTGGAATGTAAATAAAAACTTAAAACTTAAAATAAAAAATAAATCAGTTGCATTTCCATATACTAACAATGATGTACTTAAAAAAAAGACCTGAAGAAAACAACCTCATTTATAATAACATCAAAAATATACTTAAGAAAAAAATTTACTGAGGAGATAAAAGACTTGTACACTGAAAACCATAAAACATCAGTATAAGAAATAAAAACAAATAGTTTGAAAAATATTATATGTTCATGGAATGGAATAATTATAAAAATGTCTATCTATGTACCCAAAACTCACTATAGATTCAACTCCTATCAAAATTTTTTTGAAAAAAAAATTTTCCGGAAATAGAAAAAATTTTAAAATGCATATGGAACTATGACCTATGACTTGGAATGGCTTAAGGAATCTTGAGTAAAAAGAAAGTAGGATGTGATGTATATATACAATGGAGTATATATTATTCAGCCTTTAAAAACATGGATTAACCTGGAGTATATAATGCTAAGTGAAATAAGGCAGACGGAGAGAGACAAATCTGCATGATCTTACATGTGGAATCTAAAAAAGGCTAATTCAGCAACAAATGAGAATAGTGTTTGTTACCAGGAGATGGGGAGTGGGACAAATGAGATGTTGGCCAAAGGGTATAAACTTGCAGTTATAAGATTATTAAGTTCTGGAGACCTATTTTATAGCATGGTGACTATAGTGAGTAATAAGGAATTGTGTACTTGAAATTTGCTGAGAGTAGATTTTGTGTTCTCTATGTACACACACACATACTAGGTGACATGATAGATGCATTAATTATGTTGATGGTGACCATTATTTCACAATGTATATGTCTAGTAAAACATGTTGTATACGTTAACATCCCTCGGTGTAACTGGGGGGAAAGTGTCAATACCAGTGCTAGCAAGGATGTGGAAAAAGTGTCTCATATGTTATTGGGAATATAAAATTGTGTAGTCATTCTGGAAAATAGTGTAGCAGTTTCTTTAAAAACCGAACATATAAAAATCAAGGACTGCTATTGACTTGCTGGGCATTTATGCTAATTAAATGAAAACTTGTACTCAAAAACTTGTATACAAATGTTCATAGCAGCTTAAATTGTAATAGCCAAAAACTGGGGAGAGAGAACAGATGTTCTTCAGCAGGTGAATGAACAGTTCAGTTGTGGTACATCCATACCAAGGAATACTACTGAGCAGTAAAAATCAGCAAACTGTTGAAACATGAAGCAAGCTGAATTGATCTCAGAAGAATTGTGCTGATTTTAAAAAGCCAGTCTCAAAGGCCATATGCTACATGGCTCCAATTATTTTTTTTTTTAAGATTTATTCATGAGAGACACAGAGAGAGAGAAGGAGAGAGAGGCAGAGACACAGGCAGAGGGAGAAGCAGGCTCCATGCAGGGAGCCCGATGCAGAACTTGATCCCAGGACCCCAGGATCACGCCCTAGGCTGAAGGTGGCACTAAACCGCTGAGCCACCTGGGCTACATGGCTCCATTTATATAACATTCTCAAAATGACAAAGTTATAGATATGAAGAACCGATTAATGGTCGACAGAATATCCTGGGAACAGGGCTTGGGAGATAAATATAAATGGATAGCATGAGGAAATTTCTTTGTGGCAATGGAGCAGTTCTGTATCTGTATTGTGTTGATGCTTACATGAATCTATACATGGAATAAAATTGCGTAGAACTATACACACACAGATGAATGCATGTAGAAAGTGGTGAAAACTGAATAATGTCTATAGTCTAATTAACAGTATTGTAACAATGTCAGTTTCCTAGTTTTTATGTTGTTCTACAATTATATAAGAAATCATCACTGGAAGAAGCTGGACGAAGGGTACCAGGACTGTGTACTATTTTGAAAATTCCTGTGAGTCTATAATTATTTCAAAATAAGTTTTTTAAAGGTAAGTACATAGATACTGCCAAATTTCCCTCCAGAAGGGCTGTACCAATTTTTGTATACAGTATGTATGTATATATATATGTGATGTTTGTATATATGGTATATGTGTGTATGTGTATATGAATTCTGGTATATGTGCATATGTAAACATATAAATACATGCACATATAAAAAACAGACTATTCAGCAAAGCTTTGCTAACAGTGTATTGTCATTTTTTATCTTTTCTAATCTGTTAAGTAACAAATGCTGTTTCAAAGTGTTGTTTGAATTTACATTTCTTTTATTATAAATGAGTTTGAACATTTTCTTTTAATATACTTGAGGGCCATTTTTATACTTTGTGTTGTGAATTGTCTTTTCCCATTTTTGTTAGACTCTAGTTCTTTGTTCCTTAAATGTCAGGAGTTCTTAATATATTGTACTAGACCTTGGTGCTATATAATTACAAATATTTTTTTCCAGTTTGTCAGTTGTCTTTTGGTGCTTTTTGCCATGCAAAAATTTTTATTTTTATTCAACCTAAATTATCAGTGTTTTTTAATTGCCTCAGTTTTGATTCATACTTATTTTTTTATTGCATCTGAATTTTGAGTCATAATTTCCTTGCATCAGAGTTTTGGAGGAATTCACTCATGTTTTCTTCTGGTGTATGGTTTCATTTTATTTTTTTTATTTTTTTATTTTTTTTGGTTTCATTTTATATTTAGGTTTCTAATCTATTTGGAGTTTATTCTTATGTGTGGTGTAAGATAGAGATCTAATTTTTTCCCAAGAGTTTTCCAGTTTCCCCAGCACTATTTATTTAATTTGAGTGATTTGAAATGCTACCTTTTTCACATACTAAATTTCATTTGTGCCTGGACTTTGTATTCTATTCCACTGAACTATTTGTTTATTCCTGCACCAGTTCTACAGTTTTTTAATTATAGAGGCTTTAAAGTATGCATTAACATTTTGTAGAGATAATCTTTTTTTAAAGATTTTATTTATTTATTCATGATAGAGAGAGAGAGAGAGAGGCAGAGACACAGGCAGAGGGAGAAGCAGGCTCCATGCAGGGAGCCTGACGTGGGACTTGATCCTGGGACTCCAGCATCATGCCCTGGGCCAAAGGCAGGCGCTAAACCGCTGAGCCACCCAGGGATCCCCTTGTAGAGATAATCTCCTGGAAAATTTTTCTTTTCAATGTCTTTCTTGTTCTAATTGCATATATGTTTTTACTACATGAACATCAGTATCAACTTCCTAACCCCATGTAGTAGCTTGTTGGTATGTTTATTGGAATTATGTTAAATCTATGAATTAACTTAGCGAGAACTAACAACTTTATAACATTGAGTTCAGTTAAAGAATATGAAATGTTTTCTGTTGTTCAAACTTACATGTTTTTCAGGAATATTTAGGGTTTCTCCCAATAAGTATTTAATCTTTGTTGCCTTTGAGTGTGAGTTTTTCTGTATCATCATATACTGAATTTCTTTATTTTTTGTATACGTAAAGGGCATTTTTTTTGTTTGTAAATTTTATGTTCTAGAAATTTGAAGTCTTTAATGTTTGAGTTAGTTTTGTCTTTGAATCTGTGAGCATTTCCAGGTATACTATCATATCATATATGTGAACAGAGTTTTACTTCTTCTTTATCATTGTTATGCCTGTAAGTAATTTGTTTTATCTAATTGCTTTGGCTCATACCTCTAGTACAGTACTGAATAATAATGGATATAGTGGGCGTCCTTTCATTGTTCCTGATCTTAGTGGAAATCTCTCTAGAATTTCTCATTAAATATAGTCATAGGTTTAGGACTACAGTGTATATATTTAATTGCTTTAAGAAAGTATCTCTCGGAATCCCTGGGTGGCGCAGCGGTTTGGCGCCTGCCTTTGGCCCAGGGCGCGATCCTGGAGACCTGGGATCGAATCCCACGTCGGGCTCCCGGTGCATGGAGCCTGCTTCTCCCTCTGCCTGTGTCTCTGCCTCTTTCTCTCTCTCTCTCTTCTGTGTGTGTATGACTATCATAAATAAATAAAAATTAAAAAAAAAAAAGAGAAAGTATCTCTCAATTCTTTTTTTTTTTTTTTTTAATTTTTTTTTATTTATTTATGATAGGAACACAGTGAGAGAGAGAGAGGCAGAGACACAGGCAGAGGGAGAAGCAGGCTCCATGCACCGGGAGCCTGATGTGGGATTCGATCCCGGATCTCCAGGATCGCGCCCTGGGCCAAAGGCAGGCGCCAAACCGCTGCGCCACCCAGGGATCCCGTATCTCTCAATTCTTATAGTTGTAGGTGAATTGACGTTGAATTTTATCACTTTTTTAATATCTGTGAAAATAATCATGATTTTTTCTCTTAGATTTATTAATTATGGTATATGATACTGATGGATTTTTTTTTAATATTGTAGTTACCTTACATTTGTGAAGTAAATGCCACTTTGTCATGGTGTGTCATTTTAAGGTGATCTTGTATTCTGTCAATGTTTTTTTAAATTTTGAGGTAAAATACATATAAAATTTACCATCTTAACCATTTTTAAGTGTAAAGTCAGTGGTATTAAATACATTCACATCACAACTGTTATCCCCATAACTCTTTTCAATTTGAAAACTGATTCGCTTGTTAATATTTTCTTTAGCTTTTTGCATCATCATTATAAGTAATATTGTTCTACGCTTTTCCTTCTTCTGCCTTTATCTAGTTTAGGTATCAGTGTTATTTATACTTGATTCATGAAAGGAATTAGTAAATTATCCTTTCTCTTTAATACTCTGGAATAATTTTTAGAGGATTGGGACTAATGATCAAAATTGACCCCAAAGTTGGCTGTTATGTGGTACTCTTAGCTTAATGGCATCCTATTCTTTCTCCTTTTTCTTTTTTTTTTCTTTCTGTTTCCAGTTGGCAAAGGATGCTTCTTCTTTCATTTTTGTATTATTTTTTCTTTCCCAGAAGCTATGCATTTTATAGATTGTGTTCTTTAAATCACATATATCTTTTAAGTTCCTGCTGTGTGGGTTGTGTTCTAATTTACCCTTTTTTTTTTTTTTAAGCATTTTTCAAACTTAGTGTGGACTTTGTCTTTGTGGTGGGATTTTTTTTAGTCAACGTTACGGCTGCCTGTTCAGTTTTTCCATGTTTTTGTGTGTGTGTGTGTGTATGTGTTGTTTTGGTTTGTTTCTGCTTATCACAAATCCTTGTGGGATCAGCAAGGGTGGAGTGGAAGCAGGAAAGATCAAGTGCTGGCTTTAATGTTTTTTTCTCCTTTAATTCACAATTATTTTGAAGTTTGTCACTCTCTTAAAATTACCTAAAGGTTGAAAGTATGGTTTCTTGTGGATTTTGCTTTTCCTTTTTGTTGCCTATGGTTTTGGAAGGAAATAGTTTGAGGTAGGTATCTTTGTGTTTGCTGTTTTCTTCATCTCTCAAGAATTTTTATGGTATGTTACTCCATTCCTTTTTTTTTTTTTTTATCCACTCTCTTAGGTATAAACTATAGAACAAGTGAATTAGGGACAATAGTGACTTTTGAAGGGTGAACATAATTAACCCTTTTCTATTATTAAAGGTTACGGATGAGGCAATTTAAAAAGAACTGGAAATGTGATTTAGATTCAGCCTTGAATGAAATAGAGGTATGACACTTATTTTTTTTTTAAATAAATTGCTGAGATCTCTGAAAACCAATAACAAAGAAACTTTGAATAATAGCTCCATTTTATGAAAAGTTTTTTAAACACTGTTGTTATACAGAGAAAATGCTCACAGAAAAGAAGTCTAATGTTTTTTTAATACTTTGAAATGCAAACAATTTCTAAAGTTATAGACTGTTCTAAAAATAATTCTAGAAATAGTTTTTCAGCTTCAAAATTAACACATTAAGGTATAATCTAAGGCTTAGCCTTTAATTCTTGTCACTGAACAGTCTCAGTGCACAAGAAAGTTGACCTTCTTGTCACAATCCCTAAATGTCTGCAGTGTGTGAAATGATAACAGAAAGCCAAGGTCAGTGTGCCCTCTCCAGGCATTTGGAGTATAAGAAATAGAGAACTATCAAGAAAGGAAGGGAGGAAGGGAGGGAGGGAAAGAGGGAGGGATAGGGAAAGGGGAAGGGGAAGGGAAGAAAGAAGGAAGGAAGGGAGAGAGAGAGAGAGAGAAAGAAAAAAAGAAAGAAGAAAGAAATAGAGAACTTTCAAGATGATTTTACTGTTTAGTTTAAGATCATTTTTGTACTCACCTAGTAATTGTTGGTTTAGTCTGAATTAGTATTTATATGCTTGAAAAATCTTTTTTTTTTTTTTTTGGTGTAGAAAATTATTACTTTGTCATAGAAAATAATGGGAAAATGGTAAGTTTACAAAACTTACTTTGTAGTCCCTTTCATAGAAGAAATGTTAATACCCAAAAGGATGGGGCCCAAAATTATAAATGGGGCCAAATAATAGAAAAATGCAATCTCTAAAAGTGTAAACTAATTTATTTCTGTAGAGACAGCTCAAATCATATAGTTAATCATCTGTTTTCCATAAAATCTGTGTCCACTGTCTAGTTCAGGTTTGGGGGTGACATCATTAAGTACATTGGGCAAAGATTATTCAAACAAATGTACATTGCCCATCTGGAATTCATAGATACTTTGGTATAGTCAGAAACACAAATTGTACAATAGCAAGTTATTGATGGAGTATAACACTGTTAAGTTTATAAGATCTACAGATTCTGTTATTAATTTATATATATCTAATGCCTGCATGTGCCTATTCCGTAATATGTTTGTATAAATGACAGCTTTCTTTTTTTTTTGTTTTGTTTTGTTTCTAATAATTCTGATAGCATTGTAAAGAAAAAGGTGACTGGACCAAACTGGGAAATTTATACATTAACATAAAAATGGGCTGTGAAAACTTTGCAGATTTCCAGAGATTTTGTGCTTGTATTGCTGAAACACTAACAAAAGACTGTAAAGAAGAGAGACCAGGTGTTCCATTTTGTGAATTTGCTGAAACAGGTAAAATGTCACTGTTTCGGTCTGAGTATTGTATGTGTTAGGGTGTTGCAGTGTTCTTAACACAAAGGTAGAGTTCTTACTATTTTCCATAATTTTCCATGTTGGAGATAACTTAATATTGCAGATTTCAGATACTTCTTCGCTTTATAAATGTTTCATCTTTTTATTATAAGTTTTGAGTCATTAAAGTTGTTACTATATTCAGTACTATCAGTCAACAAAATTCATATGTTTTTGAGACTTTTTTTTTTTTTTTTTTTGGCATGAGCTCTTCACTGCTATATTCTCTATCAGAAGTCAGCAAACCTTTTCTGCAAAGAGTCAGGAGTAAATATTTGAAACTCCACATGATCACATATGACCACACAATCATATAGTTTTCTTTTCCTTTCAAATAACCCTTTAAAAATAGGGAAACCATTCTTAGCTCACAAGCTGTACGAAAACAGGACACAGGCCAGATTTGTCCTTATAGGCTGTGGTTTGTCAACACACTTATTAGTCTTTGTTCTAGTATCAGTAATTTCATATTAATTTGCCTTTGCTGCCATTTTAAATTACTTTTTCACTTTTTTCCACATGCCTACTTTGTGTTTCAGTTAGCAAAGATCCACAAATTAGTGAAGTTGATAAAACTTTGCTGGGAAGAATTGGAATCAGTGCTATGTACTTCTATCACAAGCTGTTGCTGTGGTCCAAGGTATGTCATTAAATTTTCGTTTTGGCTTGGTACAGAGATTGTTAATCTTACATTTTTAGACAGAATATAGTTAACCCTGCAAGTAAGAAATTTGCTAATAATTGTTACAAGTGACAAAATTAGTCCCAAACTAGTAAGTGAATTATTAGGTAGTGTATTAGGCAGATGTGGAAAGGTAGTAGCATGAGGCCAGCTACCCTGAAGAATCTCAGTATAGGGAGCACTTAGGAAGCTATGCTAAGTATCGTTTATTTGAAGCAACTTTCAACACAGAATTTTGCTACCTCCTATATATTGATAACATTATAATTTTGCAAAAGTTCAAGACACCTTTTTTAAGATGAACCCAGGGAATTCACAATTAACATAACTCCTTAAAATCATCTCCTAGAATGGTCTTGAACACTATATACCATGTATCTTGATATCTACCTTTGAGGTTTAGCTCACCATAGAAGTGGTCTAGTTATTCTGGACCATCCTGAACTACCATTGTTTAGATATCCCTGATGTAGCAGGTGGTTATAGATTCAATAAAGTGAAATAAAGTAGAGAACAGGAAAATCTAAAATAGAATTAAGTGCTGAGGGATGAATGGAGCAGTTGAGAGTCAATACTGAATCAGCTATTATAATGTATCTTTCGTTACTTCCTTCTTCTTATAAAAAGGTTATTTCATAACTGAGTATGTTCAATAACATTTAAGTCCATGGTCATTCATACTATACAAATTCATGGATTTTTTTTTTTAATTAAACAAAACAGCAACAGAATCCTTATACATAAGGTCTCCAGTCTCCAAGGTCAAGAGGTTAGCACTCACTGTGTGGTAGGCCTGGGATAAGCAGAATGTACCTTGTCCCTGGTCTCACAGTTTAGCTTAAGGTTCATCATAGCATTAATTTCTTGGATATTTAGTGCTTGAGAAGTTGAGGACAACATAACAAATTCTTTTCGACAAAGACTTTGCTGAAATTTTTATTTCTATTATTATTATTTTTAAAGACTTTATTTATTCATGAGAGACACACACACAGAGAGAGAGAGAGAGAGAGGCAGAGACACAGGCAGAGGGAGAAGCAGGCTCCATGCAGGGACCCCGATGCGGGACTCAATCCCAGGACTCCAGGATCACGCCCTGGGCTGAAGGCAGGTGCTAAACCTCTGAGCCACCCAGGGATCCCTGAAAATTTAGAGTATGTGTTAATTTTATTATTATTTCTTAAGAGGCTGGTAAGTTTGTACCTGTATTATAATTTAAATTTTTCACTGTCTTATTTATTTTATTTAGTATGATGTTTTTTAGTTAACCTTTTGAACACAAAAATAAAACCATTAAAATTAAGCTAGAGCTATGTCTTTAAAAATGCACTCATTTCTGTAATCAACTTGAAAGTACCTTGATATCACAATATGCATCTCATTCAGTTATCATAGAATATAATGTAGGACAAGGATCTACAGACTAAAGACCTAATCTGACCTATAGCCTGTTTTTGTGCATCTCAAGAGCTAAGAATGTTTCTTACATTTTTAAAGAGTTAGAAAATAAAAACAGCAACAACCAAAAAAGAATGTATAGCTTGACCACATGTGACCTGTGGAGTCAAACTAGAAAAAGTTTGCTGACCCCTGATATGAAATAATAATATATATCTAATTCCTGATGTCTAGACTAGAGATAATCTTTATGTAGACTATGTGAAATAATTAGTCTATTGAATCAAAAAAACAATTTTCAGCCAGCAATTTTATTCTTTTTCCCCCCACTATCCTTCTTTATGTAAATTTAATAAGATATCATCTTGATTTTCACTCTCTCTCACTCTTGGCTCTTAGGGTGATCAACAGAAGTGCAAAACTTAAAATCAATAGTTTTCCACATTATGGCATGAAATTCCTTTTTCAAATGAAATCTTTAGGGCAAGTACAGGTATAAAAACCTTTGAAAAGGGGCTCAGCAGGGTGAGGATTAGTAAGAGGCAAAGCCCTGCTTTCTCCCCTTCCTTGTCTATCTGTGTGGCTAATCAGGAAGGGGCTTAAGGAAAGAGTCTTTTGAGAACCATTTTCTAGAAGGATGATTCAAATTGGATAATTGAGTTCTGTATAATTAATGATTTTACATCTCTATGATACTTTAAATGCATGATACTAAATTAGTGTTCTTTATTTTTACTCCAGGGAAGGAAAGTCTTAGATAAACTATATGAATTAAAAATACATTTTACAAGTTTAAAAGGACTTACAGGGCCTGAGAAGTTAGCACCAAGATGTCAAATTGTGAATATTGCAGCAGAAATTTTTCTAAAAAGTGGAAGCCTAGATGGTGCCATTTGGGTATTGAGGGGTAAGTTATGATGTATGCAAGCATAACATAATTTGTTATAATTCTTTTTTTTTAATTTGTTATAATTCTTGATTGTGTAATTACCTTATGTTGATATTAAATTCTGGGTGGTAGTTTGCCCTACTAAACCCTAGTGATCATGTGGGTAGGAAAGATGGTTGTTGTTTGTATAAAATGAAAAGAGAAGGTTAACCTCATTTTAAAGAAAAAATTTTGTGACCTTTGGTTGAGAAGCTAGATCTTACTTTGACCTAGGCACCATGCAAAATGCTTTACCTGGATTATCTCAGTTCATCTTTATAGAAACCCTATGAGTTTAGAATTAGTATAACTCGCTCTTTTTTTTTTTAATAAAAAATGTCAAAGACATCAAGCAACTTGCCCAGTTGTTTACATAACAAGTAAGAAATGAAGGCTGGATTCAAACCCCAACAGTCCAGCTTCAGAGCCCAGGCTTTAGCTGCTGAGACAGGGAGATCCGTATTATACTTGGCATAAACTCTTGTCTTTGTACATACAGGCAAACATGACTTCAAAGCAAGGTAAGTAAAGCTTACTTCCCTAGTAAGTCAATCCATCTAGCAGAAATTACAATGAAATTAAGCCAGCAAAGCAATTATGATTATTAGTTTTCTATAAATAAACTTACAGAAGTAAATAAAAATTTAGCACACTGGTAACAGCATGCAGTATTGTGGTGGCTCTGGCTACTTGAAACATCAGGCAGATTTTATTTGATAAAATGAGATAACAGTGAAGAAACCTCAAGAATCTCTGGATTTAGGTGGGAAGATGGAATATATGACCCTTACACTAACACACACATATACCAGCACCCATATATATTCATATATATGTATGAATACATAATTAATATCTAGTATTTATATAGAATCATTACATATATAATACTTTGTTCAGGGATGAGAGTTTATGGAATACAGAGGTTGTGAGTGGACTTGAGGATCAAGCCTGGTGAGAAAGTTTTTCTTCAATTTAACAAACATAGCAAGTGAAGTTTGCTAAATAAGGAAGAATAAATGAAATACAAAAATAGAAATTAGCAAAATGTAAGCCAACCTTTGTTATTAGAAGGGAGATGTGGCAAGAAATGGAAAGGATAAAATTGTTGGTTAAACTTAGTTGGGGCACCTTGTGACAGGAAACTATAGCCTAAAATTTCTGGCAAAACTAGTCTTTCTCAAACTATAACTTTTTTTTTTTTTTTAAGATTTTATTTATTTATTCATGAGAGACACAGAGAGAGGCACAGACATAGGCAGAGAGAGAAGCAGGCTCCATGCAGGGAGCCTGACATGGGACTGGGTCCCCAGTCTCCCTGAGTCTCCAGGATCACACTCTGGGCTAAATCGCTGAGCCACCCAGGGTGCCCTCAAACTAGAACTTGAAGGAGAGTTTGTGGGACGGGTATGGGATGGTCTAGGGAGATTTTAAAGTTTTACAATTTCAGTGTTATCTTTAAAAATTATGTAAGTTATAAACACAGGGTTCTCTTTTGCAAGGACTATTTCAATTAAAGGTCACTTACTTAAATAAAAATTTACTTCTTCAAGAGAAGGGCCCACAGAAGTCTGCTAACTTCTCTCCGGAATTGCAGTAAATGGACCTTTCTCAAGAAAGGAAATACAGAGGTCTTCATCTCACTTGTAATAATCTAGAGTAATACTCATAATAAGAGAAATACATATTAAAATTACAAAACACCTGTCAGACTAGCAAAGTAAGAGTTTAGTGATACACTTTTCATGAGAGTATAGAAAAATAGGCATTCATATACATTGTCTTTAGGGGCTTTTGGCTAAATATCTGTCAAAATTTAAGAGTGTATACTTCCTTTTATATATCATCTCTATTCCTAAGAATTTCTCCTACAAACACAGGGGTAGGAACTGTAAGTTACCTAGAATCTTTTATTTACCATAAACAGTGATCAAAAAGGATTCCACATAACTTAAATATCCATTAAAAGAGTTGACTAACTGTGCGATAGTCATTTGATGGAGTAGAATGAAGCAGATCTACAGATACTGGAGTGATCTGTTGCCAGGTGACAAAAAAGAATGTGCAGAACAGTGTGCACTGTAACAAAAATAAGTAATATGGATACATACCCTTAAAATATTTGTAAAAGTATGCACAAGAAACAAATTATAGTGGTTGCTTTTGAGAAGAGGAATCGAGTCTTGGAGGACTTTTACATATGTTTTTTCTATATTTTTCCTTTTGAAAAAGTGTACACTTCTAATCTACTAGACTTTTTTATGGGAGGGGGTTATAAATTAGCCATGCTTGAGAAATGCAGGATATTTTACACATTTTAGTGAGTGGCAGACTTATGAGAATAAATCTATTGTTTTGGCTTTTTAGTTTGACATTTAAAACTCTTTCTCAGCACTTGTATCTTGGCAAATGAACAAGAGATTCCTGCCTTATCCCCTTACCAGCATAAAAAAGAGCCTTAAAACCATAATTTATATAATGATCATTTGGAGACTGAAGAGTGTCTTAACTCTTTAGAATATACATATTCTAAAAAGTTCTGCCATTTATTGAAAAGCTGCTCTTGTACTTTAAAATAAATTTTATTGCCTTAATATAAGTAATATATATTCATTATCAAGAAATAAGAAAAGTTACAGAAGAAAGACTGATGATAGAAATTCCTTATTCAGGGATCCCTGGGTGGTGCAGCGGTTTGCGCCTGCCTTTGGCCCAGGGCGCGATCCTGGAGACCCGGGATCGAATCCCACGTCGGGCTCCTGGTGCATGGAGCCTGCTTCTCTCCCTCTGCCTGTGTCTCTGCCTCTCTCTCTCTCTGTGACTATAATAAATAAATAAAAATTAAAAAAAAAAAGAAATTCCTTATTCAGTCTACCCAGAAATGACTGTTAATGACTTTCATGTTACTATACATACCTGTACCTTGCATTCTTTTTCAGGGAACAGTCTTTTTATGGACATCTTTCTGTGAAAAGAAGTATTTTTCTACAACATCACTTAATAGAATGCATGGTTTCCTATCTTGTGAATTAATATTTATTTATATAAATATAAATACATAAATATTTCTATGGATACATAAATATTTCTTGGTCTACCTTGTTTTCAGATGTCTATGATAAACAGTAATCCCTGCTAAACATCTCTGGTAATATTACATCCTGAGGATAAATTCTGATGGAATTACTATGTTACAGAATAGGGATAAAGGATAAAGCTTTTTGGTAAATGTTGGTAGATTTGCTCTTATTCCCATTCAGATTTGTGTCACGTTATTTTGAGTTTATTAGCCTCCCTTTGTAAGAAAATCCTAAAGAACTGTTACAGACATTGTCCTCTTAGGGGGTCACAGTTACATATGAACAGTCCACATATTAGTGCCCAAAGTTATGGTTTTTAGTTATCAAACAGACTAGTACATTCCAGTTATGCAATCCCTAATTTAGCTACCAGTACATTCCATTCCAGGTCTCACCTCTTTGAGTCCACTCAGAGAGCACTCTACACCTTTAGAAAAGTTAGAAAAGCACTCTACACCTTTAGAAAAGTTACAGTAACTATAGTCTTACCAGTGTGTGAAGATGCATGTTATGAAATACCCTCACCAGTATTATTTTTCAAATATTAGTTTTCTTATCTCCTTGCTAGTCTTATAGAGAAAAGTAATGTTTGCTGCTTTACTTTTCATTGTAAATTACTAGTTCATGTTCTTGGTCTTTTTCAAATTTTAATCTTTCTCTTCATTATTGATTTAATAATAATATGACTATTTGCTATATACCAAGCATTGTGCTAAGTGTGTTACTTGTGTCATCTCATCTTACCAACACTAACCTTATGAGGTAGGTGACAGTATCCCAAAATGAAGACATAGGTTGAGAGAGGATCACACTGCAAATAAAGATGAAGGAAGAATTCCAATCTAGTTCTGATTGTAGAGTCCATATTTCTAAGCCCTATAACAGTGCTGTTGTTTCCCTAGCCTTTCCTCTAAACGGACTTCATAAAATTGCAACTAGAGCAGAAGTACAAACCATACAAACAGACCCAGATCTAACCTGGTCAGCCACCTGAGCAAGATGGTGATTCTGATCTTGTTTTTGTAAATCTAAGACAATGGTTCTCAAAGCTGACCATCAGAACACACCGGAATGAAGATTGTTAAAACACAAATGGCTTAGCCCATCCCCATCTGAATCATTGTCTGCGATGAGTCCTGAGAATTTGCATTTCTTATAAGTTCTCAGATGTTGCTGATGCTCTTGCTGGTCTGGGGACCTCACTTTGAAGATCACTGCCCTACAACTCATTGGGACTTCTCATACCTCCCCTTATGTCTGTAAACTACACTCCCTCACGTCACTCCCCTAGTTTGTTAACCAGTGCTATAAGCATCACCATTTTTTTAATGCATTACTTACGGATTTTCTTCCTTTAACTATCTTTGTACCTTCCTAGGGAGGAAATGTCTAGAGTTTTTGTTTTAGATTTTTTCCTAGTTTTATTGAGATATAATTAACATACAGCACTGTATAAGTTTAAGGAGTATAGAATAGTAACATATATATTGTGATTTGATTAGTACAATAATTTTAGTTAATAACCATTATCTCCTATAGATAGAAAAAAAGAAAAATCTAACCTGAGATGAGAACTCTGAGGATCTACTCTCAACAACTTTCCTAGATGTCATACAGCAGTTAACGATAATTACCATGTTGTGCATTACATCTCCTGTATTTGGAAGTTTGTACCTTTTGACCACTTTTGTCCATTTCTCTACCTCCAACCCCTATTCTAGTAACCACAAATTCAATCACTTTTTCTAGAGTTTGTGTTTAAGATTCCACATATAAGTGAGATCATACAGTATTTGTCTTTCTCTTTTTTACTTATTTCACTTAGTATAATGCTCTCAAGGTCCATCTCTATTGTTGTAGGCTGTAATTGTTTAAAGCATATATGTTTGTATGTGGTTTTTTTTTTTTTTTGGTTGGTTGGTTGTTTAGAAAAATGTTAATCTTTTTATAGTAGGAAATTTAGTATAAAGGTTAGCCTGATAACCTAGACCAGTGACTGACTGTCACTGCAGTACTAATATAAGTATATAAACAATGTTAATATTTAGGAAAAACTGATTATCTTCATTTGCAACCAGTAGATGGCTCTGTTCAGCACCGTGTTGTGATAGACCAGGCCATCATCTTCAGTCTGTTTTCATATAACTGTTTCACTTATACTTACCTATGTAGGCATAGACAATATTATAGGTCATTACCACCTCTTTCCCAAATAATTTTCATCAAATGTGAGCACTGTGCATTTTCAGTGATGGAATGTTAGATTTTTGTTAATTTCATCTTTGTACATTTCTGTTTTGCTTTAGTTTTTTATAGTGATTGTTTATATTGTTTAAATAAACATTTTTTTAAAGATTTATTTTAGAGAGACAGTGCACATGACCAGGGGGAGGAGCAGAGGGAGAAGAGAGAAGTCTCAAGAAGACTCCCTGCTGAGCATAGAGCCCAATGTGGGGCTTGATCCCAGGACCCTGAGATCACAATCAAGCCAAAATCAAGAGTCAGATTGGTCAACCAACTGAGCTACCCAGGTGCCCCAAAATATAAACATTACTTTAAAAGTAATCAACCAATTTGGCCTTATCCTGAACAATAATATCTATGAAGTCACCAGTTTAATGTGGTTTTTATGCTTAATGAGCTCTTCTATTTTTATAATACACAAATAACCATTAAAATTATAATGTAACCTAAAAATCAGTGCAGGTACTTATTACCATCAATAATGCGTGTACGTATATATTTTATATATATATATATATATATATATATATATATATGTTATATATATATATCACACTTAGGAAATATCATACTATAAATTATGCCCTTTAATATTATGATAGTTCTGGGGGATCCCTGGGTGGCGCAGCGGTTTGGCGCCTGCCTTTGGCCCAGGGCGCGATCCTGGGGACCCGGGATCGAGTCCCACGTCGGGCTCCCGGTGCATGGAGCCTGCTTCTCCCTCTGCCTGTGTCTCTGCCTCTCTCTCTCTCTCTGTGTGACTATCATAAATAAATAAAGATTTATTAAAAAAATATTATGATAGTTCTGCATATTAAAGATAGTAGTCCTTGGGATCCCTGGGTGGCGCAGCGGTTTGGCGCCTGCCTTTGGCCCAGGGCGCGATCCTGGAGACCTGGGATCGAATCCCACGTCGGGCTCCCGGTGCATGGAGCCTGCTTCTCCCTCTGCCTGTGTCTCTGCCTCTCTCTCTATCTCTCTGTGACTATCATAAATAAATAAAAATTAAAAAAAAAATTTAAAGATAGTAGTCCTTGATCCGCTGGATATTTGCAAATATTCTTCTTAGCTTTCATTTTCCTTTAACTTTGATATTTTTGCATTTTCGTTTTTCTTTTGCCTGCCTGACATTTTTTTCTACTTAAACGTGAACTACTTTTTAAGTATTCTTTTTTGTATAACTTTTTATTGATTTAATATTCCTTTTTTTTGTAATGCTTACACCCTATATTACATTAGTTTCAAGTGTACAACATAGTGACTCAACATTTCTGTACTTTATGCTTATGTTCACTACAAGCATAGCTACCATCTGTCACCATACAACGTATTACAATACTTATTGACTATATTCCCAGTGCTTTACCTT
The DNA here is from genome assembly GCF_048418805.1 of Vulpes vulpes. Lineage (NCBI taxonomy): Eukaryota > Metazoa > Chordata > Mammalia > Carnivora > Canidae > Vulpes > Vulpes vulpes. The sequence goes on along the minus strand of NC_132790.1, from coordinate 52,738,387 downwards.
TTATTCCTACGACTTATTCATCCCATCCTGAGAAGACTGTATCTCCCCCTCTCCTTCACTGTTTTGTCTATCTTCTCCCCATAAACAGTTTATTTTCAGTATTTATGGGTCTGTTTCTGCTTTTTAAATTATTGTTAATTTTTGTTTTGTATCATGCTTTGGGGCTTTGGGCAGTCCTTAGTGATCTCAGAATTATATATTTATCCATATGTTTTTCAAAATTTTTGGTTCATTACCAGCTTTAAATTTTGATATGATGTGGGAATGTAATTTTATTTATTTCCCCAAAACATACCAACTCACACTTCGCTCACTTATTTGAAATACCACTTTCATTATAGGTTAGAATCTTGTATCTGCTTAGGTCTGTTTCTGTACTTGCCTCCTCTCCCAGGGATCTCTGTTTCTGTGGTAATGCCAAACTCTTTTAAGGTATTGTAGCTTTAGAATATGTGATAATACCTACTTAGGTATGACCACCTTCACTCCTCTTCCAAAACTGTTATGTACATTTTCAAGTGCTTATTCTTTTGGATTAATTTCAGAGTTATTGAATTTGATTGGGATTATATTAAATATATATTAAAGGGAGAAAGGTATCTTTTAGATTTTCCTTATGGTATATGCAGTACTCACTATGGTAAAGGATAATTATTTAATAGTCTCACTAGCCTGGAAATTCATTCACTGCAGGCCATCTTAATAGTCTTTATATTCTTAGTGCCCTATATTCAAAATCTTGCATCAGTAAAGACTGAATAAGCATATGTGGGAGGTAAGTAAAGAATTGATATTACAGAAAATTTGCTTGTACTTGGAGATTTTTTTTAGACAAATGGAAAACACTCCCAACCTTGGAACAGAGAAAAACATGAGAATTAATGGGGATGAGAACTTTTATATAACAGTAAAACTAGGTATTAAGTACATGTATAAACTGGTTTTTGCTTTTGAAAGTTTAATTCTCATAAGAATTCTTACTAAATTTTCATGAAAGTGATGGAATTGTGAATGGGGTGGATGAGTTAAAAGCTATTAATTCCAAATGACTTCCCAATGACCAGTTTCAGTGAAACTTTGGTTCATAAAATGGCCAACGTACTCAGGTTTTGTAAAAATAGCCACACAATTTGGTAAGATTTCAAAATGAATCTCCTGAAATACCATCTTTCAAAAAATATTACCATTATTCCCACCTTAATAATTTAAAAAATGAGTACTAAATAAAGAAGAATAATGCAATTGTTATGAAAAAAGGCCACATAGTCTACTTTTTATATATATGACATATTTACCAGATAGATGTTTAACCAAAAATAATTGAACTTACTTGATAAAAATAAAATTCCGTTTATAAGGAATAGTGGTTTTACTTTTGGGAATTATGGGGGCAAATGGGAATTATGTTTAACAGATGATTTATATAGTCTTTCAGAGGATAGCAAGTTCATTTAAATTCCTCTGTATAGTAAAATTTAAGCAAATTTGGGAGTAAATTAGAGTATCTGTTTAAATGAGCTAATAGTCATAAAGCACTAATATTTGTGAAACATTGCCTAGCACATTCTCTAAGGCAAGTCAGTCAATCAAGTGGACTCTAGTAATTTAAAAGCAAGCTCCTGTTTTAAAGTTATATGGGATAGTTAAGGCTTTATTTTGGCATTATATATGTGAATTACCAAATCTTTCCTTAATACTTATTATGTTCACTGTGCTGGGAAGGCCACAAAAGAAAAAGAATACGTGACTCCTTCACTTAGCCCAGTTAAAAAGGAATATGATTTAAGTGTCATATAGCAACGTTTCATTTACGTGCCTTATGTATGGTGATTGAGGGAATTAAGTAAATGATAAAATATTAACATCTCTAATATTTTAGCACCTCAGTGTTCTGTATTACAGTCTCTTATTGCTTTTCTCAATGTGAAAATCAGGGCAGAAATTAAGGAACTTCAACATTATAGGGAATATTCTTTTTTTTAAGTTGAGTGAAGGGTACATAGAAGTTCATTATTATGTTTTTGTACCTTATGTACATTAGGTATTCTGTACATATCAAATATTTCATAATAATTGTTTAAGAAATTGGGAGGAAAGCTGTTCCCCAAAATACCAAAACTAATTAAATTGTGTATTTTTTAAGATTTTATTTATTTTATTTTTTAGAGATTATTTTAGAGGGAGAGAGAGAGAGAATGAGTGTGGGAAGGGGCAGAGGGAGAAAGAAACTTTAGCAGACTCCACGCCGAGCATGGAGCCCAATACCAAGCTCAGTCTCATGATCCTGATATCACAACCTGAGCCAAAACCAGAATTTGGATGATTAACCAACTGCATCACCCAAGCACCCCTTTATTTATTTGAGTGAGAGAGAGAGAGAGTACAAGCAGGGGGAGCGGCAGATAGAGGAGGAAAGACTCTGAAGCTGACTCTGCACTGGGCACAGAGCCCAATGCAGGTCTCCATCTCAGGACCCTGAAATCATGTGAGCTGAAATGAAGAGTTAGTTAGATGCTTAACTGACTGAGCCACCCAGACACCCTAAATTATGTATTATTTGTTTTGTAAAATGTCGAACTTGTCCACACAAAAAATATTTTACATTATAACAAATAATATGAGAACATTATTTTCATGCAAAAATAAACATTAACTTAAGAATCAACTAATTAGTATACTTAGAAAAATGAATTAATTTAAAAATGAGTGCTCATTGGTTTGCGTCTCCTTAGGATGGTGATCATCATTATATAAGCTGTTTCTAATAAATTTGAGTCATTGTTAGCTTTTCTGAACACATACTCAAGTCTTGATACTTAACATATTTGAAAACAAGTGTGATTATATTTTTGAGTGTAATTTACATAGGTAAAGTATTAGTACTTTATTCTTTTTGGAAGAGTCTGAATGGATCATCAGTACACCACTGTGGCCTTGTGATAGACTGGATGTACTCAATCGACATAATCTGCTCTGTACAATTGCACATGAAATCTTAGCCAAGAGCCTTTACAGACAGACATTTGAAGTTTTGCAAAATCTACCAGGTTTTCAAAATTCTCAAGGTATGTTTTTTAAAGATCTCAATTTCCTGTCCACCCGGTGTTTAAATAAGAAACAATTCTGCACGTATTTTGGTTGAACATATATTTTTTAATGAAATTGTGTTCCGCAAAATGTGTTCTCTGTAAATTGAATATGCTTTTCTGGTTTTGTTTTGTTTGTTTGTTTGTTTGTTTGTTTGTTTGTTTGTTTTAAAGCAGAGGTGCTTACTTTTGGGTTGTCAGCAGTTCCCCAGTGCTTTCATCAGTCCCCTTTCCCTATCAGTCAGGTCAGCAACAAACTGTAATGCCCCCAACAAGCTTCATGTGGTAAAAGAATTCATGCTTTAGAATAATGCAAAAAACTTTTTTCTTTTATTATTTAATATATATACAAATATGGAGCTTAGTTTCCATTACCTTGGAACTAGGGAAACATGAAATAAATGGAAGAATTAGCAAATGAGAAGTTCAAAAAAAGGGAATGTTAATGTGGAAAGTAGTAGGTAGTGCTCTTCAATCCTTATGCTGCAGTCTTGTATGAGCAGGAAGAGAATCCATGTTAGGGGAAATGTGAGCAATAGCGCTTGGTCAAAATGAGCTGAGTAATGGGTTCAGAGTGGCAGGTTACCACTTTATCAGAATGTTTTATCAGTCAGTGTTCTAGGAAAAATTCCATTGGTGGAGACTTTTAGGAAGAGACTAAAAGGTAAGGAGATTAATTTCCTACTAAAGTCTGGATCACTAAAGGATGCTAACAGATAAAGTGATTAAGAGCAAAGTGTAGGTCATAGATTGAATTGATTGAATATAGGAAATAAAAGATTTGGCAGTCTCCAAAGTGACTTCTAAATGAGGAATTGAGAGAACTAGAAATACCCAATAAAAGATTTGTTTTTAATTTGAGAGAGAATATTATGAAGGGATGATTCATTTTTAGTCATGGAAAATTAAATCTGAGGCCTGAACTGTAGACAACACAAGTAGAACTATGCAAGTCATTCATTTTGAGATCCTGCAGATGCAGACACAGGTGGGATTACAAATGGGTGTTAATGCATCCTCTGGAATATTTGGTCAGGCTTCTTATATTTTGTTACAAAGTAAATGAACGAGTTTGTTTTTGTTGAATGCTTACTTGTTTCTTAGAGATATGTAAGATGATTGCATTTTAGTGACTGTGACTCCCATAGTAGGTAGCAAAGTGCCAAGAGGAGCAGAGGGAAAAGTAGTGAGAGAGAGAAAAGATGGAGAATCTAAAATCGATCGATTTCATTATATCTTTTTTTTTTTCCAGAAACTGTGGAGGTCTCACAATATAGCCTTCTTTTTAATAAACTTCTAGACGCCTGTATAGAAAGCAACAGTCTTGGTATGTCATCTTCTGTAGCAGAATTCATGATTTCACAGAACATACCTATTGATTTCTCCTTTCTCAGAAGATTAATTACTTCTTTGGGAAGGAGTTGTTTATGGCTCAAAGCTAGAGCCCACTACAAAAGTAAGTTATATTTAAAAAATACATATTTGATATTTTAGTTTTGACTGATTTTCTAACCCTGAAGCCTTATAATTTTATGACTAGGCATTTAAATATGTTTCAAAAGTTGATACACATTCAAATATAGTGGTCTATGCAGATTTGTGCTCTCTTTTGAAACCTGGGGATGCCTGGGTGGCTTGGCAGTTTAGCGCCTGCCTTCGGCCCAGGGCGTAATCCTGGAGACCCGGGATCAAGTCCCGCATCAGCTCCCTGCATGGAGCCTGCTTCTTCCTCTGCCTGTGTCTCTGCGTCTCTCTCTCTCTCTGTGTCTCTCATGAATAAATAGATTAAAAAATCTAAAAGAAACCTGTCCTTTCTCTTGTTTCTAATTACTGTATCTTCATTTCTTTGCACATTAGTATGCCCACTGGAAGGTGCACAAAAGAAATGAATGATAGCATTTGAACCAGTTTGGCATAGCTTAGAAATGTATAGGAGTAAAATAATTGGGTGGAATGAAGTTTAAGGAATATTTAGATATTTTATTCATCCCTGCTATATGCCTGATCTTTATAAGTTAGAATATTTATGTAGCAGGCACATGGGAAGTACAGAGGCTGCCATTCCTGAACATGATACACAAGTTTTTTGCATGGTTCCTAGTAATAGAATTTTGTTAATCTATTTACAGTTGTTTCTCTCTAACCAGTAAGCCTAGAAAACTAATGCTTTCTCTAGTCCCAGCCACCTTGTAGGTAGTTGAATTGGAAAATAATTTTGTGTAGAATCTAGATCCAGAAAAAAATTCTTTTCTACCTTACTATAGTAATTTGTCTTAAATTTCCAATTCTTTTTTTTTTTTTTTTTTTGAGCGAGAGAGAGAGAGAGAGAGAGAGAGAGAGAGAGTAGGGGGAGGGGCAGATGAAGAGAGAGAATCCTCCTTGCTCTGTACATGGAGCCCAGCACAGAGCCCAACTCGGAGCTCCATCTCATAACCCTGAGATCATGACCTGAACCACTCAGGTGCCCATTTCAACTGCCATGTGTATGACAAACATTTGAGTGCCTACTATGTGTTCGTACCGTGCCAGATTTGCCAAATATCCTAGCCATCCCTACCAGCACAAAAACCTTTCTGAACCTGGAAGTGTTTTTCACACTACCAGCTGTGATTAGTTTAGCAGGTAGTAACTTTTTTTCCCAATGAAATAAAGAAAATATTAGCCTACATTATAGGTAGTAAGGTTAAGTATTATTTGGTAAAATTTTCATTTTAGTTACATATATACATATTATATACTGGGTCTATCAAAAGAAGTTTTGAAAGCATAGTTGTTTTAAAAAACAACTTAAAGAAAAAAAAATAAAAAAATAAAAAAAAACAAAAAAACAACTTAAAGGATCCTTTTAAAGGATGATCAAATTTAGAGGAAAGGCAGAATTGTTTTTTCATAAACACCTCACTTCAATTTTGTGGTTATGTTTCGGCCCTTATATTATTTCCCTGCAGATTACTAGAAATTATGCACAAAGTATATATGTACTGTTTGATATTACTTCTTAATTTTACTTTTTAGAATCCATGTTAATGGGATTCTTTATTTTCCAAATAATTGTGCAGTTTGGGGAACATGCCATTAGAAGGTGTTTTATATGCCACAGGAACAAAACCTAAACTTGGAAACATTTAAATGAGATTTCTATGAATCTCTATTTGTTAGTTGGAAATAAGATTTTATGTGAAAGCAGCTAAGCTTAATCATTTGTAAAAAAATTTTTGAAGATTTTATTTATTTATTCATGAGAGACACACAGAGAGACAGAGACATAAGGAGAGAGAGAAGTAGGCTCCATGCAGGGAGCCCGATGTGGGACTCAATCCCAGGACTCCAGGATCACGCCCTGGGCCAAAGGCAGACGTTTAACCTCTGAGCCACCCAGGCATCCCCGTAAAATTTTTTATTAACAGTTTTTTTGAGATATAACTAAAAACCATGATAGTTCACCCATTTACAGTGGTGGATTTATATCCGTTAGTAGTCATTCCCTATTCTTCCACCAAATTCTTCCAGCCCTAATCATAATTTATTTTGAGAGTTTTTCTTTTTCAGTAGTGTTAAAACAATTCATGCCAAGGTACAATTCAGTACCTTTTTTACTAGCACTTTTTCTCTTATCTAAACTCATCTGTGCCTTGTTTCATATGCAGTGAACTTCTGAGACTTATGCAGGTGAAATATAGGACAGTATTTTCGGTTTTTTTAATGTACCTGAGTTATAGAATGAAATGAATAATTTACAATCACTGATCAGTCTTTAGAACATCTTATTTCCTGATGATGTTGACATTTAAAATATCATTGGTATCTCTTTAGATTTATCTACACACATAGTTAACACTCTAGGAAAGCCTTTGAGTGCCTTATAATCACCCTAGTAGTACATGATTCTGGGGATATGGCTTTTTATGAAGGCACTGTTAAGACTGTGGTGCCAATGCCTTTGTTTTGCTTTTTTAAAAAAATATATTTTATGCAGCTTTATTGAAATAACTTCACCTGCCATAAAATTCACCCATTTAAAGTAGATTAGTGTATTAGTTTTTATTATATTCACAGAATTGTGCAGCCATCATCACAATCTAATTTTAGGGACCAGGTGAGTTGAGGACCTGTACTCTTCTGCCATCTTGCCCCTCCCCCACAATCTAATTTTAGAATATCTTCAGCACCTCCAGAAGAAATCCTAAACATATTAGCATTCCCCAGATGCCTCTTACTGACCCAGCCCAAGGCAACAATTAATCTACTCTATTTGTGTGGATTTGCATATTCTGAGCATTTCATGTAAACGAAGTAATTCAGTATGTAGTTTTTTATGACTAGGTTCTTAGCATAATATGTTGTAACATGTATCAATACTTCATTCTTTTTTATTGAGTAATACTCCATTGTATAGAATTTATGTATCCATCCATTCTTTGATGGACATTTGAGTTGTTTTCACTTTTTGGTTATTATGAGTAACACTGCTGCAAACATTCACATATAAGTTTTTGTGTGGACATCTATTTTTATTTCTTTTGGGAGCAGAATTATTGGCTCATATGATAACTCTGTTTTTAGCATTTTGAGAAACTGCCAATTTGTTTTCTCAAAGAAGCTGCATCATTTTATATTTATATACCCACCACCCAAATTTGAGATTTTCAGTTTCTTCACATCCTCACTAACACTTACTACACTATGTTTTTTATTTTAGCTTTCTTGGTAGATATACAGTCAATCATTGTGGTTTTGATTTTGCATGATTCTAATGACTAATGATGTTGAACACCTTTTCATGTGCTTATTGGCCGTTTGTGTATCTTCTGTGGAGAAATGTCTGTTAAATCCTTTACCCATTTTTTTCTTTGTACATTTTTTAATTGGGTTTCTTTGAGCTGTAAGATTACACATATATATACATATACACATAATACACATATAGATACATATATACTCTTCTTGCTAGTCTCATGTCACATACATGAATTTCAGGGGTGGTTTTCCACTCTGTGAACTGTCTTTCACTTTCTTTATGGCTTTGCTTTGCTTTTTGTTTTCAAACTAATCAGAAGGAAACTGTCCACAGACAGTAAAGTTGCCTTCCTGATGCTCCTGATTTGTTCTCCCTAGACCTAAAAATTTTCTCAGAGCTGAAAAGTCAGGAAGGGAGATATTAGTGTGTCTTTCTGTTAATGTTTTTCCCCCTAAAACCAAATGGGAATATTTTTCTTTTCATGTTTGCTTTTAGGGGAAAAAAGTAATGTTCCTAAATTTCTATTCAGTTTCTTATTTTTTGTTTTCCTCTTCTGATCAGCAATTAAAAGAAGAATGTAGGGATCCCTGGGTGGCGCAGCGGTTTAGCGCCTGCCTTTGGCCCAGGGCGCGATCCTGGAGACCCGGGATCGCATCCCACATCGGGCTTCCGGTGCATGGAGCCTGCTTCTCCCTCTGCCTGTGTCTCTGCCTCTCTCTCTCTCTCTCTCTCTGTGACTATCATAAATAAATAAAAATTAAAAAAAAAATTAAAAAAAAAATAAAAGAAGAATGTATGTAAATTCTATCTATCAATAGCTAGGAAAGTTAATGAGTCGATAGGTGTGTTAGTCCTGGAAGTGACCTAGGGAGGTGGGGCTGACTACCTAGTATTTAGAAATCCAAAATCTGGAGTCACAAGGCTGGGTTAATCCCCGAAGCCCCGTCACCTATAATATGGGAGTCACTGTACCTGATTTCAGAGGTAGTAGTAAGCTGTCAGTTAAAATTAGGTAAAACCTATGTGTTTATGTTTAACACAGGTTCCTGGCACTGAATAGGTCCTCAGTGATTAACCATCAACATCCACATTAGATTAATTCTTAAAGAAACTAAAAACATTTTAAACAAAGTTTACATACAGATTTAAATTGGTTTCAGTAAAACATGACAGTATAATATTGTCTATATACAGCTTGGAGGTCTTAGGACTTAAGGGGATTTCCCTATAAATCATTTGTAATAAGCATCTAAACAGTTGAAAAATTATATCTCTTTCTTTGAAAGTAAAATTTTTAGAACATGATTTGGTAAGCACCTACAACAGTAAGCACCTACAATAGTGAGCACCTATAAGAAAGATACGTATTTTATTTATTTTTATATCTAAATAGTGCTTAGCTCAATGCCAGACAGAGTAGGAACAGTAAATGTTTATTACACAAACTGTAACAGGACTATAAATAAGTGCTCAAAAATAGTAAAATATCTGTGTGACAGAAAAGTCTGCAAATTATAATTTGTATTTTTTCCTACATTTTGGATTCATAATTCAGGATAGGCAATAATTACAAATCTATGTAGTTGCTTTTAGACCAGATCCCATTAAAACAAAATCTAAGTTGCTATTCTGGTTTTTTAGTTATTCTGAAATTATGTTGTGTTGACTATGGCTTGAAATAAATGGGCAGTTATTACAATAAGGCTTAAAAGTCATTTTTAGGAGAGTTTAAAAAATGTATTTCTTCATATTTAATTGACAAGTATTTCACAAAGAATAATATCAAATATACTTGGATAAGCTCACCACCATATAATTTATATAATAAACGTGCTGATGTGAAGAATCATTCTGTAATGTAAGTAATTATCATGTGTGACTATTTTGGAAGTCTAGCTTTTTACCTGTTGAGGTTTTAGTAAAGTTTGATCTATTATTTGATTTCCAGGTGCTCTTTCATTGGGTTGCTACCCACCATTGGAGGGAAATTTATATAGAAAAATTCTGCTGATTCCTTCTTATTTATCTGAGATTGAAATGCTTTTAGCTATTGAAATCTTCCTGGTATCTAATGCTAGTAGTATTCAGAGTCCTGGAACTTCTACACAGATACTGCAGATAGTTTTGAAAAGGTTGGTTGATCATAACTTCTAAGCGCATACTAAAAGCAGATCATGGTTCCCTACACCGGCCCTAGAATGTAAATGTTTATATATATTTTATAATATATATTGTATATATTTTATGCATATTATATACATATACAAACATTTATATATATGTGTGTGTGTGTGTGTGTATACTTGTGTATATATGTATTTACAAACTTTGGTAACATTTAAATTGAGAAAGGATTTGACTTGAGACTTAAAACCAGACAAGCTCATAGCATTTGATAAAAACACGTTTGTTTACAACTTCAAAGTTGCTGTCAGATGTTCAAAGAGATGGATCCTCTTTAAGTATCAGTCTTTTCATGTGTACAGATAGGTTTTAGATAGTTATCTAAAAGTTATGTATCTTTTTGATCAACACAAAAGATCTAAGAATCGGGTCTGAAAGGGAAACGTGATAGTTTATTTGGTTCCATAAAGTATTTTGTTGAAAAATAAAGCCATCAGCCAAGTTTCTAACACTTGTATGTTTTACAAAACATTTTAAATGCTATTTTTTAACATTTTAAATTTAACATTTAACATTTTAACATTTTAAAATGTTACAAATGCATAATACTATAATGGAGCTGTTGGACCAGACTGGTATCTCTTCAGATAATTTTGTTCAAAGTCCCAGAATTTAGGCTTATACTACTCTAATTTCTTATCATCCTATCCAGGAAACTAATACAGATCTCATGGGTCTCCTGTTTTAGAGTTTCTTAACAAGAATTTTGCTTCAGTTTACTGGTGTCTGACATAGTTACCTGGATCCCAGCATAAGATGCAAGACTCTTGCATTAGAAACAGAAGATGTTATCAATTATGGTACAGCAAGCAGCATGATTATCTGCATATTTGTATCTCTTGTTTTGCTCCCAAGTCCCAGATGGGCCCAGTTGGATACCTGCACATGCACTGGGTTCTGTTACAGAAGAGTAATCTTGAACTTTAGGGGACCTAAATCTATTATGATGAATGATAAGCTTGCCTGCCCTGTTGCTCTGCAGGGAAACACCATCTCCATCTTACAAGGCTATAAGCAAACCTGCCCTTTGCTCCAAGAGAACCTATCTTTGTCTTTCAAGGTGGTTCACTATCTAAACATCCTTGAAATGCAGAATAAGAGATAGTCAGTGTCTCTGCTCTCAAAACTTCTAGAAATGCAGAGACCCAGGAAGAATTATCATCTAATAACCTAGTCTAAGCTTATACATTGTCATTTCTGCTTAATTCCATATGTGATAGCAAGTCATTTGTATCTAGCCCATACTTAAGGGGAGGAAAATTAGAAAATAATTTTTTAAGTAGATACCACACTGGGCTTGAACTCAACAAACCTGAGATCAACACCTGAGATCAACACCTGAGCTGAGATCAAGAGTTGGACACTTAATCAACTGGGCCACCCCAGGCACCTCAGGATATAATGTATTTTAGGTCCACAATTTTTTTAACTGACTAAAATGAGCTTTTTTGTTATAGCTCTATTCTTTGCTGAGGGCTTCCATGTTTACTACTGTACACTATAAGTGGCATGAGGCATTTGGGCTCCCCAACCCAAGAAGGGTTTGGTTTTCTTTTAGCTTCCCATTACCCACATATATCAACCTTTTTATTCATTTTGAATTTGGTGGGTGTTTGTGACTTCAGTGCATAACTAGTGAAATGCCTAAATCTTTAACTTTGTCACAAACAATATGATTTTCTCTATTTTTATCATCATACTGACACCTGCCTTGTTACACTCACCTCTCTCAGAATTTTATTCTTTATACTGAAAAACCTGTACCTAGTTGGCATAAGCCCAATCTGCTAGCTTCTAGGCACCACTCTCTAAGCCAGAGTGTAGTAGAAGGCACCTGACCAATCCCTCTTCTCTGTAACCATTTGTTCAACTTGGTGTGACCAAGTTGAAGTCCTCACTGCCACCACTCCATGTACCACACTAAGGTATTAATGCAAGTAGGCTCATTCTTGTGCCTTGCTCTTGGGCCCTACAAGTGCCAAGAGCAGGATGCAGTGAATACAAAACAACTGATGCCTAATATAACAGCCACATCTCTATTTTAAATACTTCTCACTCCCTATCCCTTAGGATAAACAGTCATATGAATTTTATGAAATTTGGAGACTGGTAGAAGAGTTATTAGAAAAGTAAATTCTAGCACTTAGTGAAGAATCTTAAATCAAGACTAAAGAAAATAACTGGAAATTTGGTAAAAATATATAATTACAATTCTGTTACCAAATGTTAGCTGTTAAGTATATGCTTATAATTAAAAATAGCAAATATCAAGGTAAAACATATGACCGTTAGTAACTCCAAATTTAATTTTGTATTCTTGGTGTACATTACAATGAAGAGTTATGCAATTATCAACTTTCAAGATACAGAGAGAGGCTATTAGCCGTGTTCTAGATCAGTGTTTTTCAAACTATGGGTTGTAGTGCATTTGTGTGGTGAAATCAGTTTAGGGTATTACAACCACATTATTTTTTTTTTAAGATGTATGTATTTATTTGAAAGAGAGGAAAAAAGCATGCATGGGGGAAGGGCAAAGGGAGAGGGAGAGAAAGTTTTAAGTAGACTCATTGCTGAAAGTTTTAAGTAGACTCATTGCCTCAATCTCATGACCCTGAGATCAGGGCCTGAAACAGAAACTAAAAGTTGGAACCTTAACCAACTGTGCCATGGAGGCACCTCTGCAACCATATTATTAAAATAAGTGAATAAAAGAGAGTAGAAAATAAGAGTACATTGTCATAAGGGTAAGTGTTTTCTGAAACTTTTCCATCTATGTATGAGGGTATATACTGGGTCACAGTATAAACTGTGTGTGATGTTCAAAAAAATTTGAAAGCCACTATTAGAAGAATACAGTAAAAAAAACTCAAATCTTAGTACCAGTAAATGTAAATGACTGTCTTTTGAAGAAACTATAGTTTCTGACTTTGTAAGGTGTTCACTTTGTAGATGTGAAGAAAACAAATCTTGGAGCAAGGATGATTATCAAGCTGCAGTGGAAAGGTTAATTATGGCTGCTCGTATATCGGATCCAAAGCTCTTCATTAAGCATATGACTGTCAATGTTAATAAGGAACAGGTTTATAGTTTGGAACATTGTTCTGCCCTGAAATGGTTGAAGGAGAATATGAAGTGGGCTGGAAAGGTTTGGCTTTTCAGTAACCATTAGTTAATAAAGGCTTTTTTTTTTTTTTTTTTAAGTTCAAGTAATCATTGTTGAAAATAAAAGGCAATAAAGACAGTTTTCACTATATTCACCTTTCGCCCTTTATTGTTTTATACTAAGTTAATAGTTTCCAAACTAAAAATTGGGGTTAAAGGATGCAGATGGTTATCCATACTGGATAACCATTCAAATTGAATTCAAATTACTTTTTGACTTCTCTTTAACTTACGTAAACCTAAGTATGGTAAACCCCTATTTATTCTGAAATCCAAACAGTGGAAAATCACAATGTTTTGCAGCATTTAATAAGAGGGAGACATAAAAGGGAAAGTAACTGGAGTTTTCAGATAAACCTTTAGGGGTATGAAATAAGTTTAGTGTATACACAGTACAGAGGCTAAATCCTATTCTGCATATGTAATCTAGAATAGTAAATACTATTTAAAAATGATTCAAACACCAAGATTCGAGAGCAGCTTGAGTTATACCAAAAAATTTTAAATTACTCTCTGAATAACTGTATCTTAGAATGTACATATTTTGAAAATTTGTAGTTTGTTACATTAAGTATGACTAAAGAAAACAATATTTTAAACATACACCACAACCTAAATACTCTAACAAGGACTGTTCCTAACTACCTTAGGAAGTTAAAACTCCTTTTCTGAAGTCTTCCTTCAGATCTTTAGCACAGTCATTTTCCAAGGTGATCATTCTCAATCCTTGATTTGATATTTTAAACCATAATCTTAAATCATTTAGAGAAAAACCCTGAATAAGGTGAGTAATAAAAGATAAGTCATGACTAGGAGAACTGAAGTATTTCTTAAAGTTCTCAAAACAGGATAATAGCATCACTGGATTAAGTCCATACACTCCCAAGACTAAAAAAAGTTAATTCCTAGCACGTAGCAAAATGCCAATTACCATATGATGAGACGTGAAATGAACACTATTGGGAATGGGATATGGGAAGTAAGGCAACGACTTAAACATGCTCAATTCTCTAGTATGAAAAACCGGCTAACTCTTAACTGCTCTAACTTAAATAGCACCTAGAAAATAGATTAAGTTTGGAGATTACTACCATCGGTTTGAGGGCCTTTGAGGACAAGTGAAAAATGTAAGTGGACACTTATAAGTTAGTCCTTCCTAAAGATGGAAATTTGAAAACCAAAGAAAGGAATTCGAAAAAGATGAGACTGTTTAGTGCTGGTGGCCAGGATGCATTTGAAAAGATTAAAATGGAAAAAGAAAAAAGATTAAAATGCTAAAGATGGTAAGCTAAGCATTTAGGAAAAAAAATGGGATCGAATGGAATGGATTACAAGGGACCAAGTTGTTTTAAGTCAAGAGTAAGAGTCCTTAGGGATGGAGCAAATAGAAGAGGTTTTTTGTTTTTTTGTTTTGTTTTGTTTTTGTTTTCTGTGTCAGCAGTACCAAAAGGTAGGGAAAAGAGCGGTTGTTGCATTTGCCTCATTTCATTTATGGCTGTTCCCAGGATTAAAGCTACAAAAGCAAAAATAAAGCCAAAACCCGAGATGAATCGTTGTTTTAAGAGGGGTGGGGGCAATGCTCGTTTGATGATAGCCAGATACTGAAGGGACCAAAGTCAAAAAGTAAACTGGAGAAAACGTCTAAGAATCAGCTCTACCTGTGTAAGGAATGCCACGAGGACCTGTAGTATCAGGCGCTCTCCGCGGAAAGCTCTCAGGGCCCGCTCGCCCCCTCCCCGGGCGCCCGGCGCATGCGCGTCACTCCGCCCCCCCCCCCCCCGTCCCCTCAGCTCCCGCGCCAGCGCGCG